>NC_091950.1:382367217-382735282 GCF_031021105.1 Erythrolamprus reginae | reverse complement strand
AGACAGTGCAATATTTTCAGTGCCTAAAGCTAATGCCCCCTTTCTTTTTTCAAAATAAAAAGAATTGATTTCTAACTTGAAGACAAGAGGCCAAATATTAAGAATCTGAATTTGGCATTCAAGTAGATATTAAGGTGTTTTATTTATTTATTTTTAGTTAAAGATAGCTTTACAGTGCCTGCTTGTACTGACTACATAGTGTCCAGTTCATTTATGAAAGAGCTGAATGTGATAGTCACTTTGGCAACAAATACTCTAAAAATGAATAAAGCTAATGTAGAAATCATAGCATGTGGAAGAACATAATCCTCCCCGAATCCACAGTGAAATATAATTACACCAATTTATCTGCTTAGCAATTCCCTGATCCAGTGAGTTATATGTCAGCCCAGCATCAGCAACTACTATCTTCTGAGCAGCTGCCAGAAAAGAATGAAGCATATGGGATTTTTTATTTATTTGTTTTATTTATTTATTTTGTCCAACGCACAATGAGGGTTTTAGTGGGTATATATCTATATACACATTGTAAAATGCATGATGAAGGTTATAGAGGAGATACCCTTACTGACCTCTTAGGAATTTGGATAGGTCAACTGTAGATAATCTAAGGGTAAAGTGTTGGGGGTTTGGGGATGACACTATGGAGTCCAGCAATGAGTTCCACGCTTCGACAACTCGGTTACTGAAGTCATATTTTTACAGTCAAGTTTGGAGAGGTTAATATTAAGTTTAAATCTGTTGTGTGCTCTTGTGTTGTTGTGGTTGAAGCTGAAGTAGTTGCCGACAGGCAGGACGTTGCAGCATATGATCTTGTGGGCAATACTTAGATCTTGTTTAAGGCATCTTAGTTCTAAACTTTCTAGGCCCAGGATTGAAAGTCTAGTCTCGTAGGGTATTCTATTTCGAGTGGAGGAGTGAAGGGCTCTTCTGGTGAAGTATCTTTGGACATTTTCAAGGGTGTTAATGTCTGAGATGCGATATGGGTTCCAAACAGATGAGCTGCATTTGAGGATGGGTCTGTCAAAAGTTTTGTAAACTCTGGTAAGTAGTGTGAGATTGCCAGAGCAGAAGCTACGTAGGATTAGGTTTACAACTCTTGAAGCCTTCTTGGCTATATTGTTGCAGTGGGCTTTGACACTTAAATCTTTTGTTATTAGTATACCAAGGTCTTTAACCGAGTGGAGATTATCTGTGATAATTTGATTATTCAGTTTGTATTTGGAGTTCAGATTCTTCTTCCCAATGTATAGGACAGAGCATTTGCTAGTTGAGATTCTCTAAGATCTTTTCAACATGGCACAGCCTGGACTACATTCTGAAATAGACCTGGGCTAACATTTTGCAGAAGAGACGGAGTAACGACTCGGACACAAGAGCTGGATTTAAACTTGGGTCATTTTTATTATAATAAATTTGCATAATTTATTAATTAAATTAGCATAAATTAGCATAAATTTGCATAATCAACATACTTAACTATGACCCGGAACCAAATGGACCTGCAGGGTCAAACAAACACTTCCGGGGCGGAAATGACGTAAAAGGTCAACATTCCTGGGCAACTATGGGCGTAATCGATGCTGGTCCAGGTGAGGGACCTCTCCCTCACCTGAGACCCTGCCATACACTCGCATGAGGGGGGTCCCGCCGGCTCACCCCTACCCTGGGACTTCAATAGCGGGACCCAAAGACAGGTTCCCCCCAAGAGCGCAGGTAGCACCCACCATGGTCTTGGAGAGAACCTGTCAATCATCCCCAAAGATGCCCAAGGGAGAACGCGCAGTTGCTGAAACCACCCAGATTTCCGCCCCTAACCTGCCTACCCAATGACCAGAGGTAAGCCAATTAACCTAATTAAATGCAAACACCCCCTAACCGCACATCCATCTCCCCAGTGTGGAATGGGCGAAAAAACAGCCTGGCCTAATGGGCGAAGCTGCAAAAAATTCCCATTCGGCCCCCGCAGGCGACCCCTAGGCACACTGCAAAATAGGGAAGGGCGGGTGGGTGTCTGCTCAGGCAACCAGGTCCGGGCGAAAAGGCTGTTTCCCGGCCTGCTGCCCCTTAAATAGGGCCAGCAGGCCCCGCCCAGACCTGGTGACATGCCCAGCCACGTGGGCAGGGCATTCCCGGCCGAAATCTCGTCTCGCGAGATTTCGGCCGAAAACAAGATGGCGGCCGCCATCTGAAGGGTCCGAGTCTGCCCGGCCCTTCAGCAACATCGCCGTGGGGCCGGTAAGTCAGCCGGCGTTATTGCAGAAGAGACGGAGTAACGACTCGGACACAAGAGCTGGATTTAAACTTGGGTCATTTTTATTATAATAAATTTGCATAATTTATTAATTAAATTAGCATAAATTAGCATAAATTTGCATAATCAACATACTTAACTATGACCCGGAACCAAATGGACCTGCAGGGTCAAACAAACACTTCCGGGGCGGAAATGACGTAAAAGGTCAACATTCCTGGGCAACTATGGGCGTAATCGATGCTGGTCCAGGTGAGGGACCTCTCCCTCACCTGAGACCCTGCCATACACTCGCATGAGGGGGGTCCCGCCGGCTCACCCCTACCCTGGGACTTCAATAGCGGGACCCAAAGACAGGTTCCCCCCAAGAGCGCAGGTAGCACCCACCATGGTCTTGGAGAGAACCTGTCAATCATCCCCAAAGATGCCCAAGGGAGAACGCGCAGTTGCTGAAACCACCCAGATTTCCGCCCCTAACCTGCCACGGAGCGGGGGTCAGATCTCTATCTTGGCCCCCTGACTCCCCCCTCTATCTGCGCCAGCTCACGCAGAGACCTCTGCAGGTCCTGTAAGAAAATGGCGTTCCCCTGTTCTGACAGGTGAACGCCATCGGCCCGGTAAAGCCACGGCCGATCTACAGTGATGAGGGGATGGGCAACTACAATCCCCCCTAATTCTTTGACAGTCTTTCCCACGGCCTTATTCACCCTACGTCTAACCCGGTGGATGGCCCTAAGGGAAATGGCGTCCCTCCAAACGATCCGTGGGAGGATCTCTGACCACACCACTTGCGTGGTGGGCCATGCCGTGCGAAGCCGCCGCAGGTCTTCGCGCGCCTGGACGATCAACGGTAGACCGCCAAGCAGGCATAGGTCATTGCCACCGAGGTGCAAGACCAGCCATCTGGGTGCGGCTATGGGCTGCCGACCACCCAGTCCCATCTGGGCGCGACCCTGGGTAGCCGCCCGCCCAGCAGCGCCGGGTACCGCCCTGAGATGCTGCGTACCCAGCAGCGTCGGTAGGAGGCCCTCCCACCGCATACCCCTCCGGCCCATCCAAACAACATTGACCCACCGTCCCAACGACAGCTGGGTCCTGATGGCACTTCTGGCTGCTGAGCGGCCGGCCCAGAAGACCATGCTGTGGCCACACAGCAGCGCCGTCGGTTTCTGCCTGGACTGGGAACCTGGAAGAGGACACACACAGAGAGGTTACCTAGCCTAAACCCTGCCCCGGATCCTCAGCGGGCCTGACATAACCCAAATATGCCGCTGACCGCCAGCGGCCGATCTCCTGAATCCGTTGGGCCGGGAGACCAGAAAGTGCCGCGCTAGTGGCGGCGCCGATACGGAACGAATGCGTTCCATAGCCGGCGGGATCCATGCCTACCTGAGACATGGCCTTAGACACTATCGCCCAGAATTGATACCGGGTCAGGGGGGAACCGTCCTGGTGTATAAAAAGGTACCCACGCCCTGACCCACGCAAAACACAAAATTGCTGCAAAGCAGCCACCGGGCAAACAGACTTATCGGTGGCTGCACTAAGTTCAAGTCTAACCCCTCTGTGTAACTGATCTGTCTTGGAGTGTCTCACCAAAAGAGAGACACCCCCCTGTCTAAAGGACAGATCAGCGAGCTGGAAGGCACGGAGCGACAAGTCAGACTGCGAGGAGGCCATTGCCTCGCTGACCCTGAGGGCCCCGAAAAACATAACGCAAGTCGCTGCCCTGAACAGCCGAGCCTCGTAAGGAGAGGCGCACAGACTGCCAAACATCTGATTAATCAGAGACAGCTGCTGAACCGTCAGGGCCCGACGAGTGTCGGCGGGAAACCCCTGTCGCTCCCTCACCCAACCCTCCAGCATCCTCCGGATGCGAAAATCACCCGTAAAATCACCAAACCCCCCCGCCTTGGACAGAAAGGCGAGGCCGGCTAACCTAGCCCTGATAGTCCTCACTGAAAGGCCACGCCCCTTCAGCAGGACACAGAATTCAGCTAGGTGCTCAACCGGGGCAGGCCAGCAATGGGGGTAACCCTTACCCAGCCTGAAATCCCCAAACTCCTTACCTGCACGCTGATAAGCTCGCAGGGTACTAGGAGCTACCGATAAGGCGATCGCCCTGGAGGCCTCGTCTCTCCAGCTCTCGAGAGCCCGCCCAGGCTCCACAGGTGGGCTGGAAACACCTCCGGCGACTCTCGGGCCCACGGGGCCAGGGTCCGAAACCTGGACAACTGACCACGGGACAAGGCGTCAGCCACCCCGTTATCTAAACCAGGGACGTGCCTAGCCAAAAACAAGGCCTTCAAAGACAAGGACCTGTGCACAAAATGGCGGACAAGCCGCATCACCCTGTCACTCTTAGAGGACAGGGCGTTCACAACATGGACAACCGCTAGATTGTCACACCAAAAATGCACAGTCTTATCCCTGAACTGCTCCCCCCAGAGCTCTAAGGCCACTATTAAGGGGAAAAGCTCCAAAAAGGTTAGGTCCTTAACCAACGAACAGGCACTCCATTCCGGAGGCCATGCCGACCAGCACCACTGGTCACCTAACACTACCCCAAAACCGCAAGTCCCTGCGGCGTCGGAACACAGCTGCAGCTCCGCTTCCAAAAGAAGCTCCTGCCGCCAAAACGACAACCCATTAAAACGTTCCAAAAACTCCAGCCACACGCAGAGGTCAGCCCTGACCCCTGCACATAAGCGGGTACGATGGTGGGGCAAACTCAGCCCCTTCATCGCATCATACAACCGGCGAGAAAAAGCCCTACCAGGCACCACTACCCGACAGGCAAAATTAAGAATCCCAGCCAACTCCTGGAGCTGCCGAAGAGTAACCTTCCTGCAGCCCAGGACCGCCTCAAGTTTGGACCTGATCTTAATCAACTTATCCAGGGGCAATCTGGAAGATTGCTCCACTGAATCCAATTCAATACCCAGGAAGGTAATCCTGGTGGCAGGGCCTTCGGTCTTCTCGGAGGCTAAAGGCACCCCCAATTGAGCACAAAGGGCTTCGAAGTCCCGCATCAAAGCAAAGCATTGCTCTGATTGCGCATGCCCGGCCACCAAGAAATCATCAAGGTAATGAACGACAGACCCCAGGCCACTCCGCCTCCTGAGCACCCACTCGAGGAAGGTACTAAAGCTCTCAAAGAGGGAGCAGGAAATAGAGCAGCCCATCGGCAATGCCCTATCCACATAAAACCCACCTTCGAAATGGAAGCCCAGCAGCTCGAAGTCGCCTGGGTGAATGGGGAGGAGCCGAAATGCCGACTTAATGTCGCATTTACCCATAAGGGCTCCCACCCCACACTCCCTAACCATAGCCACGGCCGCATCAAAGGATGCGTACCGGATGGAACAAAGCTCGTCAGGAATGAAGTCATTCACTGACCCCCCTTTTGGAAAAGACAAATGGTGAATCAACCTAAATTCACCACTCGCCTTTTTGGGGACCACACCTAAAGGGGACACACGAAGATTCGGAAAGGGCGGCTCCGGGAAGGGCCCAAGGACCCTGCCCTCAGCCACCTCCTTTCGAATCTTAGCCCGTACAATGTCTTCATGTCCGACAACCGACCTGAGGTTGTCGGACATGAAGGCCCTCCGAATACCCACATAAGGGATCCTAAATCCCTCGGAGAAGCCCCTCAAGAGCAACGCGGCTCTCGGGCGAGGGTGGTAGTCGATCAACCAACCCTCAAGTACAGAAACATTAATTGGGCTGGGCCCCTTTTCCCCCAGCTGGTGGGGGAGGTTTTCCTGGACCCCCGCCCTTCTTCTCCGCCCCTTTTTTGGGGCGGGGACAGACTGAAGCTGCATGGGACCCCCCACAATTCCCGCAGGCATGCTTGTATTTACAAAAGGGACGAAAACACGCCCCTTTTGCAGCAAACTCATGACAAGCGGGCGAGGCCCCCTTGCCAGCCACTCCAGGAGTCGCCTTGGCCGGCGAAGCCGCGCCGGGCTCCTCCTCCATAAAGTGCCCACTATCCGTGCGCTCACACCCTTCCTTCCCGGACATATGCGTGGCCTGGAACCACAGGTCCGGGACCACCATATCCCACGGCAAGTTGGGCTCCACAGACATCCTCATGCGGAAACCCTTATCATAATGGCGCCAGATGGTGCCCTTATATTCAAAATGGGCCCTGGCAATTAAGTCTATATACTTAAACATGGCAGAGGCCATAGCCGGCTGCCGTTGGATCACTACCGACCCATAGGTAAGAAAGGCATACAGCCAGGAGCTGAAGCATTTCGTTACCTTGGTCTTCTTCGTTTTCTCCCCCGGGACAATCTCTTTCTCCTGCTTGGGAACCTCGCGGTTCAAAAGCGAAAAAAGATCGACGTATTCGCCCCGCCAAATAGCCTCCTTGACCGACGGGTGAAGGTGGCATCCTAGAGGGGTGGACGGCAGCCCGCACGGTATGGCCCCCGCTTTAATACAAGCGAAGGGGTCCCACACCGAGTTGGCCGCCACACCAAAAACACCCGCCCCGTGGGGGTAGGGGAAAACCGGGAGCGGGGGCATGACAGGAGGGGCCGGAGGAACCCACCCCCCTGCCCCTGGCACCGCTGGTGTCCCCGCAGGACCCGAGCCAGACAACGGAGCAGCGCTGGCCGCCGGCGGCCCCGGAGGAGGAACCGGCGGAGCCCACACCTGCCCGCAGGTGCCCGCGGGGGACCCCAAAAAGCTGGACCCACTCCCGACCCCCGCCGGGGGAAAACCCGGGGCGGGGGGAGGAAGAAAAGACAGAGATGTGGTGTGTGGTGCAGCCTCACCTGCCCCGTACGGGGTTGAAGACATCCACGGGGGGCCCAATGGTGTGGGGCCCGGGAAAGCCGCCATCGGCCCTGCAGGGGCCTGCCGTCCGAACGGACCCGGCTGCCCAGCCTGGGCCGCCGCCGGGTCTCTCCCCAACGCCGCAGGCACTTGATCGCTGGACACTCCGGGGACCGCACCGCTCCTCCACTGCTCGAGCTCATCGAGCCTCTCCAACACCCTGGCCCAAGACATAGCAGGAGAAAAATCAGGTTGAGGGGCAGGAGGCACCGAGACCACCCCCCCCTGTTCAGGGACCACCCCAGCCGTCCCCTCCCTGCTGGCCCGGGCCCGGGCAGAAGGCCTAAGGGCCCTCCTGGGGCGCGCTGCTGGCGGAGCCATAGGAGCAGTGGCAGGCCTCTTCTTAGGAGCCATCACACTCTCCCCTTAGGTAAGCAATAAGCCACTAAAAACCACCTAGGCCGAAACCCACAGCGCGAATGGCAGGCCCAACTCCCCCCACAGGGCCCTACCTAGGGCCTGGGAGCCCCTGCCACCCCTATTAAACCCCTGTATTGGGTATAACAGTACAATGATATCTCTATATATTGCACAGTATTTATTGATAATGTATTATTAAGATGGAAAACCTCCCTGCACAGGCAGGCCTTAGAGGCCTGCAACCCAGGAACACCCCCCCGCCCAAGACCGGGGGGCCAAACCCAACACCCCCACCGCGCCCTCCTCCCAGCCGGGAGGAGGTTACCAGTCCCCCTCGGGCCCGAGGGGGATCGCTGCAAACAGCTCCGGTGAAGTAGTAAAAGCAAGAAGTCTTCCAGGCACTTTTCGCCCCCTCGGTAGGCCACAAAATGGCGGCCGCAACACGAGGGAGACACAAAATGGCGGCCGAGCAGCTCCAAGGAGTGTCTGCTCAGGCAACCAGGTCCGGGCGAAAAGGCTGTTTCCCGGCCTGCTGCCCCTTAAATAGGGCCAGCAGGCCCCGCCCAGACCTGGTGACATGCCCAGCCACGTGGGCAGGGCATTCCCGGCCGAAATCTCGTCTCGCGAGATTTCGGCCGAAAACAAGATGGCGGCCGCCATCTGAAGGGTCCGAGTCTGCCCGGCCCTTCAGCAACATCGCCGTGGGGCCGGTAAGTCAGCCGGCGTTAATTTTTGCAAGCAGAAAAAAAGGGTAGACAGGTTTTCAAATTTCTCTGGGGAAAACAGTACCCTAGAATTCCTTCTTAACAATGACAATATCATCATTGTTGAAACCATTCTATGGGATAGGATGTCATGGTGCCTTCTCTATGGATTTAATTAATGTATAAGAAGACAGGGAGAATACGGTTTGGTATGGAGATGAAAAAGCAGGACATTCACACAAATACAGATATTCCATTCTTTTAAGAGCAATTTTTATCTTTATAAAATATTTTTAAGGGCAATTTACCCCAGGGAATATATTCAAAATTTTGAGTGGAGTGGTGGCTTAGAGGTGGAACTCTTGCCTCACGATCAAGAGGCTGCGAGTTCAATCCTAGGTACAGGCAGATATTTCTCTCTCCGGGCACAGTGAGAATATATCTGCTGAACAAAACTCCGCATTGATGACTGGAAGGGCATACGGCCATTCAACACTCTGCCTGCTCCATTCAGTTGTCCAGACTCCACCCTGCAAGAGATTACGGGGTCATTAAAAGAAAAGGAATGCATTCAAAATTTTCTTTTAAAACTATCTAAACCAAATTCTGCAGGGGAAAATACAGGAAAGTCTTCTACTTAAAACTACTGATTAGGTTTCTAATTGTGCTCTTCATTCTGTTTTCAGAGATTCAGTATTAAAAATGTAGTGATGTCTTTGGCTTTGATGATTTGAGAAGGGGATTTGACAAATTCACTGAAAATTGATTTACTAAATTTATAAGCCATTCACTATAAGTAATTTAAGTTCTTTTCCAGACAAGGAATTCCCCAATACTCATTTTAGAGAGGTAGACACTTGCCTATTCTGGTGATAAGATTTCCACAAACATTAGCTCGTCTGATGACTCTTAGAAATAAGAAAGACTTTTTCCAATATTTGATTAAAATCTGTTTTGAGTCCTGCATTCTGGAATGGGAGTGAACAGATTTTGATCTTCCACATAACATCCTCTCAAGTATTTGTTGAAGAGTATTATCATAGCTCCTTTCCATCATCTTTTTTCAGCTCCTTCAATGTCTTCTCATAAAAGACATTGAAGGAGATATGCCCATGTTTCACCATCACTCCGCAGTCTGCATTGGCTGCCGATCAATTTCCGGTCACAATTCAAAGTGTTGGTTATGACCTTTAAAGCCCTTCATGGCATTGGACCAGAATATCTCCGAGACCGCCTCCTGCCGCACGAATCCCAGTGACCGATTAGGTCCCACAGAGTGGGCCTTCTCCGGGTCCCGTCAACTAAACAATGCCGGTTGGCGGGTCCCAGGGGAAGAGCCTTCTCTGTGGTGGCGCCGGCTCTCTGGAACCAACTCCCCCCGGAGATTAGAACTGCCCCTACTCTTCCTGCCTTCCGAAAACTCCTTAAGACTCACCTTTGCCGTCAGGCATGGGGAAACTAAACATCTCCCCTGGGCATGTTAATTTATACATGGTATGCTTGTGTGTGTGTTTGCTACTACATGGGGTTTTTCTTAAATTGTTAAATATTTTAATTAATTGGATTGTTGTGACTGTTTTTACTTGTTGTGAGCTGCCCCGAGTCTTCGGAGAGGGGTGGCATACAAGTCCAACTAATTAATTAATAAATAAATAAATAAATAAATAAATAAATAAATAAATAAATAAATAAATAAATAAATAAATAAATAAATAAATAAATAAATAAATAAATAAATAAATAAATAAATAAATAAATAAATAAATAAATAAATAAATAAATAAATAAATAAATAAATAAATAAATAAATAAATAAATAAATAAATAAATAAATAAATAAATAAATAAATAAATAAATAAATAAATAAATAAATAAGTCTTAGTTTCTGTCCCCCTGAACTTTTGTGAATCCAACTAATCCAACCCTGAACTTTTGTGAATCCTCTCTGTGTTATTAAGAATAGGTCAAAGTTGGGTTTTATATATTTTGTTCTGTATATTCTTTTCTATTAAATTATGCTTTGCATGCTAAAAAGCAGCACTTAAAGTGTAATGTAGTGATTAAGGCATCAGGCTAGAAACTCTGGGAGCACCTGTTCTGCTGTTCACTCATTATTATTATTTTCTATTTTTTATTATTTTCCTATTTTCCGGCTCACAACAAGGCATAAACAAATCGTAACAAATCCAAATAAATTTTAATATTTAAAAAAGTTTAAAAAGAACCCCAATATACTAACAAGCACACACACAAATATACCATACATAAATTGTACATGCCCGGGGGAGATGTTTCAGTTCCCCCATGCCTGACGACAGAGGTGGGTTTTAAGAACTTTACGGAAGGCAGGGAGAGTAGGGGCAGTTCTAATCTCCGGGGGGAGTTGGTTCCAGAGAGTTGGGGCCGCCACAGAGAAGGCTCTTCCCCTGGGGCCCGCCAACTGACATTGTTTAGTTGACGGGACCCGGAGAAAGCCCACTCTGTGGGACCTAATCGGTCGATGGGATTCGTGCGGCAGGAGGCGGTCTCGGAGGTATTCTGGTCCAATGCCATGAAGGGCTTTAAAGGTCATAACCAACACTTTGAATTGTGACCGGAAATTGATCGGCAACCAATGCAGACTGCGGAGTGTTGGTGAAACATGGGCATACCTAGGTAAGCCATGACTGCTCTCGCAGCTGCATTCTGCACGATCTGAAGTTTCCAAACACTTTTCAAAGGTAGCCCCATGTAGAGAGCGTTACAGTAGTCGAACCTTGAGGTGATGAGGGCATGAGTGACTGTGAGCAATGAGTCCTGGTCCAGATAGGGCCACAACTGGTGCACCAGGCGAACCTGGGCAAACGCCCCCCTCGCCACAGCTGAAAGATGTTTCTCTAATGTGAGCTGTGGATCGAGGAGGACGCCCAAGTTGCAGACCCTCTCCGAGGGGATCAATAATTCCCCCCAGGGTAATGGACGGACAGATGGAATTGTCCTTGGGAGGCAGGACCCACAGCCACTCCGTCTTATCCGGGTTGAGTTTGAGTCTGTTGACACCCATCCAGGCCCCAACAGCCTCCAGACACCGGCACATCACTTCCGCTGCTTCGTTGACTGGACATGGGGTGGAGATGTAAAGCTGGGTATCATCAGCGTACTGATGATACCTCACCCCATGCCCTCGGATGATCTCACCCAGTGGTTTCATGTAGATATTAAATAGCAGGGGGGAGAGGACCGACCCCTGAGGCACCCCACAAGGGAGAGACCTCGGAGTCAACCTCTGACCCCCCACTAACACCGACTGCGACCGGCCAGAGAGGTAGGAGGAGAACCAGTGAAGAACAGTGCCCCCCACTCCCAACCCCTCCAGCCGGTGCAGAAGGATACCATGGTCGATGAGCCGCTGAGCCGCTGAGAGGTCAAGGAGCACCAGGACAGAGTATAAACCCCTGTCCCGGGCCCGCCAGAGATTATCCATCAGTGCGACCAAAGCAGTTTCCGTGCTGTAACCGGGTCTGAAACCCGACTGCTGGGGACCTAGATAATCGGCTTCTTCCAAGGACCGTTGGAGCTGGAGCGCCACCACCTTCTCAACAACCTTCCCCATAAAGGGAAGGTTAGAGACTGGGCGATAGTTATTAAGTATGGCTGGGTCCAGGGAGGGCTTCTTGAGGAGGGGGCGCACAAGTGCTTCTTTATAGAGAGTTGGAAAAACTCCCCTCCCCAAGGAAGCATTGGTAATCTCCTGGACCCAGCTCCGTGTCACCTCCCTGCTGGCCGAGACCAACCAGGAGGGACACGGATCCAGTAAGCAGGTGGCAGAACTCACAGATCCAATGGCCTTGTCCATTTCATCAGGTGTCACCAGATCAAACTCTTCCCAGACAGGTGGACAAGTACGTGCCCCAGTCACCTCGACTGACTCATTGTCAGTCAACTCTGTTTCCCAATTGGAGTTGAGATCGGCCCGGATCTGAGCGATTTTATCAGCGAAAAACGTGTTAAAATCCGCGGCACTGCTCTGCAAGGGCTCCCCAACTCCCCCCTGATTAAGAAGGGAGCGGGTCACCCTAAACAGAGCGGCCGGGCGGGATTCCGCTTATGTGGTTCCTTATAAAAGGGACTCCAAAAAAACCAAGCCAAATTTCCAGCATATTCTTCAAATGAAGGCTGAGGCATCAAGAACAACAATCCAAAGGCAAGATCCCCCATTACTTCAATTGCAAACATTCAGCTAAGGAGCAGGACAGAATATAATATAACAATTTTATTTCCAGCAGGGATTGTACGCTACCTGGTTCATTCACTAAACAAAGACTAAGCCTGGTTGCTTTTCTTACTTAATGATCTTGTATGTATTTAATTAGATAGCAATTTCTATGCAGAGTGGAAATAAGACAGGCTATCAGCAAGACTAAACAACTGGTATCGTGTTGATGGAGCAGAAGTAAAGAGAGATGGTCACCAAGGGATGAAGTATGAAATATGAGTGAATCTAATAGGGAAATTGCTTAGGAGCTTATCTGGAGAGAGGGCAAGGTTTTATGCATGCACCACATGAACAAAGTAAAGGTTGTAGTACAGATCATATCTTCCTTTTCATCAGTCATATGGTGATTTGTATCTGTGAATGATGCCCTAGTTTTCTTGCCCAGGTTTCCTATTATAAAGGTGGGAAGATTTTCTTTTTACTTTGAGAGAGGGAAGAAATGAAGTTATTTTCTCAGAGATAAAACTTGTGGATTAATATTTAAATGGTGAGCAAGCATGACTCCTCTCCATCCCACTACATTTTCCTTACTGTTTAAGGCCATAAAATCATGCTAGCGCAATGTGCTATTTGTTGGGCTGCCTATGAAGTTGCTGCTGGCACAAAAATATTGGAGGGAAAGCTATTATTGCAAAATATCCATCCCGGATATAAGAAGGCTTCCAGATCTTCCTGGTGTGGGAGGGAGACTGGGAGAGACCTTATGTGGCACACTAACCGGCTATATCAGGGACTGGCTTTCAAAGTAGAAGAGACAAAGAACAGGTCTTGATGTTTTTCTGTGTGATATCTTTTCATGTATTTGAAGAATACAACCATACTTGAATCTTCTCTTTCCAAAGCTACATGCTACATATTTAAGGCTTAATTGTTGTGCCATCTGTTTAGTAAGAATTTCCTTCTGTTTCATCGTCAAATCCATCAATAAGGTGATGGAAGAGTAAGAGTTTAGGACTGAACTCCTTAAATCATGATCCATTCAATGCCTTTCTCTGCTATGATGAGGAACAATTTAGATGCACTGTTTGAATACAATTTTTAAATTAAATTTTCAAACCAGATTTCAAAGCATGCAATGAGTCCAATGCCTACACCTAATCAGAAGGTCATGGCAAACATCGTCAAAGATATTGTATTTTCACAGCTTTATACACAATCTGTTAAGAAAGTTATTGGTTTCAAGACTGGTAATCTCATCCAAATAAGAAACGCAAACCATGTGTACTATTTGTCTACTGTGCAGTAACAGAATCAAGAAAGCCCTTTTCCCACATTTATTTTTAGTTTCCAGAAAATTAGGGAGGATCCCTCCTGTGACACTCCTTATGCCATTTTTTCTTCAGTGGGCTTAGGTATCTTTTGCAAGATGCTTATCTAGTCTGTGGTTCTTCTCCTGTCTTTAAAATTGATTCTCACATACCATTACAGTTACAAATCTGTGATTCTGCTAACTGTATTTCCACATGTCATTGTCAGACTCTCAGCAGTTACTAAAATCTTATATTTTTCCCTTCTCTTTTCAAGATGGGGATAAGGTTTATCCTTCTATGATAGTCTAGACTTCTCATTTTCCAGGATTTCTAAAATATAATCTAGACATGGATGGGGTCATCATTAGTTTACAGGCCTCCCGAAAGCAATAACCACACCAAGTAATCATATTTTCTCTTTCCTGTCCTTCCTTTTGTCTCAGAAATGTGTCAACAAGATAAGCACCTTTAAAGTATTGATTTGATAGAAGATAAGGTAGGTTTTTTAAAATATTACATTCAAGGTGTTTACTCTTACACCCAAATCTCTAAGGATTTCTTGCAAGTTCATCTTTAGCTTAAGTAATTAGTTACATTTATGCATAACAATTACTGTTCTGTCTGGGTCACTCCGGAAGCCAAGACCAACCCAAAAAGAGAATCCAGACACACCGATAAAAGGCAAAGGCAGTTTATAAAATTCAAGAAAAACACAGGTAACAGAAAATGTCCTTACAAACAGGAAAACGCTGTATCTTCAAATATATCCACGAAGGCAAAAGTCCATGCAGCAATAGAGGATTCTTGCTGTCAAGACGAGGCTGTAGATAGCAGACCTACACCTCCCACGGGTCTTCCAAACTGCTGGGCCACAAGCCGGGAACAGAGACGCCGAGAACAAAGCAGGACACCGTAACTCCAACTGATAACACTCCACATGGCTTCAAGGGCTTGCCTGCCTTTTAAACCCTGCTAATGAGGACCACACCCAAGCCCTGCTGTTCCTAATTCAATGTTGATAATACTTCTTTAATTGCTTCCTCCGTTGCTCTGAACGTCTCTGTCGCATGTCAATGACAGCTTGTGCGTCATCCCCTAATGACTCCAAGCTACTGGCTGGGGAGAGCCCCCCCCCCCCGGGGCTCTCATGCTGTTCTTCCTCATGCCATTCCTGACTGTCCTCTCCCCCATCCGACAGCTCAGCCCCTTCCTCTTCGCTGTCCTGCTCCTCCGGGCATGGAGCCAGCAGAGACGCAGCTGGTCCCTGAGCAGCCTCAGGCTGAACCACAACAATTACCATATCCACAAAGCACATTTTCAAGTTTACCCTTCATGAAGTCTAAGTCTATATGGCAAAAACAAAATTTAAATGAAATTTCAGTTGCAAAAGTTAAATGTATGTTTCATGATACTGTATATCCAATAAAACACTTTCTCTTGTTCTCAAAAAAACTCATCGTCATACTATTCCATATATTTTATTCCTCATGCTCTAACAATGCACAGCCAAATTATGACTATTGAATTTCATTGAATACCTTCTGGCTATTGATAAAATGTTTATTGTGAGGCTGATGTTATAGCTCTAAAAGAGCATTGGTCCTACTGAATAATGACATATAGCAAACTGAAAATAACTGATATATGGGAAAAGAGGCTTCAAAATCTATTGGAGAATTAAAACCATTTTCCAACATATTAAAAAAAATATGCCTGCACCTTGCTACTGAGTCAAACTTTATTTATAAAGTGCCCTTGAAAAAAAGTAATTTATTTATCAATTAATTAACATTTGACTCTGACTGTGAAAAGTCACAAAAGGTCATTTCAATCCCTAGTTTATTCAGCTTATACTGAAAGTGGAGTATTCAGACTGCTCTGCAGCAAGTGTACTCTACTCATTTAATTAGAACTCCAGTTAGGTAGATTATTAGAAAGCTAGTACTTAGCTAAACTACCATCCAATTCATCATGTGCTCTATTTAATCAGCATTCTGAATTATGCAAATTGGTGCTTGATTGCTAAAGCATCAGACAATCTAGTAAGATAATTTAAATTTAAAGACAAAAATTGTATCTTCTTTTTTCTAGAATCAAGCATAATATAATACTATGTATTCTTAGTAACAGTACAGAGGTAACTGATCATTATTTGCTTCTAGTATGTAATTTCAACTTTTTAGACTGGTCAAGAGCACCAGAATTCTCAGGTAGTTTCCTATCAAGCTAGTTGTTGCTGGATTTTAGCAAGATAGTAGAAAGGCTTTTAAGTAATTCTAAGCATCTGATCAATATATTGATAATAATCCTGAAAATATCATTTAATGCACATGCATGATAATTGCCAATACATGTATCCACTGAAAATTGATCTAAAGCAACTTTCTTTTTTTTAAAAGTAGTTCTTCCAGATGTCTTCGGACAATGACATCCCCAAATTCCCAACTAATTGTATCAACAACAAATTTATTTGAACATAAGGTTCAGAATTTTAAAAAAATGTTTTGGTTATTTACATAAACTAGAAGCCACTATTACATCTTAGAGTATCTTATTTACTATGGCTCCTTTTCTTGCATTCACAAAGAAATGCAAGCAGAAGAGATGAGTAGAAGGTTACATTCTCATTGTTTAGTAAATGGGAGGTATTTAGCATGCATATTATTAAGAATGATGTTTTTAAAGAAACCAGGTTAATGTACATTGCAACTTTTTGCAGGGCTCAAATGGGAGATAAAAAAGGTGAAGATATAATTTTTTTGCTCTCGGATTGTATTTGTCTGTTGTAATTTTCTACATTAATTTATTTGGATATTAAAACAAGCCAGAATCAGTTTATATGGTAAACAACAAAGTACGGTATATCTATGGAAGGAAAATTAAGAAAAGAAAATCGTGCTGTTTTAGAAACCATGAATAAAAAACTGAATGCTGTAATTCATTTCTCTTCCCCGACCTGGCAGCCTTCAAGTGTAAACTGTTGCTATGCTAAACACGAGTGCTGGGAGTTGTAGTCTCAAAACTTGTAGAAGCCATCAAGCTAGGAATAGCTTTCCTGATGGATACATGTAGAAAATCTTCTACGTATTCCCATATTTATACTGATTCCACAGGATGTACATTGTGTAAAATGTCATAGAATATAGAATAATAGAGTTGGACTTTGGAGGCCTTCTACTCCAACCCCTTGTCAAGCAGGAGACCTTACCCTTTCAGATAAATGATTCTACAATCTCTTTTTGAAAACCTCCAGTGATAGAGCACCCACAACTTCTGAAGGCAAACTGTTCCGTTGGTTGATTGCACTCATCATTAGGAAATTTCTCCTTAGTTCTAGGTTGATTCTCTCCTGGTTATTTTCCAGCCATTGCTTCTTTCCCTCCCTTTTGATGTTTTGGAAAATAGTTTGAGTCCCTCATCTTTATAGGAAAACAGCAAATTTTGAAAAACTGCTATCATATCTCCCTAGTGCTTTTTATTATACTAGACATACCCAATTCCCATAACCATTCTTCATAGGCTTTAGGCTCCAGCCCTCTAATCATTTTTGTTGCTCTTCTCTGCATTCTTTCCAGAGTCTCGACATCTGTTTTTTTTAATATTCTGTTGACCAGAACTGAATGCAGTATTCCAAGTGTGATTTTACTGAGACTTCATGTGATCTTGATTGTATCCTTCTATTGATATTATTATGTCTGGCTTGATTAATGTCCTTTTGCCCTTATGCACAATATAATTCTGGCTCATGTGCTTATGATACACCATTGCTAGCATAAATCACACCACAGAATAGAAAGATTTTGTGTCAGTGTCCCTGTCAATTACCCCAGATTGGCCTGGAAAGTCTGGTGGAGGGTTTATCTTGTAGGGCAACCCCTTGTTTTGTTTGATTTAATGCAGCTTTCACCAGAGAATAGCAGAGGGTGTGTAAGCCTAGAAGCTTCTGTTTATCAGCATGTTAATACAGTATGTGGATATGATGTGCACTTCCAACTTATTAGGAGCCATTGGGAGAATGAAAATCAGCATACCCTAGCAGGCTAAATCTACCACTGTATGCTACATTGATATATGCATCTTCAAACTACAGGTGCTTAATTGTTACATGACTCCTGGGACACGGGTGGCTAAAATATGTTACAACACATTTTGGGCATCGATGAAACTGTGTTTTAGTTGTTTGTGTACAAAACAATTTTTCAGAGAATTTGATAGTTACTTAAATCAGAGAGATTATATGTTTTTATTTTATTTTATTTTAATCTTAAGAGTTTTGAAAACAATATTTTATTTTGAACACTTGTTTCTGAGCTGGAATTAAGATTTCTTTTAAAAATTCAAATAGTATTTAATTTTTTTAAAAATAGTGGTTGGCAATCAGGTCCTTGCTTTAGTCAAGGGCAGATCTTGGGCGAAAATAAAATCTGCACTGAATCAATAATAGCATTATGAAAGTCAGACTATGTGGTACATGTCTGAAGCCCCAATTCCCACAGGCAGAGGATAATCTTTAAAAAAATATTGGGTTTGATCTATTTGCATTATTATATTCCTTTCCTTTTGCAAGAACTACAGTATTCTCACTCAGTTCAGTTCACTCATTTTGTTTGCATTAATTGCAAGCAAATTTTACACAGAATAGCTTTATAAACTATTCACATACAAGAGAGTCAAAAATAGCTACTAATTAAAATAGAAGTACATTTAATCCAGAGTTCGGTTCCTCCCAGTTTGGACTGGTTTGCCCAAACTGGTAGTGATCTGCTGGTGATGTCACGATGACATCACGATGACATCACGATGACATCACGATGACATCACGAAACCAGTTCGGACCGTGATGGTGTGGGCACCATCATCTGGGGGAGAGTTGAATGGTTTTTCAGAATTTTTTGGGAGGGCCATTTTCCCCCGGGTGTTTTTTCTTCTGCACATGCGCACAAGTCAAGTTTCCGGCACTGTGCATGCGGTCGCCATCTTGTTTTCTTTTTAAAAAAAGAAAGGATTTTTTTTGCCACTGCACATGTGTGTACATGCAAAGTGCACAGATCCACAAGACACAGCCACATGGCGTGAGAGGAAATGAACTAGCAGCAAGGTAAGTTAGAACCCACCCCTGATTTAATCCATACAAATGTAGTTTGTCATTTTCACCTTTTACTTCTCTCTACCTGCGTGTCTTTCTCTTTCTTTCTTTCTTTCTTTCTCTCTCTCTCTTTCTCTCTCACACACAGAGTGATAGCATTTTCTTTCTGACTTTCAGAATAGGTTTGCTTACATCAAGGCCATACTTAAAAGATATTAGAGACATATCTGTCAGCACCAGTTAAGGCAAATCATGGTATTTTGTCCATCTTGTAATATGTGGTTCTAATCCACTGTAATCTGTAATTTATCTGATTTACAAACACTATATCGCCCACGGTAAATCTTACAGTAAGTCTTTTTTATATATAAAACAATGTAAAACAAAACTATAAAAGCCAAATACATAAAAAACAACAGTACAAAATAATAATGTAGAGATAAAGCTAAAATATTACTATAATTCAACATCCACTTAATGCCCTTAAGGAGTGGCTCATTCTACTTTCTTTGAGGAAGCTGATACTGCCACTGAAAAGCAATTTTTTCATCTCCTTTTACTTCCCAGATGGGGAAAACCATTTGGATTACCTAACAGGCTGGGCCAATTTGGGTTGGAGTAAGTAGGCAGCCATATGCAAAAGAAAGACTTCATAGATGAGAAAGAGCCACTTTATATGGTATTCAGAAACCAACTGATAAGTATTGGAAGGCATGCAGAATGCTAGGTATAACATACTCCTGCTATTAGGTGACAATTAGCACATGGGCAGTTGCATTTGGGACTGTTATTTCTAGTAGTGTTTAAAGATAGCCCATATAAGAATGTCTTGTAGTAGAATAAAAAAAACAAGGAATAGATATTGATTGGTGGTCAGATACACAGATTCAGACCAGATACGGGACACAGAATTATATGGGTTCTGCAAAGAACCGCAAGAATTGGACAATTATCTATTGCAATTTAAAATGGAAGAAGAAACAGTTAAGAAAACAATGATAACCTGGGCAAAAAAATTAAGTTACAACACTGAATTAGAGAAGTAAGAAAAACTCTGGGGAAGAAATTATAAATTGACAATGTCGGCAGCTTATAAATAAAACCTATACAAAATGTTTCACATATGGCATCTATCCCCAGCAAGACTAGCAAAATGTTTTCAAATAGGTCACTGGATTCTTGGAAATACAGACAGGCTCAGAGAACATACTATCATATGTGGTGGACATGTGCAGTAGCAAAAAAATATTGGACAAGAATAAGAAATTGGCTAGAGGAGATAGCCAAACAACCAATAGACATAAAACAGAATTATTCTTTAGGCATAATTACAGTGAAATATGACCATACACAAACACGCACCAAATATCTAATGTTACATGTCATAACTGCAGCCAGAATAACATGCACAACATTGGAAGCATATAAATATACCATCAGAGGAAAGTGTGATAAAAAGTGTTAGAGTGCGCTGAGATGGATAGACTGACAAAAGAAATAAAAGATAATGGAGAAACTGAATATTACTTAGTATGGAATGCACGTATGGTATAATTGGTTAGAAGATAGGTACAAAGGTTTAAAAATTGTTAAGTAAAGGAGATAGAAAATAGTAACAAATTTGTATAAATATTTATGAACAATCAGGAATTGTATATACATTAGTATTGTGGTATATTAGCATAGATAAGGGAACCACATGTGTGTGTGAGAGAGAATTATATATACTGTACTATTTTCTATCATGTATACATATATATACACACATACATACATACATACATACATACATACATACATACATACATACAGACACACACACACACACACACAAACAGACACAAACAAACATAAAACAGAAGGCTCTAAAGGATCTATAATGGATATTTATCGATATGGAAATGTTGCAGATAGGAAAATGTGAAACAAAATGGAAAAAAACTGTAATATATATATTTTTTTAAAAAAGAATGTCTTGCAGTAATCTAACAGCAGAGTAATGAGGGGTTAAGGTCCTCTTGCCACAAGAAAGGTCACAGCTGGCATACCAGCTGGGAATACAGGATAAAGCAAATAGAAGATGCAGAGGCATTTTATTTTTAACCTGATAAATCACCTTGGATACAACTTTGAATTAATGAAAAAAATTCTCATTACTTGTTCATTTTTGTACAGGTAATTTTATTCAGTACTGATCATATGCCCTTTACAGTCAGGAAAAGGCCATTCCCTCGGTGGAAAATTTCATAAAATAAAAAAAATATTTATTTTCATTATTTCATTCATAAAATAAAAATAAGCTGTTAGTTAATCAATCCAAATTCTGATGTCTTTGGTTCTGTATTCATACTCTGTTACTTTGGATGCTTTGATATTAATCAGATTAATTATGCAGAAGGATTTCATTGTTTTCCACCTGGGTCATTTAATCAATTAATGAGCTCCTAAAAAACAATTTCAGAAACAATATTTCTTGTTGTTATACTCTATCACATGATTAAGTAAAGAACATAAGGTAATAAAACTACACTTATATAAATAAGATTGAAATCAAATAAGATTCTTTTTCCAGAGAGGTTTCCAAAGGACCATGATCTTGCCCCCCATATCAGGAAAATCTCCTGGTTCTCTGCAGTGTAAAATATCTGCTCACAAGCAGTAGATGATTCATGAACTACAGTACAGGAAGCAACTTCTGTGATTGCATGAATACTTCAACAGAGAAACTACTGTATTTTTTGAAGCATAAGATGTTCTGAAGTATAAGTGCAGTTTAATTTTTGGGTAGAAAACTAAAAAAATAAATGTTGCCTCTGCCTAACCAGCATCCATCAGTATTCATCTGGCTAGCATCTTGTCAATGTGCAAGAAAGTTCAGGGCTGTTTGGAAACTGAAACAGTATTTGTTGTATGAGTAACAAGGAAGGAAACAACAAGGACTGGCACACATATTTCTCTGATTGCATCACTACTGAAGACCACTACAATATGTTTTTACTTGAAATCCAAAGAGTCATCAAATTATACGTACCACTAATATTCACCAAAACTAAGAAAAACAAATTACCCATAAAAATAAGAAAGCTCCAAAGCAAAAAAAATATTCTTTGGTGCAAAAATAAAGCAGGCCATGTTTTCGACTTTAAAAGCCGCTATAAAAATTTGTGTCACCAAATAAATACTGAATGTATCAATTATCACATCATCCAAGAAGAAAACCTTTTATGGACAAAGTCTACTCATGCCTTCTACAACTTTGTTAACAATAAACTCAAAGACTCTAGACCCATCCCACCCCTAAAGGACCAAACAACATAGACCATAATGATGAATCAGACAAAGCCAACATCTTTAACACCTTCTTCAGATCAGTCTTTGTTAACAACAATGGCTCATGCCCAACATTTCCTAATCGCACCACAAATAACCTCAATAATCTTACACAAATTGATTTTATAGAAGATAACGTTAGAAAGGCATTATACAACCTAAAACCATCTTTATCTATTGGACCATGTGCATACTTCTTAAAAAAGCTCTTCTCCACCTTGGCTGAACCTCTGACCATAATTTTAAATAAATCTTTCAGTACTAGCTCCCTACCCACACTATGGTCACTTACCACAGTCAACCCTATCTTCAAAAAAGGAGATCCAAGCAATGTTGAAAATTACAGACCTATTTCTTTGTGTTGTGTCACCTGCAAAGTTATGGAATCAATCATAAGCCAATCCATTACACTCCACCTTGAAGCTAATAACCTACTTTCCAATAAACAATTTGGTTTCAGAAAAAAATCATCCTGTAATCTACAACTCTTATACTGTAAAAACATTTGGACTACTCAACATGACCAAGGTAATCCAATTGATGCAATCTATATCACCTTTTGCAAAGCCTTTGACTCAGTTGTCCATGACAAACTTCTTCTGAAACTCAAATCCTATGGCATCTCTGGACTACTACACAATTGGTTAACAGCATTCCTATCTAACAGACAACAAGTGGTCAAAATAGGAAGTGCCACTTCTCTTCCTGCTCCTATTAACAGTTGTGTCCCTCAAGGTAGTGTTTTAGGACCCACACTATTCATACTAATGTTCACCTACTTTTAGAGGAGAGAAAGTGCATCTCATTCCAAATGTGACCTCATCAACAGGCTGCTATCAGTTCAGGCAAACAGATCCGAACCAGGAGGAACACACCTCACAAAGTGTTGCACGATCCAGATAAGGGGATAACTGATACACATCTAGTTCTTGCTTGGAACTTTTCAATTGGGAAACTAAGGAACTAAAACAAATGCAAGGAAAAAGTCTTCTTCTCTATGACAATATGTCAGCAATTGCAATCTTCTTTAGTTTTCCCATTTTTAAAGTTGGCATAAGACAAATGTCACATATTTAGCCTTGTATAGGTTAACGATAGCCAAAGGCCATACAGTTGCTGACAATGAATAAGGTCAGCTTAGCTACCTCTGCCTAGCAATTAAGTTCTTCTTTATAGTCGTACCCATTTTCTACTAGATTATTCTTCTGTTTGGACTCAGTTGTGATAAATGACTATTTTGCAAGAGTATTAAAACAGATTAGTTGTTTGCAGGGATACAATTTAAGTACTTACCCCTGTGGCTATATGTTTTATTGTTTATAAATAATTTAAAATTCTAGTTTAGATTTCTATTTGCTAATTATTCTGGACAGCATACAAGGATTTAAAAAGGGGGGAAGCTATTAAAACCTAAATAAAATATTATATCAGGTAGAGGGGAAAAAGATAAAGCCATTAACATTGTATAACACATCCTACATGGTAACTATACACCATTCTTAGCACGGCCAGATAAAGGATAAAGAATGCACACCTCTTTGTTCTAATAAAATGGCTCCGCTTTAATAGATGATACCTGAAGAACATCAACTCTGTTACATTTTATAGCATAAGCAGGAAAAACATTGAACAAAGATGGCCCCTCAAATCTTCAAATCTTATGTAGAATTTTGTAGGCGATGACCAGCAGCTTGTGTTAAGTTGTGGAATCATGACTTCAGAACAACTGTTTATTGGCAACTCCCTATTCAACCCTTGGTCCTTCAATGTTGATTTAACATATATGTATCTTCTTGTACTTCTAAATCCTTTATTTTATTTTTATTTATTTATTTTTATTTATTTTGTCCAATCTACATATTGAAGAGAATAGACATGAAGTATTATATATAAAGAAGTGGGGGTTAGGGGTTGACACTACTGAGTCCGGTAATGAGTTCCATGCTTCAACAACTCGATTGCTAAAGTCATATTTTTTACAGTCAAGTTTGGAGCGATTAATATTAAGTTTGAATCTGTTGCATGCTCTTGTGTTGTAGTTTTTGAAGCTGAAGTAGTCATTGACAGGCAGGATGTTGCAGCATATGATCTTGTGGGCAATACTTAAATCGTTGAAGTTCTAAGCTTTCTAGACCTAGGATTGATAGTCTGCTTTCATAGGGTATTCTGTTTCGAAAGGAGGAGTGAAGGGCTCTTCTGGTGAAGTATCTTTGGACATTTTTGAGGGTGTTGATGTCCGAGATGTGGTATGGGTTCCAGACAGATGAGTTGTATTCAAGGATGGGTCTGGCAAAAATTTTGTAGGCTCTGATGAGTAGTGTGAGATTGCCGGAGCAGAAGTTACATAGGATCAGGTTAACAACTCTAGAAGCCTTTTTGGTGATATTGTTGCAATGGGATTTAGCACTTAGGTCATTTGATATTAGTATTCCAAGGTCTTTTACTGAGTGGGGGTTGGCTGTGAGATTTTGTTTATTCAGTTTATTTTATTTACTTCTGTTTGCTTGGGGGGTTTTTTTTGGATAAAAAAAGATAAATCTACTGGCCAGCATTCTCTCCTTCTCAAGCTGGTAGAGTATTTTTAGACCGATAGAACATGATCCTCCTTCTCCCTTTCCTTCTCCTTCTCTCTCTCTCCCCATTCCCTCTTGGTTCACCATCCCCACACTCAGGTGGTCTCCACCAGATAACATTTGCCCCACACTACGATACACTTCAAGACACTTTTCTAGATAAAGCCCTGCTCTGCTTTAAAAGTCCTCAAGATCCCCTCATAGAAGGTAAGTTTAGAGGAAAACTAACAATCCTTCAAGAATTTAACAAGGTTTGGAATTTTCCCTAAAGCCAATAACCTTCAACATTCATGTTACCTAGATCTTAGTTTGGTCAGTCATTACAACTTCATATTTCATTCCCAAAGGTACGTAAAATGCATTTCTGGTTTGCCATTGTGCTGTTTTTTGCACTCCGGGGCTTCAGGAAGCTTCCCTGAACCCTCTGGAGTGCAAATAACAGCACAATGGCAAACCAGAAGTGTATTTTCCAAACATTCGGGTTGTCACTTGAGTTGGGATTTTTTGCACTTCAGGGCTTCAGGGAAGTTTCCCTGAAGTGTTTGGAGAGTGAAATGGCCTTTCTCAAGGCCAAAAATCAACTGGCCAGTGTGCATATGTGCACTGCAGCTGATATAGGCAACGTCTCGCGTGCCCTATGATATGGCTCCGTGTGCCACACATTCACCCATTCACCATCACGGCCATAGAGCGATCTCACAGGGAACCCTCCACTTTTACTACTATACAATGCAAGTAAATGAATGGTCTTTTATACGGGTCCACCACTCTGATAATTAGTGAATTTCCTATAACTGCTGTTTGTCTTCCATCAAATATGTTGGAGTCAAGCTCACCAGGGTCTCTACATTTCAGATCATGTTGGAAAGGATAAATCCCTTTGGCAGCTTCTTAAATTGATCATTATAATTTTGCTTTTTTTACTCCCACACCAACCCATATAGTTTCATGTATGCCACTCTACCATAAACATGGCCAAAAATATTTTAAAACATTGTTACTATTACACTGTCTTCATCTACTCCAGAAAAGTCCTTAAAGCAATATTTATTTGTACCTTTGAGAACAAATTATTAGTTTCCATGCTTCAAAACTGTGAAATAGCTCAGACTTGCCAATAAAAACTAAAAGAAAATGTTATATAAGCTTTAAATTTCTTTTGCAGGCTACTAAGCAATCTGTAAAACTTTTTATGGCTCTTGGTCAGTGGTTAATGAAAAAGCTGGCATTACATCAACTGCTATTATCAGTGCAAGAAAAAAGGAATATATTATAGCAGATAGATGCAACTTGGTGCCCAGATGTTTCAGATTATAGATCCCACCAGGATCCCACCCAAATAATCATCTGAAATTTTTTAAAAGTGCTCCTCATACACAAAGACACAATGACACCCCAGTTTTCAATTATTATGATAAGGGCAAGGAACCAAATAAGCTACATGGAGTCAACCCTGATTCAAAGGTTGAGTTCATACATTTTTGTTTCAGGACTATATTTGTACATCGTTCTGTTTTTATTTTTGCATGGAACTTGTTTTATAGTGTGAATCACCAAGAATCATTCTGTTGTGTTGGAATACCAATATGCTTAATATCATGTTTGATATCCTGAGTCTGCGGAGAGGGGCGGCATACAAATCTAATAAATAAAATGTTTATTGATTAAAAAATAAATACACTAGGTGGTTAACTTTATACATTGTCAGTTTTCTTGAGTCTGATTGTTGTAGAAAGAGTAGCTGTAGATATAACTATAATTTCCCCCACGTTTTCTTTGCCACTGAGGAGAGTGTAGGGGAGGTCTTCTTTTATTTTTTAATCACAACAATCTCTCTCTATTGATCATATAGGAGAAAATGAAACTGGCCAGAATGTAATGGTATGTTGGTTCAATGTTCAAATACAATGACGTTGATTTTTCAGCACCTCATGACCTAACTATAGCAAGGCAGGAATGGATAAAGAGCTAAGGATTTACTCTGGGTCTCGTCTTTGTCTATCTCTGTGCCTATTATTTGTTTAAAAGGCTGCTAAAAGTAGGGTAATATTCTTTTACTTTACTTCCAAGCACAGAAACATGGAGCACATGCATGGAAGGATTCTAGGGGACATCAGCCACCAAAGATAAATAGAGATCAGGTTCAGAAAAGATGACTGAGCCACATGCACATCAAAGGGACTGAAAAGCTCAATAAGAGATTTGTTGAACTGAAATGTTGTCCATTGAAAGAGATGCTGGCAAATGCACTCATTGCGCCTTTTACTTGGGGAATGATACAAAACTTTTGAGAGATTATAGGAGTTTTAGAATGGCATACCAAACAGAACGAAATAGTATTGGAGATCTAATCCCTAAGTGTCTAAGTAAGTGAGTTCAAAGATTTATTGGGGTTACTTTTTCTGCCTTTTTCCATGTATGCAGAGAAAATAAATAGCACAAAGAGGCTGTTCACTGAATTTTCAGTTTTAGCCTCAGTAGGGGTCAATTTATAAAACACAGGCTCTACTGTGATTTCATGACTTTTAAGCTCAATCCGTTTTTCTTATATTTCAAAAGATATGGCATTAAACCTAATTTTCAAAGCATGATATTTCTGTAATATTACAACCCCTGCTTTTCCTCCATAGATTTTAATATTACACCCATGGTTAGAAATGTTTTATTGATTTGTGCCTACAGTACCAGCAAATTTCATTTCATCTGTTTCAGCAGTAGGAGGAATCAATGCCAATTTACTCTTCTTCATTTATAAGTGACCAAGGAGACATAATGTCAAATTTTAAGAGGGAAAGATGACTACTTTTAGCACAAGATGTAATTCCAATAGTTAGCTCAACAATAAATAAGAGTAGTTGGGATAAATATGCCATTATCATGCTTGCTTTAAAAAAAACAATAAGATGGCTGAGCATTGTAACAAAAAGAACCACACTCCCAGAATTTAGGCCAAAGGAGCCATTCTAAAATCAATCACTATTTCGTGTAAACCAATGGTTTTAAAACTTCCATTCAACCAAGTGATTCTATTATTTGGATGACACTATGAAATCAATTTTGTTCTTCTTTTAAAGCACCAAAATGGAATTCTTTTTTTAAAAAAAAATACTAATGTTTCAAATGGGCATTTGTTGCCATTTAAGAGTCAGATAGAAATTCTCTGAAATGTAAATTCTTTATTTAAATTTAGATCCATCACCTAAATTTATGCATTTTTCCAACACTGTCTCCGTACTCCTGTGCTGTATTTTTCTATAGCCTTGAGTCGCCCTTCCTACTTCCAGTTTACACAGTTGTGCATATCTTGTAACAAGCAGATGTAGCCCTTTCACAAATTATTAATCCTTGGGTTGACATCACTGGACTTCAGTCAAGGATGAGTGAAGATGGAAGAGGGGGCAATATAAGGATGGGTGATTGATGAAGCCATATTACCAAGACATTGCTGAAATGTAGAGGAGTAATTCTATTTCTGCTCAGAAACACAGTTTATGTGAGATTAGGCTGAAGCTGCCATAACTAAAGATGAAGCAGATACATAATCAGAGTGAACAAAAGTCAGAAACTTTCACAGAGGTACCATAGTTTAAAAGGAACCAAAGAAACATGGGGGGGGGAGGTCACCTGAACCCAACAACCTGAGCTCAATGGAACCATCTTTCCAGGCCCCATCAACAGTTACCAAACTTGTAAATTGTAACCAAACAGTTACCAAACTTGTAAATTAGAAAAGCAAGAGTAGTTGCCAGACCTATTAATCAGGAAAGCAAAGATAAAAGAGCACTGGAAGCCCACCTATTCTTTCAGTTATCTTGGTGGATTCTTTCCTCTAAGTCAGTGGTTCTCAACCCTTTAATGCCACGACCCTTTAACACAATGTCTCATGTTGTGGTGATCCCCAACCATAAAATAATACAATTATTAGGAAACTCATGGGTGGGTTCTAACTTACTTTGCTGCTGGTTAGCTTCCTCCTGTGCTGCGTAGCTGCACCTCATGGGCACACATGCATTTTGCATGCACACACATGCAAAATACTGAAACTTTTTTTTAAAATAGCAAAAAAAGCTGAAAACAAGACGCATGTGCAGTGCCATAAATTCAGCTTCCTTGCATGCTCAGAAGTTCCCATAGTACAGATTTTTTTTTCAGTAGTCTATTTTCCAGGTGGACCCACCTGGAGACTGATAGAGGAGGGGTATCTCGGTTCCTAAGATCATTGGAAATATGTTTTTTCCTATGGTCTTAGGCGACCCCTGTGAAAAGTCGTTCGATCCCAAAGGGGTCACGACCCACAGGTTGAGAACTGTTGCTGTAGGTAGTGATTGACAGCCTCATTGAGATGGATGATTATAAGTTTGAATACCTCTCTGTGTGTGTATGGAGAAAGAGAACATGCACATTGTAACTAATAAAGATTCTCTGATAATTTAAATCTACTGGATGACTCTGTATTCCAATAAGCTTGTTGTGTGTCACTCTTTGATTGAAAGTGATTTGAGTGTGTCTCTATTCTTATTCTTAAAGATTTTTCTGTTGTCATTAATATTGTTGTTGTAGTAGTTGTAGTTGTTATTATTATTATTATTATTATTATTATTATTATTATTGTTATTATTATTATTATTATTATTATTTATTATGTCAGTACAACACAGCAAACGAGATCACTATATGCTGGATTTCATATTTCATCACCAGTCGGGTGTTTCCCAAGCACCTAGGACTGTGTAATGTAGCGGCGAATTATTTATGTTTGCCGATCCCAATAAAGCGGCCTTTTGCAATTGACAGATGGAGATTTTGTCAATTCTGATGGTTTTAAAATGTCCGCTGAGATCCTCTGACACTGCACCCAGCGTGCCAAGTACCACTGGGACCACTTTCACTGGCTTATGCCAGAGTCGTTGCAGCTCGATTTTTAGATTTTTGTATTTCACTAATTTCCCTAGCTGCTTCTAAATTCTGCTGTCTCCTGGGAATGCAATGTCGATGATCCATGCTTGAGAAGCTTCCTATTGTTGACCTCCATCAACACTGACTCTTTGTTCTCCTTCACATAGTCAGCTAATGCATGCTTCTCTTCTTCCACTGTCTGCTTCACTTGCAAAAGTCCTCTGCCACCTATTTTCCTTAGTAAATAGGTGGCAGAGGACTTTTGTACCAAGGAAAATAGGTGGCAGAGGACTTTTATTATTATTATTATTATTATTATTATTATTATTGTTGTTGTTGTTGTTGTTGTTGTTGTTGCTATTATTATTATTGGGGTTTTTTTGTTGTTATTATCCAGTTGTTAACCATGGCTGTGAGGGTATGAACCACCCCCTTGCTTTTCTCTTTCTGCTGTCTGTAATGGTAATATTTTGGTATTGTGAAATATGTAGAAGGTTACAGTTTTTAAAGTTTTTCACTCATTTTCATTTTGGGAAATGTAATATTACAATGGCAACCACCAGCAAAGCAACAAAATATAAGGGGAGGGGAAGAACTGCTAGATCAACCTGCAGGAAAATAACACTAGGTTTACTTTGCAAATATTTTAATAATTGGGTAATAATTTAGCTTAATGACTTGATACTATTTTGACAAAGTTTAGAGAAGAGTGGCTAAAATATTTATAAAGTTGAAAAAGGTTTAAAAGATGGAAAGCTCGGTGAAACGAGAGTCTGAAGATGTAAAATAAATGAATGACAAAATGGAAAATTTAAAGAATAAGACAGAAATTAGATAAATTAAAACAGAGCTACATAAATTGGCATTACAATAAGAACTTTTGTTTAGAAAGTAGTGTGATTCCAGAGTAAGGTAAAGAGATTTTAACAAAATTTAGTAAGTGTGAATGAATGGGATGAGGAGATACAGAGGCAGAACTTGATAAGGCATATAAGATAAATACAAGATTTGTGAGAATAAGAAACATTCTACAATATTGCTTGATTAACTTGTTCAGAAAGAAGACAAGCGATCAAATTTTAAAGCAGCAATTTAATACAAGACTGATTTTTTTAAATAGAACTAGGAGGGACTTAGACACTTGCATTACAGCAAAAATCATTATTTTTGACTGATAGATTAAAACAGATAAATTTCCATTTAATGAATAAATTGGAAGGTGTGGCTTTTTAATTATTATTATTTTTACTTTCAGACAGCAGTGGCTTTGACTGAATTTGGTCTAGAAAGCAAGGCAATTTCTATAAAAATAAAGGAATTGGAGAAATTTCAAATGGTGGTTTTCAGATGTCACAAACATTTCAGCAAGGGCAATAGAAAATTGAAAAGGATAGTATTGAATTCTTAAATTTTTTGGCTTGATTGATGAAGATGCTATCCGTTCATGGATTATAAATGCTGAATATAGAATATAGATGGAACAAATGCTCCTCAAACAAAAAACCTAATCATTATTTTAAAAAGAATTACAGCAAAATATTATTTGCATACAAAAAACATATATTAGAAAAAAGGGGATAAAATATTTGAGTTATACAAATTTGAGTGTAACATTTCTAACCTTCACCACCAGCCTCTTATCCCTACTCCTTGAACAATTTCAAAATATGGATTTCTAAATGAAGGAAATATGTTGACATCATTCTTGAAAGATAGCATGGTAAACAAAAGATAATGACTTCAGAAAGCTTTTTTATGAGTTTGGCATGAAAAACCTACTTTCCAGTTGTCACCCATATTATTTCACATAAGTTGTGATACCATAAGAGCCCCAGGGGAAGTTCTTAACATTTGCACAAGCTGATTCTTAGTACCTGGGCCCTAAATTACAACATCACAAAATGCAAACTGTTTTAAGTCATTAAAACAGCACTTTGACTTATGCTTGGAAATGTCAACTAAACCATTCCGTGATTTAGAAATCTAAAGAATATATATCCCAACATCCAGAGAACTAAGACATAAATCAATAGGAGCACACTGGTCACTGTGTTCTTCTCTTATCAATGTCCTATTGGTGAAATGCAGTCCCTTAGGCCTCACTTATGTTAAGTGTGCAGAACCCTTGAATTATCAAGGACATGCACAGAGGAAAATGTGGGATACCAGCAGATATCCAGGAGATATGAGTAATAATAATAATAATAATAATAATAATAATAATAATAATAATAATAATTATTATTATTATTATTATTATTATTATTATTCAGTCCTACAAAAACAGATACATTAAATGTATAAAATAGTGTTTACTTTAGAAATAGCACAGTCAAGTTAAACAATCTGGTCATACACATTCAAATCAGTTACTATCTCATAATACAATAATAATATTACAAACCTGTCTTTGTCTTACATATCAGACATACACTACAGCTTACAAATACATTACAGAGTTTACTACATCAGTCACAGTGAATCAGCAGAAAGAATAGAGTAGAGAGAGAGAATCATGCTTTCTACCTCCCTCTTATGGCAATTTGCAACACTACCTCTTAAAGCTATAGTTCTTCAATACATATTAGCATTCATTGTTAGCTTGTTTATATATTGCAAACCCAAATGTTTTGTACATAATGCTAACATCTTGTCATGTTATTTCCAGTCACAGGTGAAAATCTTTGTATTTTCCCAGGCAATCCTGTTGGCATTCAATAATGCTGTTGCTTTTATTATTTTATATCAGTTTGATGGAATATAATAATTAGTAATGTATTTAATTTATATGAGGCCCAACACTCAGGAGTTCTCGGTAGCTATATCATATGTCATTAGTAAATCACAGGACGCTGCGGAGGACACTGGGTGTCTTAGAAATGTAGCAGAAAACAAATCCTACTGTCTTTTTCATGCAACTTTTACTCTTTTTCATGTGGTAATTATAATTTTAGGGTACATTTTTATCTGTGAGGATTTTTTTTTATCTTCTTTTGCTGAAAGGAATGATGAGAAGCAGAATTTTAAGATTTTTCTTGCAAGATTTAATATCCTGGCTTTGATTTCTGTACAAAATGATAGCTTAGGCTTAGTGAAGACACCACTAATTCTCTTCTGAAACCTTTGAGATGATAGACAGATTTTCTGATGAGCTATCTTTTTATGATGCAGCATCAGGGAATTTAAGAGCCAAATTATCCAAATTCTCTACTTGGTATCCTGGAGGCTCAAGCAAAGCATTTTTGTATGGGAAATCAATATGTTACTTATGCACAATTTAAAGAGACCCTAAGAAACTCAAAAGAAGTATTATTTGTATTGGACAGTGTTCTCAACTTGAGCCACTTTAAAATATGTGGATGTCAACTCCCAGAACACAGAGAGCGTGAATCTTTATCATCTTCCAGTTTGTTGCAGAAATATGGCTTGATTTTTATAAATAAGCAGGCAGGCCTGAAGAGATCAGAGAAATTGTCAAATAAGGAATGGGCAACTCTAAAATTAGCCATTGTCTCCATTGTCCACCATTATTAGCTTCAAATTAGCTTCTTTTATCTATGCAGAAAAGAGGGTCCAATCCTTTATTTTCTTTCATCTTGTTTCTTGCACATTTGTTTATTTGCATTACATTTGTTCCTACAAAAGAGGATGTTAAGACTCTAGAAAGTGCAGAGAAGAACAACAAAGATGATTAGGGGATTGGAGGCTAAAACATGTAGAATGGTTGCAGGAACTGGGTATATCTAGTTTAATGAAAAAAAGGACAAAGGGAGACATGATAGCAGTGTTCCAATATTTCAGGGAATGCCACAAAGAAGAGGGAATCAAAAGTTTTCCAAAGTACCTGAGGGTAGAAAAAGAACCAATGGGTGGAAACTAATCAAGGATATAAGCCACTTAGAACTAAGAGAAATTTCCGAACAGTACAATTAATCCGTGGAACAGTTTGCTTCCAGAAATTGTGAATACTCCAACACTGGAAGTTTTTAAGAAGATGTTGGATGGCCATTTGTCTGAAGTAGTGTAGGGTTTCTTGCCTAAGAAGGGGAAGGGACTAGAAGACCTCCAAGGTACCTTCCAACTCTGTTATTCTATTCTATTCTATCAAGGACTACCTGTAGTTTAGTACAACTTAAAACCTTGAAGAGACTCATGGAAAGTCAGCTAGATATAGTAATGCTGACTTGGGAGGAATGTTCCATAGATTTTTGCTGAATTTGTCATATCAATGGGAACTGCAGTAAATAAAAGTATTTAAGATTGCTTTTGCAATATAGCACCATACAATTTTTCTTACATATTCTTCTCATTTATTAACAACATTTATTCTTATAAAATTTTGTGTTTGATCCAGCCAAAAATAAATCCATCACCTTCTATGGGCAGAAGAGAGGAGACGCAAGAGAGAATTGTTTATTTATTATTTATTTCATCAATTCATAAACGTTATTCTGGACAGTTTTTTAAATAATCTGGGCAGGAGTAAGCCCTGATTTATCCTTAAATAAAAAAATGTAAAACCTTGCGATATTCTTTCCTATTAAATTAATCAAGACTGTGAAGAATGCCAAACAACTACAGTCAGCACTGTAATGCAATGTTATTAGTATTCATGCCACATCTGTGTGGTGAATGAAATAACAATTCTCTGCTTGAATTTTATTCCTGGATTGCTTCGTTACCAAAGGAAAACAAAAAAACAAAATTATTTTGCTTATTGTTCAGTTATTGTTAATGAAAACAAATGACATGTTTTCTTAAAGTAATTATAAACTCCATGCTAAGAAAACTGAATTGAGTTATGCTAGTATTATTAATTCTCTATCATTTCTCCACTGGCAAAATAATTAGGTTGTCCTTTTTAATTTTTTTAATGTGCTTAGCATAAATTTTTGATTTTTTAAAAATTAAGATTAAATATTTTACAAAACGTACGTTAAACTAAAGTGTAAAAATACTAAGGAACATACAAATAATGGTTTTGTTCCCCCCCCCCAAAAAAAGTCTAAGTAGTTCCCAAGTAGTTTGTATATCAAGATCAATATAAATGAAGAGTATGTTTCAATTTCCATGGACAAACAGAAAATAGATTTCTGAAATGATGGACAATATTTTTAATGATAGCAAGTTGGATTTCCTATCTGTTCTGACCTAGGTTTCCCAAGAGCATGAAGCATACTCCTTGTCCTGATAAAACGTCTTTTATTTAGATTAAAGGGAATTCCTCTCCAGCAAAGTCTCGGCAAACAGTTTTCCGTGAGATTTCACAACTACAGACCTTTATCAGGCTTGGAGATTTGCTAGGCCAATATCTTCCAAATGTTATGCTGTAGCAGCAATTCCTTGGCAAGAAGTCAGGAACAGAGATTCACCCTAATGAACTAAAATAATTGTCTCCTGCAAATTCCCCTCCCCTTTCACTCCTCTTTCTTCCCTATGGGAGGGGTCGTTCACCATCCACCTGTGCCTTCACTTCTAAGTTAGCTCTTGTTCCTTAGCTGTTGCCTTCTCCTAACACCTTTTGCATGTGCACATCAGGAACAGGCTCCAGCTGTTCTTCTGCCCCACTGATATCCAACTTCAAAGGCAGCTGATAACTGTCAGCTAGCCCCAGGCCCATCTCTGCTTCTGACACACTCATTAGAGCTTTCCCCAGACTCCAGGACATAACACTATCCTGGCCTAAGCTAGAAATTCCATAGATATATTGGACTGGAAACATCACAATGGAATAAAATAAGCTGAGATTTAACCAAGCAGAACAGAGTTTCTTCTTGTTCAGAGATTACATGGCTGATTGGTTATTCCAATTGTTACTATGAATGAAGGAAACAATATCTCTGAAAAATCAAATCTATGTCTCAGATGTCCTTCTGGATTCACAGCTACTGCTGAAAGGTCAGGTAGAAGCATGGCCAGATTGGCATTTGTTCAGCTTCAGATGGTGTCACAATTGCAGCCCTCTTTGAAGTAGGAAATTCTGGAGATAATAATACATTCTGTCATCTCCTCTAGATCTGGTTACTGCCATGCATTTTGCATGAAACTAACTTTTGCTTATTGCTAAATTGCAAATGTAGCTGTTCACTTGTTGGTGGATCAGAAACATTATAGTCACATGACACTAAATTGTGGGTGTTGTAGTGGCTGTTGACAGATTTCCAAGTACAATTCCTTAATTGGTTTTTTGATGTTTAAAACTCTAAATAGCTTGACTTTTTATTCTTACTTTTGTTTATTTAATTATTCAATTTGTGTACCATCTGACTCTTGACAGCTCAGTGATAGGCTCCTATGGGAATGGTCAGGAACGCAGTTCCGGTAGCAAAATTTGGAGCTCCACCCCAGAGCATCCAATTTGCACTGAAAGATATTGAAACAAAATGCATAAACCATGCCCACAGTGTAGCCCATCACTGCTTGACAGCCAGGATGGTTACTCACAAGATCACATAATCTAGGCAGAATTTCACCTGTCCAGCACACCTATCTATTGTTAGGAATAATAATGAAGATGGTATTCAGAAGAAGTGAGAAAAGAGGTGGGGAGAATCAATGTTTTTCCTGGGGTACTCTTGTCTATAAAACCAATTCTCATAGAGTAACTGAAAACTGGCAAGAGTCATTTATTTTGAGGGCCTTCAGGAATTGAACCAATATTGGGTTGCTACCATCAAGTATATACTAGTTGTTTCTATGTTGTTTTAATTTTTATTTTGTCACATCAAAGGGTTCTTTTATCAAAATTATTGGACAGACATATGAGATTTTTTAAAAAAGTGTGATCTTTGTAACCTTATCTAATTCTACACTATTGTCGTATTTCACTATAGTAGTCTGATTTTTTTTTTTAGTTATGTGTCAGAACACAATGTCATGAATTCACAAGATGGATGAAACTGAATGCAGCATGCATGGGTCTTGTAAACTACAACGTTTTCTATACTTCTCAGTGCAACAAGAGTAGAAAAATATATAAGTTTCTTTTAGAACAACAGGGGTGTCAAACTCGCAGAATCACAGCAGCATCACATGACATATCAAGACACCCACCCTTGGCTAAACAAGGTGTGAGCATGGCCAGTGCAAGGTGCATTAGACCCATGGGCCACGAGTTTGACAGCCCTGTTTTAGAACATTCTTTTACTATAACTAATCAAAATTAAACTAATGTATACAAGGTAAAAGGTAAAGTTAAAGGTTCATTCCCGACTCTAGGGGGCAGTGCTCATCTCCATTTCAAAGCCAAAGAGCCAGCACTGTCCAAAAACATCTCCCTGGTCATGGGCCTGGCATGACCAAACCCTGAAGGTGCATGGAACGTTGTTTCCTTCCTACCAAAGGTGGTCCCTATTTTTCTACTTGCATTTTTACATGCTTTTGAACTGCTAGGTTGGCAGAAGCTGGGACAAATAATGGGAGCTCACTCTGTTATGTGGCGCTAGGGATTTGAACCAACAAACTGCTGACCTTACTGATTGACAAGCTCAGCATTTTAGCCAGGGCGACACAAGTCCCTTTTAATGTATACAAATGTATAGAAACAGACCTACAATTTTTTTCCTTACATCTTCTTTATTTTTAGCTGGTGTCTGCTTTCAGAAGGGTATATGAATGCATTCAGTTTAACTATGGGCTTAATTGGTCTATCATTTTGAGATTAACAGCTTCCCTGCCAGTAAAAATAAAAACTCTGCTAGAATGTCAGTGTAATTGCCACTGAAGTTCTATATCTTTCTTATTTATTTTCTTATTTATTTTCTTATTTAGATTTGTATGCCGCCCCTCGCCGCAGACTCTGTTTTTGTGAATATTTGCATTGAGTAGGCAGATCCTGTATGCTGTGAACCCTCCTTGCATAGTGATATCTAAGCAAATTTGTCTTTGATAGTCAGGTCACCTTGAAACCTGAACGTAAACCACCTCTTTAGTAACCCAAGACTGTCTAATTCCCACTTTGCTTTTCTCCTATATTTTCATCTCAGTTTCTCCATATAATTCACTCTATGTGTGAAAAAGTTAACTGTAATTTGACATTTTAATCACCCCAAACTACAGTTTGTATGTCTGGAAGGTAATGGGACAGGTTGGTAAATAGTCTTTGCCTGCTCCATTCTACAACAGTGGAACTAAGGTTGTGGAAAACAGTCTAAAATTTTAGATTGCAGGTAAAAGAATCATATTTTTAATGCTCTTTGGGTTGAAATTTCCATCAAAGCAGAAAATTATCACAATACTACTGGACTGGGCTAAAACAAGTTCTTGGTTAAATGTTTTCCTTGGGAAAGGACACCAAATAGTCTAATTTGGCTGGCTGTATACATCAGGACCAAATGGTTTTTTAAAAAATCATTCTATATCTACAGTACATCTTGCAATATCATTATCAACTTTTGCAAAAACAACAACAACATCAACAACAACCAGGCCCATCTTTTACTGCACATGTGGACAATGTTTGCAACATTCCACTAAGTTTGCTTGTGAAGTGCAAACAAATCTTTCAGCATGTGTCAATTAATGCATAACTAATAAGGAATCCATTATGAAAGAATAAAATGACATTGTATTTGCTCCCTGTTTCTTCAGAATTTTTTTTAAAAAAATTGGATAGTCTCTTTCAAATAAGTTGCCTTTTGTAAGCTTCTTAAAACCCACCTCTGCCGCCAGGCATGGGGGAACTGAGATACTCTTTCCCCATAGGCCTTTAAAATGTTATGCATGGCATGTCTGTATGTATGTTTGGTTTTATAATAAGGGTTTTTAACTGTTTTAATATTGGATTGTTTATATGCTGTTTTTATTACTGTTGTTAGCCGCCCCAAGTCTACAGAGAGGGGCGGCATACAAATCAAATAGATAGATAGATAGATAGATAGATAGATAGATAGATAGATAGATAGATAGATAGATAGATAGATGATAGATAGATAGATAGATAGATAGATAGATAGATAGATAGATAGATGATAGATGATAGATGATAGATAGATAGATAGATAGATAGATGATAGATAGATAGATAGATAGATAGATAGATAGATAGATAGATAGATAGATAGATAGATAATCAAAGTTTTTGTCCCCTTTTGATCATTTCCATAAACAGTTGAGACTGTAGTCTCACTATGTAATGCACAAATGCAATTATAAATATTTCACAGGGTGCAAAGGCACTGAATCTTTTCTCTTTCAATTATTTTTCCTAGAAAATAACCAGAGCTGCATCGAAACACTTTATTTGATTTCCCTTAAACTTAATATTATCCTTATGACCTCTAGATGACCTGCCTAAATGTTTTTCACAGGCAACTGCCAAAGCTTTATCCTACAAGTTGATCCATATTTGTGCACAGCATCATGAAATGAAACTGTGTGTGTGTGCACATAAAATACCAAAAAGATGTAAATAAAATGAAAGATTCATATTAGACTGCAGATTCCTTTGGTAACCATAGTAACCATATCCAAGCTCAAAATAATACTCTTTATTCATAATTCACTCAGCAGTTCACTAAAATAGGGATAGCAGCTTCATAATGAGGAATCTTTATTACGTTGATACCAAAGTCCTCAGAGAGGGGCGACATAGAAATCCAATTAATAAATAAATAAAGTAAAATTCAAAGTTTACAAAGCCTTCTTCCCTCCCCCAATATTTTTAATCATAGATGCTATTGAGAGGATGCCTATGCAGCTCCCTACCTCAATTGTATTCATTTTTTTTCTGCTTGTCCTATGCAATTCAATGCAGTACTCTTTAATTTGAATAGCTGGTAAAAAATAATTTTGCCTTTGAAATAATTGTCTACATACATACAACATAAACACACAGACATATACCCATGTTATCTAAAAGCATTTGCAAAAAAAGAGTTTCTCACAGAATTTTGTGAATATTGCTTCTCACCACAATAAATTATATAGATTATGCCAAGAGGATTCTTTTTTCTGAACTGTCACCATTCTAAAATAAGTGGCCATATAAATCTTTTTAACAAAATAAATACATAAACCAAACTCTCTTTGTGTGCATCTTTTTAAACAATAGCTCCTGAAATATTGTCCAAATTCAATTTATGAATATGATTTGAAATTTATGGAAGCTTCACTATGTAACCTTTAACAGGATAACTAATAGTAAATTTTCAGCTACATCAGGTTCAGATAATAAGGTAAACCCAACACTTGGATTAGATAGGTTAGTTATAAACTAATCCTTTGGTTTAGTATTTTTTTGTAAATTTTAGTAAATTATTTTATTAATATGAATGGTTTACATGTGTATGTGTTTGTGCATTTGTAGAACTTTATGTGTGGATGTATATACTAAATATATTGCAGTATATACAGTGCTATGAATTATTTTGGTGTTCACTAGACTTAGTTATATTTCCTTTTCTCTTATGTTTATTATTTCCTTTTGTTTTGTTTTCTCCACCTTATATTGGTTGATCCAAAAAGAAAATATTATAATGGGTGTATATGTAGACCTTGTATTTGTAAGAAGCCTCGGTTAACCAAACTGTTTATTACAGACACATGCCAGACATGGCAGGTACAAGCATAGAGAGCAAAACAGAATACAGACTTATATATGAACGAGCTGCCTGAGGCAGCACCCAATCCACACAGAGAGAAACTTCCCGCTTACATTGTAACTAGGGACGGGCGGCCAATCAGGACCTTGGATAGGGACGCCTATCGCACGGCTCTAATCTGCGGCTGTAACTGAGCAGATACTGCAGTATTTATAATAAATTTCTTCCACTCCTGGAAGTTGTTAGGTTAGAACACTGATATGAAAGGGTGTCAATAATAATGGCAGCTATGTTTTATTAAGGAAACATTATTGGACTATATCTTAGATCGCAATGCTGATGTAGCTATGGAAAAGAATCTGCCCTCTTTAAAAATAGAAGAGCTAATGGGGGGGATACAACAATGTTTTGTCAGGTGAGGTCCTTGCACCTTTAAGACAGGTGTTCATATTTGAAATATTGGGAGTATATTGTGTGTAGTGTGTTCTTAAAGATGGTTGTTGGAGTGGATGGCTATCCCTTTCACGGAATAGTTCCCAATGGTCATCTAAAAAGCCCAATTTCATCAGAAATAGCACAACGGGAAGATCCATTCTAACTTCATTTTTTCAGGATACTCTACTACTTGTCATTTTTATGGGCAAGGATAGTCACATAAATGCATAGGAGAAGAAGTGTTACAAGAATTATTAAAAACAATTTAATAACATCAAGCCTGTAGATTACGGTATGTAACACTGCACCAAGCCTATGTTCTCGGCAGGAGTTTGAAATCTATCCAAAGCAGGATGGATAGTAACGATAGGATGCAACAGGTATGCTTGATTCCAACTTCATCACATTTAAACTAAATTAGTATCATTTTTCAAAATTGCTGTTAATCATATAATTAACTATGTCTGTCTGTCTGTCTGTCTGTCTGTCTGCCTGCCTGCATGCCTGTCTGTCTGTCTGTCTGTCTGTCTGTCTGTCTATCTATCTATCTATCTATCTATCTATCTATCTATCTATCTATTTATTTATATTTCTATGCCGCCCTTCTCAAAGAGACTCAGGGTGGCGTACAACATAATACAACAGTATACAGAAATCTAATATCTCTAAAAATAAAAATAAATTCTAAACACATTTAAAAAACCTACGCACATTCACATACACTCATCCAATCCAATCATGTCTCATATCAGCCGGAGACAGTCTCATCACTCACGGCCCTCAAGCCTGCCAGCAGAGGAAGGTTTTTAAGGCTTTCCAAAAAACCAGGAGTGAGGGGGCAGTACGTATCTCCGGAGGGCATTCGTTCCAGAGGGCCGGGGCCGACACAGAGAAGGCTCTTCCTCTAGGTACTGCCAGTTGACATTGTCTGGCTGACAGGACCTGGAGAAGCCGACTCTGTGGGATCTAACTGGCTGCTGGGATACATGAGACAGCAGATGGTCCCGAAGATAATCTGGTCCTAAGCCATGTAGGGCTTTATAAGTCATAACCAGCTCTTTGAATTGGGCCCAGAGACCAATTGGCAACCAGTGCAGCTCGCGGAGTGATGTTGAAATGTGGGCAGATCTCATGCAGTAGCCTCACACTTTTTCCTCTATAATATTTATTTATTTAATTTATTCATTAGATTTCTTTGCCGTCCCTCTCCGAAGACTCAGAGCGGCTCACAACAAGAAAACAAAATACAAATCCAATGATTAAAACAGGAAAACAGTTAAAATCCTTGATTTATTTATTTATTTATTTATTTATTTATTTTATTTATTTATTCAATTTTTATGCCGCCCTTCTCCTTAGACTCAGGGCGGCTTACAACATGTTAGCAATAGCACGTTTTAACAGAGCCAGCATATTGCCCCCACAATCTGGGTCCTCATTTTACCCACCTTGGAAGGATGGAAGGCTGAGTCAACCTTGAGCCAGTGATAAGATTTGAACCTCTGACCTTCAGATCTAGCAGTCAACTTTACTGGCCTGCAGTACAGCACTCTACCTGCTGCGCCACCATGATGTAAAAACACTCATACAACCCAAACAAACCATACATAAAACAGAGCGGCCAAGGGGAATCAAATTCCCCATGCCTGGAGGCAAAGGTAGGTTTTTAGGAGTTTAGGGTGGGGGCAGTGCTAATCTCCAGGGGGAGTTGATTCCGGAGGGTCAGGACCACCACAGACAAGGCTCTTCCCCTGGGTCCTGCCAGACGGCATTGTTTTTTGACGGGACCCAGAGGCCAACTCTGTGGGACCTAATTGGTCACTGGGATTCATGCGGCAGAAGGCGGTCCCGAAGGTATTCTGGTCCGATGCCATGAAGGGCTTTATAGGTCATAACCAACACTCTGAATTGTGACCGGAAACTGATCAGCAACCAATGCAGACTGTGGAGTGTTGGTGTAACATGGGCATATCTGGAAAAGCCCATGATTGCTCTCGCAGCTGCATTCTGCACGATCTGAAGTTTCCAAACACTCTTCAAAGGTAGCCCCATGTAGAGAGTGTCACAGTAGTCGAACCTCGAGGTGATGAGGGCATGAGTGACTGTGAGCAGTGACTTCCGGTCCAGATAGGGCCGCAACTGGTGCACCAGGCGAACCTGGGCAAACGCCCCCCTTGCCACAGCCGAAAGATGGTTCTCTGATGTTAGTATATATCAGTGATGGCAAACCTTTTTTGACTCAGGTGCCAAATCGGTGTGCATGCAAGCAATAGCATGAATATGCGTGCCCACATCCATAATGCAATGGCCTGCCCTCCTACATGCATGTGCACAAACCCTGCACTGCTCCCCCTGTACATTGTCTCAGGCCTCTCTGAAGCCTCCAGACTTCCAGTAGGCCTGTCGGGCCATTTTTCACTGTCCCCAGGTTTCAGGAAAGCCTCCTAAAACCTGGGGAGAGAGAAAAACGGCCCAACCGAATTTCTGATTGGCCTGTTGAGCCATTTTTTTTGCCATCTCCAGGCTTTAGGGGGCTTTCCTTAAGCCTGGGGAGAGCAAAAACAGCTGAAAATAGCTGGCCATTGCGCAATATACATGCTTGAACTGACATAAGGCAATGCCTCGCGTGCCCTTATATATGGTTCCGTGTGCCACCTGTGGCAGGTGTGCCATAAGTTCACCATCATTGGTATAGATTGAGCCAAGTTAACCACTGGGTAAAATTTAATAACTGGCATGGGAAGAAAAATGTTTGTTACTTTAATTGTTATTGTTGCATATTTAACTTTTGGGGACGAAGGAATGCTCTTTCATTCTCTTCTGCAAGTATAATTCAGATAATCTAGATAGCACTCAGTTTCCTAGAATGAACACTACTTGCTCTCTCTCTATCAGGCAGAATAAGGTTTTGGGTCATCTCCAAAGCACAGGAGCCCTCCAGGTTAAATTTGTTAAGGTTGGAGACCCCTGCTCTATACTTAATGGGGATTGCTTTCTTTAAAATAGTTTATTAGGAGCACAATCAACTTCAGTCAAAGAGTTTCATATATGTATATTAGTATATACAGAGAACAAAAATCTATCATAGTTGGATAAATCAAAGAGTATAGAACTCTCTTCTTACAATTTTATTTCAAAACTTAATAAGTTAATATGTACAAAATTCAACAGTATTAAACTTGGAACCATTCAGTTGTTCTAGATTGTCATTCTCTTCTTCTTCAGACTATGCTTTAAAGCAGTAGGTAAACAGCATTGTAGAAAAAGTGTACCGTGTAGTTTTATTATTATACCAGTAGATTAACATCAGACCCTCCATTGCGATAGCAAGATTAATATATGAAAACCCAGGAGTCAGGCTGGAAAATGAAATAAGACAGATATAATTTCTGATGAGTACTCTAGCTTTGTGCAATCTACACCCCATTAAACCAATTTATTAGTTTTCTTATAGCTTTTTTAACATCAGTAGACGATACAGAAAATGAAAGTTATTAATGTTGCATAGCAAAAAAAAAAGCCCTTAAGGCAGAATAGGGAAAGAGAAAAAGAAAGAAAGATAGAAAGAAAGAAAGAAAGAAAGAAAGAAAGAAAGAAAGAAAGAAAGAAAATCTGATATAAGAAATGAGTAAAATGTGTGATGCACCTCAGTGCTGAAACCATCCAGATCATCACATCATTAATGTGGAACCCCATGGAGTTGAAAGGGCAGAGAACAGCCATTAAAGTTTATCTAATGTTCTCACATGAAGTGAAATCTATAAAATTTAAGAAACTGTTTTTCTTGTTTGCTTCTTATTAGCTGTTTCTTTTGCAGGGAAAACACTATCTTTTTGAAATTAGGATCATGATTCAGTTGGGCTTGTTTTTCATATTTTTTTCTTTCTTTTTTCCCTTCATTCCTTCCTTTGTTCCTTCTTTCCCTCCCTTCCTCCCTCCCTCCCTCCCTCCCTCTCCCCACCTCCCTATCTCTCCTTTTGATTGAGATTGCCTGACTGTCCAAAGACATGGGATCAATGATAACTTCATTCATGGAGAGATATTATGTAGCAGTCATTTGCCCATAAAAACATCAGAATGTAGCATTACTTAGAACAATTCAGAAGGAACTCGGGACCCCTGATTATAATCCTGAATATTTTAAATTTATCCACTCTTTGATTTATCCAACTCTGATTGCAAATATTCATTCTCTGTATATAGCAATATACATCTGTGAAACTCTTTGACTGAAGTTAATTGTGCTCCTTCTAAATTATTTTAAAGTGAGCAATCCCCACTGATTATAGAGCAGGGGTCTCCAACCTCAGCAACTTTAACCTGGAGGACTTCTGTGCTTTCGAGATGACCCAAAACTGTTCTGATTGATACAAAGAGCAAGTAGGATTTAAAGCTTGTTGGCTGGGGAGTTCTGTGAGTTGAAGTCTTCCAGGCTTAAAGTTTCTAAGGTTGGAGAGCACTGGTATAGAGGATTACACAGGTGAGTCTTATATGCACAGGTTGTCTATTCCCATTGGGTGGGGGTATCAGCCTCAAGCATAGCTGGAAAAAGTCTGTGTACCACCATCACCCTTCAGCCACTCTTTATATATATGAGAGTAACATAGACAAGAAGTCCTCAATGTTCAGCCATTCATTTAGTGACCATTTGAAGTTACAGAAGCACTGAAAAAAGTGACTTATGATTGGTCCTCACACTTACAATCATTGCAGATTCTCCCCAGTCGCATGGTCAAAAATTTGGACCAGTGAAAATTTATGACTGTTACAGAGTCCCAAGTCATGGGATTACTATTTGCAATCTTTCCAGTCATCGTCTGATAAGCAATCAGATGGAGGAAACCAAATTCACTTAAAAAAAACAACAACTGTAGTGATTTGTTTAACAACTATGGCAAACGATCGTAAAATTGGGCCCAAGCCACTTAACAACTATCTTGTCTAGCAATGGGAATTGCTGGTTGAGGACTACTTGTGTAAAGGGGTTTTTTAAAGCATATTTTGAAGGAAAATGTTCATTCCCTACTTTTACCAATTTCATAAATCTCTGTCATCACAAAGCTTAAGTAGCTTTCCTATTGCATTTTAAAGGTTACATAAATATTCTCACAAATGTCACAGTTCTCTTTTCTACCTCCTGTAAGTCTTGATCAAATTACAGATCTGAAACTTGCATATTAAATAAATATAGAAGAAATTAGCATTCAGAATATTGTATATGAAGGCCTGGAATTTGCATTCTAAACTAATTGCTCTGAAAGAAAGAAACCTTCCATTTTAAATTGTGACTATAGTTCATTTCTCCCTCCTTTTGTTCCTCCTGGGATTCTAAAAACTGAATTATGTCTTCTGCCCTACAGGTACCATCACATCAGCCCATAATTCTAGCTCTGGTTAGTCTTTACACCTATTTACAAAAATGATAGCATATAATGCATAAAATCACACCCTACAGCTTCCTCTCTTTAATTCCAGGTTGCTCTTCTCCTTGATTAGTTTCCACCCATTGTTTCTTGTGTTGCCTTCTTCTGCTTTGGAAAATAAGTTGACCCCCTCCTTTTTGTGGCAGACCCTCAAATACTGGAATACTGCTATCATGTCCCCTCCAGTCCTCCTTTTCTCTAGACTAGCTATACCCAATTCCTGCAACTGTTCTTCATAGATTTTTTGTCTCCGGGCCCTTAATCATCTCAGTTGCTTTTATTTGCACTTTTCCTAAAATTTCAACATCATTTTTGTAACATGGTGACCAAAACTGGATGTAGTATTCTAGGTGTAGTCTTAATAAGGCTTTATAAAGAAGTGCCAATCGTTCATGTGATTTTGATTTTATGTTTATACAACCAAGGATTGTATTAGCTTTTTGGTGGTGCTGCACACTGCTGGCTCATGTTTAAGTGATCATCCACTTGGACTCCAAGGTCTGTACTTGTACCTTTGGTTTTTCCTGCCCAAGTGTAAAACCTTGCCCTTCTCCACATTAAATTTCATTTTGTTCAATAGGGCCCATTGTTCAAGTCTGTAAACAACGTTTTGGATATTGAGCTTGTCTTCTGGAGTGTTGGCTATTCCTGTCAGCTTAGTGTCATTTTGAACACAAATTTGATGTGTTCCCCTTCTGATAATAGTTAAACAGATAATACTTAAAACCCACTATTTGTTCTCAGAAGAGATGGGTTTATTGTCATTTTAAATCCATTTATATATGTTGGGAATATATAATCAACATTATACTGCATAAGCCTATAATATATTATAGCAGCAACAACAAATTAAGGAATGACCACGTGAAATTATACTACTCCATTGCATCCATGAGAGGTCAATGGAAAGGAAGAGAATTCCTGGTGCCCTAGATCCAACATTCTTCATCAATATAATTCCAAACTTTTGAAATATAATCTAATAATATATTAACAATTTATACATACTTATTACCAGGGCCCCCCAAACTTTTTACACAGGAGGCCAGTTCACTGTCCCTTGGACTGTTGGAGGACTGGACTATAAAAAAAACCTATGTACAAATTCCTATGCACACTGCACATACCTTGTTTTAAAGTAAAAAACAAAATGGGAACGTACTATTTAGAGGGGGAGAAGGTCTGAAATTCATATATGTTTATGTTTTGTTTTTAATTTTCCTTTGTTGACATCTGATTCGCTATACAAGGTTTTCTTGGCTTATGAAAATGTATAAAGAAAGAAGGAAGCATTTTGGCATAATGGTTAATAAGTTAGAAATATAATTGGTGTTGCACTTTTTGAAGGAACATTAAGGAGGAAATTTAATTAAAAGAAAATTAATGTAACTAGATGACAAAATTAGGAAAAAAACTTTTGCAACTTTTTTGATGATTGATATTAGTTACTCACAAAATACTGCATTTTATTCATGGAAAATTAGATGGTACACTGTGTTGTTTGAATGTATGTTGAAAGAAAACTTTAAAAAAATTACCCCCTCCAAAAACAGTCCTTCCTTCCTCTGTCCCTCCATTCATTTCATTCTTCCTTCATTCATTCCTCTCCACTTCTCCTTCCCTCCCTCTTTCCCTTTTCTTTCTTTCTCTCTCTATTTTCCCTGTGCTCTTGTCACTCACCGGCGGGCCGGATAAATGGCCTCAGTGGGCCGCATGTGGCCCACGGGCCGTAGTTTGGGGACTGCTGCTTATTACTATGCCAACTGAGCCTCAATTCTCAGTTAATGCTAGTTAACCAATTTCCTTCCAAGATAATGGGTGATAAAGCCTAACAGATTTCTAACATCTTTAAGATGGGTTACAAGTAGAAAAAGGATATTGCTTGTGCTATGAAAATGGTTGTGCTATAGTTAAGTGCATCAAACTGGTGCTTCAAAAAGTTGCATCTTTAAACTTCCTCTCAGGAAAGTTAGTCTTAATTGGACAGGAAGGTCTCCAGCCTAGTGGAGAACTGCAACAGTGCCAATTGATTTGTTTTGATTAATACACCACCTTTCTATACACGGTTCTTCGGGGCTTGGTTTTTCTTTCCTGTACAAGTTGTAGTTCATCTGCACTGATAGCCTCTGTAAAGAAGTCTCCAGCCCAGCTGGAAATAATAATGAGCAAAACTGGCAAATCCTCACTGCCTGTTTCTTCTTCTGTTGAACTGGATATATATCCATGCTTATTTCTGTGTAAGTTAAAGGTTACAGCTTAAATAAGTTTAAATTGTGCTTTAATGTATCATTTCATTATCTGTGAAAAGAAGTGCTTTATTTTATTCCCCGGAACTTATATATACAGAGAGGGGCGGCATACAAATCTAAATAATAATAATAATAATAATAATAATAATAATAATAATAATAATAATGTAAGCTATCCTTTCTGCAATTATTGTACTGTGTTAAAGCAGTTGATATTGCCAGTGATTGATTTTTTGTTACTTTGTTATTTTGTGGATTGGTCTTTTTTTATAACATGTTGATATAGAAATGCATATGACCTGCACAGGAGGAAAAAAAATGTTTGCAATCATTTGGTTTTGTATCCTCAAGCAGCAGATGTTGTCTAATTTTTTACGCTCTTCAAATTCTGTAGTTCATCTGCAGTTCCATCTTCCCATAATAATTGCATGTTTTCTACTGAAAATGTACATATTTTCACACAGATACCATTCTCTAATTTATAGTCCTAATGATGCATGAAAAGGGACTTAACATAATATGGTCATCCTTCTTTTAAAAAAGCAAAATGGAGAGATGCAACAGAACAAAATAAATTATGTTAAAGCCATTTTCCACATCTAGATGATAACGTTCAGAAATACAGTGTTCCCTCGATTTTTGCGGGTTCGAACTTCGCGAAAAGTCTATACCACGGTTTTTCAAATATATTAATTAAAAAATACTTCGCGGGGTTTTTCGCTATACTACGGGTTTTCCCGCCCGATGACGTCATATGTCATCGTCAAACTTTCGTCTGCCTTTAATAAATATTTTTTTAAATAAACTTTAATAAATAAACATGGTGAGTAATAATCTAAATGGTTGCTAAGGGAATGGGAAATTGCAATTTAGGGGCTTAAAGTGTTAAGGGAAGGTTTGTGATACTGTTCATAGCCAAAAATAGTGTATTTACTTCCGCATCTCTACTTCGCGGAAATGTGACTTTCGCGGGCGGTCTTGGAACGCATCCCCCGCGAAAATCGAGGGAACACTGTACTGTTCAAACACTTGATGCAACATTCAGGAAAATAACTGTTTCTAATTTTTTTCAATGGATGTATCACATAAATAAGACTCGCTAACAGAAAAGCTGCAGAAATGACTTGTATCACACATCCATCCTGTCTGAACTCTTTTCACCTACTAATGAAAGTGTTAGAGCTTTTGCCTGAGACTGTCAACTTTCAAGACACCATTCTTAATGTGTAATCAAGTGGTTATAGCTTGTGTGCGTATGACAGATTTGACATCCTTAAATCAAATGCTGCTCTACAGCGTTGCCCTACAACCATTGTGCAGCATTGGAAAAGTCTTGCTAGGAAATAAGAGCTCTGACAAGTGTCTACTGTTTGAGACATGTCTTGAATTATAATCCTTGTCTTATATAAAGTGCCATGATTGATATCAAACTTTTTCACAGAATTTTTGAATTGGAACCAAGGAATGTTTGAAAGATCTAAGTATGCAATTCAACATCATTTTAGAATTGTAAACTGCCCAAAGTCATTGATTGAGATGAACAGCTATATTTATTTTATTTTATTTATTTGACTTATATGCTGCCCAATCCCATGGGACTCAGGGTGGCTTAATAAAATAATACAGTACAAAGTTAAGTCAAATATTAATAGCAATAAAACCCCTAAACTAATCAATACAATCATACTCATTGAATCATGATTCGGCCGGGACTAAGATGTTGACTCTCACAGCCTCCAGGCCTGCCAGCAGAGCCAGGTCTTCAAGACTTTTTGGAAGGCCAGTAGGGTGGGAGCAGTATGGATATCAGGTTCCAAAGAACTGGGGCCGCCACAAAGAAAGCCCTCCCCCATGGGCCCACCGACACTGCTTAGTCGATGGGACCCAGAGAAGGCCAACCCTGTGGAATCTAATTGGTCTCTGGGAGGCATCCGGCAGGAGACAGTCCTATAAATAGTCTGGTCCTAAGCCATGTAGGGCTTTAGGTAATAGGTAATAACCAACACCTTGAATTGTGATTGGAGACCAATTGGTAGCCAGTGCAGCACGCGGAGTGTTGATATTATGTAGGTATTCCTAGATACACCCATAACAGCTCACATGGCTGCATTCTGGACTAACTTTTCAAGGGTAGCCCCATGTAGTGTTGTGAGATGATGAGGGCATGAGTGACCATGTGCAGAGTCTCCTGATCCAAATAGGACAGGAACTGATATATCAGGTGAACCTGGGCAAAGGTCCCTCTGACCACAACTGAGAGATGGTGGTCAAAGCTCAGCTGTGTGTCCAGGAGGACTCCCAGATTGTGGACCCTTTCTGAGGGGTTAAAGTTTCTTCCCCCAGAACAATGGATGGACAAATAGTACGGTCTGTCAGAGGAAATGCCCAGAACCACTCAGTCTTGTTGGGATTGAGCTTGAGTCTGTTGGCTTGTTGGCTCCCATTCAGACCCTTAGGCACTGGCACATCACATCAACTGCTTCATTGAATTGGCACAGGATGGAAATTTATAACTGGCTATCATCAGCGTACTGCTGATACCTCACCCCATGCTGTCAGATGATCTCACCCACTGGCTTCATGTAAATGTTAAATAGTAGGGGCAAGAGGCACCTCAAAAGTAGAGACCTATGGGTGGACTTCTGCCCTCCCACTAACACCAACTGCGAACGACAGAGAGGAGGAGGAAAACCACTGTAAAACAGTGCCTCCCACTCTCAACTAAATTGTCTATTTTATTTATTTATTTTTTATTTATTGTTAGAGTTGAAAGGGACCATGCAGGTCATCAAGTCCAACCCCCTGCCTCAGCAGGAATCCTAAAGCACCCCAGCCAAGTGGCAGTCCAATCTCCTCTTAAAAGTGTCCAGAGTTGGGGAGTTCACAACCTCTGCAGGCAGATTGTTCCAATGGTTGATCGCTCTGACCGTCAGAAAGTTCTTCCTTACTTCTAGGTTGAATCTCTCCTTGGTCAGCTTCCAGCCGTTGTTCCTCGTTCAGCCCTCTGGTGCTCTGGAGAATAGAGTGACCCCCTCCTCTCTGTGGCAACCCCTCATATACCTGTATACAGCTATCATGTCCCCTCTGGCCCTCCTTTTCTCAAGGCTATCCATGCCCAGTTCATGCAATCTCTCTTAGTAAGTCTTGGTTTCAAGTCCCCTAATCATTTTGCTTGCTCTTTTCTGCACCTTCTCCAGAGTTTCAATGTCTCTTTTGAAGTGTGGTGACCAGAACTGGATGCAGTACTCCAGATGTGGTCTGGCCAGGGCGTAGTAGAGTGGTATTAATATTTCCCTGGTCTTGGAGTGTATCCCTCTGTTGATGAGTCTAGATCTCAAGGAAGTTTTGAGGTAGGGCAAATTCCAGGTATGTCTTTACCAATTGTTAAGACACATATCTCAATAATCATTTCAGATGGAAATTCACTGTAATTAAAAAAAAATTAAAAGTTTAATTTATTCTGGGTATCAGTAGTTGCCATATTGTGGTGTTGTGGAGGTGTCAAGTGCATCTGGGTGCTACATGGCTGACCCCATTCTCATGACAAAATAAAGCCTTCCTTTGGTAACCTAAATACATGGCTAAAATGTTTAAATACAGCTACCTCTATCCACTTCTTTAAACTTTCTGGATGAGAATATTAAAATAAATTCTTTTTTACTGCATAATTAAATGTGATTTAGAATGCAGGTCATCAATATATATGGTTTTAATAGAAACAGACCCTCTGTTGTAGCCTACAGAAGCAATATCCAATTGGGAGAAGTAATATTTCCACTGGACAATATTTCAAGTTTTAGCATGTATGCAAGATTCAGAGGATGCTTCAAAGACTACCTTGTGAATATGTATTGAAAAATAAAAACCTTCATTGTTCTCTAGAGAAGTGTACCCATGTGGATCTTATCCCTCCTTATTTTTCTAATGAATATATTAAGAAGAGTGAATAATGAGATATTTATTCAGAGTCAACTTTCATGATCACTCCCTAGAGATAAGGCCACCATAAATCCTGACTTTTTCGAGTAAAAGTCTGTTCTTTGTGAAAAGAGATCTCATTCCTTGCCTTTGATCAATTTAGAATTGTTACCTCTACTTAAGAACGCCTGTACTTAAGGCCTTTTCTAGATAAGAACCAGGAGTTCAAGATTTTTTTGCCTCTACTTAAGAACCATTTTTTTTTACTTAAGAACCTGAGTCCGAAAAAATTCCCAGGAAATTTAGAGCACCACGAAGACCTTGCTAGTTTCTTCTTCTCATTCCCCCTTTAATCCCGGCCATCTCGGGCTTTTCTGGGCTGCCAGAGGAGCCTTTCGGTGGCACTTAAGGAGGCTTTGACAGCCTAGAGTGAACAAAGCATTTTCCTTTCTCTGGGTGCTTAGAGAGGGACTAAACCTCTGCCAGCACCCAGAGAAAAGAAACGCTCCCTTTCTCTGGGCAGCCCAGAACGAACAGAGCATTTTCCTTTCTCTGGGCGCTGCCTTAAAAAAAAAAATAGCCTTAAAGTTTTGGATTTTTTTTATTCCTGTTGTGGTTAGCTCTGGCCCAGCTCCTGCCCCAAGGGATGTGCAGGTGGATGTGGGGAAAGCATCCATACGCCGCAGGCCTGTTTTGCTCCCGATGGAATCTGCTGATGAAGTCTCCTCTGACCAAGGAAGTGTGAGTGACAGGGAAGAGGGGAGTTTGGCAGACAGCCCAGGAGGAGATCAATCATCTATATCATCCTTGGATTCTGAACAAGAATTAATGACATATCCACGCATGCGTAGAGTGATGCATAGGAGACAACAACTGAAGGATTATTACAAGAGAAAATGAGGCCACCTGTGGTTAGGTGGGGCTGCTTTAATTAGTGCTATAGATAAAAAGAACAGCATGCTGGTTTAGGCTTGTGACAGTTTATCTGATTCATTGTTTCGTCAAGATCATGGTTAATAGGAAAGTGAACACAAGAACAAGGGGACACAATCTGAAGTTAGTTGGGGGAAAGATGAAAGGCAACATGAGAAAATATTATTTTACTGAAAGAGTAGTAGATCCTTGGAACAAACTTCCAGCAGACGTGGTTGGTAAATCCACAGTAACCGAATTTAAACATGCCTGGGATAAACATATATCCATTGTAAGATAAAATACAGGAAATAGTATAAGGGCAGACTAGATGGACCATGAGGTCTTTTTCTGCCATCAGACTTCTATGTTTCTATGTTTCTATGGTTTTTGTGCTGTTCAAGATTGTGTGTGGACTCTCTGGACTTTAGAATTGGACTCAATTTCCCAGTTATTGGGTGAGCAATTGGATTGCATTTAACCTTTGCCTTGTGTGTACCAGAAAATCCCTTTGACATTTACAAAGGGAGCTGTTTCTGTTTTTCTGTTTATAAAAACTTTTGGGTTTTCCCTTTTATCGTGAGGTGTGTGTCTTCCTGGACTAAATACCCTGTAATCAAGGGTGGTTGAAACACACCGGCAGAACAATTCCCCTCCCCTCACCTTCTTCCTTCAGCAGTGACTGTCCTCCTCCTCTTCTTCCTCCTCATCCTCCCACCCAAATTCCGAACTTTTATTTCTTTCCTAATGGTTTTGCATGCATTATTTGCTTTTACATTGATTCCTGTGGGAAACATTGCTTCTACTTAATAATGTTTCTACCTGGTCACAGAACAAATTAAGTTCTGTATGGTTCTTTAGGACTTCTGTAAAGTTCAGCCATTTGAGCTTCAATAAAACAAGTCACTAGTTCAAAGTCACCTGATGAGTTGCCATGCCTAACTCCATTGGTAGTCCGCCAGTCCCTGGGGGAGACATGATGTCACCACAGAAAGCCCATGAAGGCTTGAAGAAATGTTATGATTTAAATCTTCAGTAAAGTCTTGGAGGTCCATGGCCACAGATCCATGGTGAAGAGTAGGTTAAGGATCACTGGTCTAGAGGTTTTATTTAGGATTCTTGCCACTTTAAAATAAATTTTAATCCAAAGATTGTTTTTAGAAAATGCTTACATAGAAACATAGAAGATTGAGACAAAAAAAGACCTCTTGGTCCATCTAGTCTGCCCTTATACTGCTTCCTATATTTTATCTTAGGTTGGATATATGTTTATCCTAGGCATGTTTAAATTCAGTTACTATGGATTTACCAACCACATCCGCTGGAAGTTTGTTCCAAGCATCTACTACCCTTTCAGTAAAATAATATTTTCTCACGTTGCTTCTGATCTTCCCCCAACTAACCTCAGATTGTGCCCCCTTGTTCTTGTGTTCACTTTCCTATTAAAAACACTTCTCTCCTGAACCTTATTTAACCCTTTAACATATTTAAATGTTTCAATCATGTCCCCCCTTTCCCTTCTGTCCTCTAGACTATAAAGATTGAGTTCATTAAGTCTTTTCTGATAAGTTTTATGCTTAAGACCTTCCACCATTCTTGTAGCCCATCTTTGGAGCTTTTCAATTTTATTAATATCTTTTTGTAGGTGAGGTCTCCAGAACTGAACACAGTATTCCAAATGTGATCTTGTTGTGTTTGTTTTAAAATATTCGCAGAAAATCTGTGATTGGTTAAGACGCGGCTATTCAGAAAATAGCCGCGAAAGTTAAATGTGTGTCAGTTGGAAAAAGCCCGCGGTTTTAAAAGAGTATAAAAGGGCAACGGGTTAGCCGTTGCCCTCATTCCGGCAAATCTACCGTTCCAGTACTTTGTAATTTTCTTGCTATGAATAAACCAGTTTGATTTAAGCTACCGGAGTCCTGACTTTTCAGTGGCGACGAGGAGGTCGAACTCCCGCTAACGCAGCCATGAACTCGGCCATGGCTCCACCGCCGCCTGTATTCAATTCCGAGACGGAAGCTTGGACCTCGTATATGTCCAAATTCACATTTTTCCTGAAAGCGAGCAATCTACACGACGCCGATGACGAGAGGAAGAAAGCTATATTCCTCGCTTATTGCGGCACAGAAGTCTACAGCCTAGCCTCTACACTCGTTGACCCAGACACCCTGGAAACCGTCGCATGGTCAACTCTACAAGCAAAACTTGCCGCTCATTACCAGCCGACGACTCCTGTCCGCGTATACCGCCATCAATTCGCTCAGATGCGGCAAGCGGACGGAGAATCCACCAACGATTTTATAACTCGACTACGCGCACTCCTTCCGAAGTGCAAATACAAGGATCCAGAGGAACAATTGATTGACCGCCTTATTTTCGGTCTAACCAACATTACGCTCCAGAAGAAATACTTAGTTGATGAGGATGCCTCTCTCCAAGACATTCTTAAGGCGGCAAAAGCCTCCGAGGTATCTGAAACATCTGTTGCCGAAATTAAACGCGCAACCTCAACCGTTCATCACATTCCTGATGAATCACCGTGGCATGCAGGCTCTCCTGATGACAAACACTCGGAACCCACTACTTCAGACGACACCTGCCTCCAAATCCGAAGAGCCTCCGACCATGACGCAAAAGAAGCCTCCCGTGCAGACAGATGTGCCGGATGCAACGGAAATCACCCTCGTTTTCGCTGCCATTTCAAGGACGCCTATTGCCGCCGTTGCCAGCGCCGCGGCCACATCGCTGAAGTCTGCCGCGCCGCCAACCCAACTCCAGCAACTCAGCAAAACCAACGACCCTATTTTTCACCGAGGAATCGACGACCACCGTTTTCACGCAACAATTCCCGCCCGGCTGACAACTCGCCCTCTTCTAACCAACGAGGTAACTCCCCTTCTTCCGTAAACTGCAATTTCCCCGCTGCGGAAAACAAACTATTTGTTTCTCTTTTCCTCAACGGCCACCCCTGTCAAATGGAATTAGACACCGGTTCCAGACATTCCATAATGCCTTGGGAAAAACTTAAATTATATCTACCTCGTGTAAAACAAACTGACTTGCAACCTTGGGAACCGGGTTTGAGTGATTTTCAGGGCCATTCAATTCCAGTATTAGGATGTTTAAATGTTCCTATTGTGTTTAAAAAATTTCAAGGGTTTTTACCTCTTTTAGTCGTTGACGGTCCTAAACACACATTACTGGGACTTAGATGGTTACAACCTTTAGGCATTGAAATTTCAGGGGTTAACAATGTATGTGACTCTTTTGACCCAAATGATTTATTGAAAGAATTTCCCGAAGTTTTTTCTAGCACTCTGGGTAAATATACAGGCAGCCCCATATCGTTTAATCTGGACCCAAATGTTTCGCCCATCCGATTAAAGCCCCGCAGAATTCCCATTCCACTTTTGCCTAAAGTGGATGAACAATTGGACAAATTAATAGCCCAAGGCATTTTAGTTCCCACTGATCATGCTAAATGGGAAACTCCTATTGTAACGCCCGTAAAGCCGGATGGCTCTATTAGAATTTGCGCAGATTATAAAGCCACGATTAACAAAGCACTACAGCATAATGCCTATCCAATACCAGTTGTGCAACAACTCTTGCACACTTTAGGAAATGGGTCCATCTTCGCGAAGTTGGACCTGGCACAGGCATATCAACAGCTCACCGTAGATCAAGACACCTCTGAGGCCCAGACGATTGTAACACATAGAGGTGCCTTTAAATGCACCCGGCTCCAGTTTGGAGTCTCTACCGCCCCAGGCATCTTTCAGGGTTTGATGGAACGCATTTTAAATAATATTCCTGGGGTCGTTCCATATTTCGATGACGTATTAATATCAGCCACATCCAAATCTGAGTTATGGGACAGAATCAGGCGCGTTTTAACTAAATTTAAAGAAACAGGACTCCATTTAAAAGCGGACAAATGTTCATGGGCTGTGCCCAAAGTTGAATTCTTGGGTTTTACAATAGATCGCTTTGGAATTCACCCCACAAACGACAAAGTTGATGCCATAAGAAATGCTCCCACCCCCTCAGATAAGACAGACTTGCAAGCATTCCTAGGACTCCTTAACTTTTATTCCGTCTTTCTTAAACAGAAAGCGACGGTGGCAGAACCGCTTCATAACCTCCTAAAGAAAGACTCTGCCTGGACGTGGGGACCAAAAGAACAAGCCGCTTTCACAGCAGTAAAAAATTTACTTTCCTCCAACAGTGTCTTAGTACAATATAATGTAGCTATGCCCTTATCCCTAACCTGCGACGCTTCACCGTTCGGCATAGGAGCCGTCCTCAGCCATAACTTTCCAGACGGCACAGAAGCCCCAATAGCTTATTACTCTAAAACTCTTTCGGCAGCTGAAAGGAATTACTCCCAACTTGACAAGGAGGCGCTAGCCCTTGTCGCTGGAGTCAAACGATTTCACTATTATCTTTGTGGTCGACCTTTTACGTTAATCACCGACCATAAACCGCTTTTAGGTATTTTGGCGGGAAACAAACAAACTCCCGCCTTCCTTTCCCCTCGCATGACTCGTTGGACCATTTTTTTAGCCGCTTACAATTATACATTAATTCACAGGGGGGGGAAAGAAATAGGAAATGCTGATGCATTAAGCAGGTGCCCCCAAACAGAATTAGTCAGCGATCCAGCCCCTGCTTCAAGTATTTTATTAATTGAAACTAGTAAACAAACGTTATTAACAGCGACAGAAATAGCCAATCAGACGCAAGTAGATCCAACCTTGAAATATATTAAGCAATGGATATTAAAGGGATGGCCAATTGAACAACAACCAAACCAATTTCAACCCTATAAGAATAGACAGTTTGAATTAAATGTGTTAAAAGATTGTATATTATGGGGAGATAGGGTTGTTATTCCAAAATCCTTACAGAAGCAAGCATTGCAGTTATTGCATATAGGTCACCCAGGAATAGTCAAAATGAAAACTATTGCCAGAAGTCATTTATGGTGGCCAGGTTTGGACAAGGACATAGAGTCATGGGTGGGAGGTTGTGTACCCTGCCAGAGAACAAGACCTAACCCACCAAAAGTCACACCATCAGAGTGGCCAACACCAAGAGGGCCCTGGTCTAGAATACATATTGACTTTGCAGGGCCAATCAGGGGCCAATCCTTTTTACTGGTTGTGGATGCATACTCCAAGTGGCTGGAAATTGAACTCATGGCATCCACAACTACTAGTGCAACTATAAAAGCATTAAGGAAAATGTTTTCCACACATGGTATTCCAGATATTTTGGTATCTGACAACGGGCCTCAGTTAACAGCCCGTCAAATGGAACTATTTCTTGCAGACCAGGGCATAAAGCATGTGCTCACTCCACCTCATTTTCCCCAAGCTAATGGGCAAGCAGAACAAATGGTTAGAACCACAAAAGAAGCATTAAACAAAGCACCATTAGGAGATTGGCAACAACAAATTGATGAATTTTTAACCATTCAACATATCACGCCGTCAGCGTCGACAAACAAAAGCCCGGCAGAACTTTTAATGGGCAGAAACCTTCGTTCTAAATTAGACAGAATTCACCCAAATTACCAGAACGACCAAAAGGAAATAAGAGTACAAAGTGAGAGACAGTTTAACATTGGGGATTTAATTTATGCTAAAGACTATGATTCGAACGATAAGTGGAAAGAAGGAACAGTATTAAATAAAACAGGTTTTAAAACATACATCGTAATATTAACAGATGGGCGCAGTTGGCATCGGCATGTCGACCAACTACGCAAGAGAATGAAGACTAACCCAGACATTTTGCCTACTGTAGACAAACCAATAGAGGACTTACCAGAACCACCTCGAGACTCCAGCGATGGCTACTTGTTGCCCCTGGCGGCCGGCGAAGATCAAAATGCATCATCGCAACCAGGCCCGTCAGAGACTAGCCTTAGCGGAGCAACGGAGCCGGCCGTCCAGGCAAGCAGCTCCCAGCAAAATGAACTGCGCAGGTCCCAGAGATCTGTAAAGCCACCAATCCGCTTGCAGGACTATGTGACGTGGATTAACACGTAATCATGGTCTCAGCCAAAGAGGGAGGGGTGTTGTGTTTGTTTTAAAATATTCGCAGAAAATCTGTGATTGGTTAAGACGCGGCTATTCAGAAAATAGCCGCGAAAGTTAAATGTGTGTCAGTTGGAAAAAGCCCGCGGTTTTAAAAGAGTATAAAAGGGCAACGGGTTAGCCGTTGCCCTCATTCCGGCAAATCTACCGTTCCAGTACTTTGTAATTTTCTTGCTATGAATAAACCAGTTTGATTTAAGCTACCGGAGTCCTGACTTTTCAGATCTCACCAGCGCTCTATACAGCAGGATCACAATCTCTCTCTTCCTGCTTGTTATACCTCTAGCTATGCAGCCAAGCATTCTACTTGCTTTCCCTACCGCCTGCACTGCTCACCCATTTTGAGACTGTCAGAAATCACTACCCTTAAATGCTCAACTTTGTCCTTCTTGTGGATAGGCACAACAGTGGCTATTCTCCGATTATCAGGAACATCTCCTGTTAAAAGGGATCAGTCAGGGGGGTAGCAATCACATATCTGAGTTCTTTAAGAATTCTGAGGTGGATTCAGTGAAGGGCTACCAAAATTTTTACTACCACACTGTGGGTGTGGCTTACGCATTTTGTTTCAACATCTTTCAGTGCAAATTGGGTGCTCTGGGGTGGAGCTCCAAATTTTGCTAACTGCATTCCTGACAGTTCCCATAGGAGCCCATCACTGGGTGGATGCCATCTGGACCCATTGCCTTATTTGTCTTAAATCATTCAAGTTCTTCTAAGACATCGGCCTCTGAGATCGCTGGAGCTGAATCCCTACAGCTGGAAGTAATGCTATATTGGCCCACAGTATTATATTGTAAGCTGCTGACAATTTAGCTTACAATTTAGCTTTCCATTATATGGAACTCTATAAATTATTGGGTCACTGAAGATATGTCCTAAACAAACAACATAAGCTTGAAGCCAGCTATCAAAAAGAAAGCATGAGGTCACACTTATAAATCCATGCTGCCAATCTTTTAATTATTCCACTCTCATTTCATCTTCCAACAATGAGTAAATGATAAAGAGAATTTCTGACAGAGGCTCATTTTACACATCATTGGAAACAACAAAATGTTTTCCAGATAAGGAGCACTCAGTGTACTAATGTATTTTAATGCACTATAAAATATAAACTGGTAAGTGGATCAACTAGATAATTGCAGCGAGTTGGCTTCAACTCAAATGTTTATTACATATATATAGGTCTGGTGAGCATGTCATTTCCTAACTATTATAATAACCAGTTTCACCTGCTCTCAGTTTTCCCATTTAAAATACTCTAATTAGGGATCAGCTCAAAAAATATAACTCAGCCAATGGCTATTTCCTTATTTTACAGAAATAATCATCAACCATCATTTCTGATAAGCAAGGATTAGAAGTTGCTACTATTAAACATTACTTTAAATTAATGATACTCCTGTATTTATAAATGATTGGATTTTTGTAAAAGCAGTATTGTGATTTCATCTAAACATTTTTACAGTTTTGACTTGAATGATAAGTAATCCAATAGCATTCTGATTTTTTTCTCTTTCTGATGAACATCTACAACTATCAGTGCAGTGGAATCAATTGTCTAGAAAATATTAGATTTGTTCATTTGGATATGAACAAATTGTATTTTAATGTTCCATTGTAATATTTCAATTTTCTTTTATTTCAACTGAGTTTTCTATTGTAACCCACCCATCCCCATAGTGTTTGAAGCAATGGGAATCTAAGACCAGGTGATGTTCACTTTCTATTCCATTTTAGAGCCACAGAGGTGGTACCTGTGACCTAATGTTCAGGGGAGGGTGAAATTAAAACCTCAGATAAATAAATCCCCATAGGAAACAATAAGAACACACATTTTGTTCTCACTCAGTGAAAAATCAGTGCAGATTAGAATCAGTTATTTAAACAGCCATGTCTGAGAACAGACAGAAACCTTTTCAGTTTCCTTAAATAAACCCACCAGGTTGCTTAGCCAAGAAATTATAGGACAAACAGAACAGCCAATCTTTTTAACATTTATTTCAATTACCATAGCTCTCCACTGAGGTTTTCCGAATGTTTTGATTTAAAAGAAATCATCTCTCTCTGGCCATTTTTTTCTGTAGGCATAGAGACCCTGTTTATTGAACAGATCAAGCAACAGAGCAGTCTTTTTCCCCAGCAAGTCTGTACTGCTTTTTGCTGATACTTTTTTTCTTGCACACAGGGATGGCTTTTGTACATGAGAGATTGAAACCTGTTGATATGCATATTAACTGCATGAAGAATAGTAATATGAAGATAACAAGATATTTGGTTTTTTTAAATAATGATAGGGTTTTATATGTTTTTAATATTAGATTTGTTCCACTACTATATTGTTTTTATTACTGTTGTGAGCCGCCCCGAGTCTTCGGAGAGGGACGGCATACAAATCTGATAAATAATAATAATAATAATAATAATAATAATAATAATAATAATAATATCTCATATATTTTGAAATTCAACATATAGATAGATTCTTTTTTTGAAAATATATTCTGAACCTCAAAATCAAGAAATAGAATGTTTGTGCACACCAAATACTAACAAATAAATTGTATCAATTTTATATTAGTCTGTGCATTCACTCATCAGAATTAGCATAGTTTATGTATAATGCATAGAAATAAACACTTTTGCCGGTGGTGGGTTCTAATGTATCTCACTGCCGCTTTGCTTCCTCCTGCACCTCCTCTGACTTTTGCATATAAAAAACAGCGTGACATATTGCACACCCATTTACATCTGCTCAATCTTTCTCATAGCAAACTTTTTAAAAAGAGAAATTATCTTTTCTCAATAATCTTATAGGCAATCATCTATCCCATACCAGCCCATTCATTGTAAACCAATAACTGCAGAGATTATTATTATTATTATTATTATTATTTATATTTATATTTATATTTATATTTATATTTATATTTATATTTATATTTATATTTATATTTATATTTATATTTATATTTATATTTATATTTATATTTATATTTATATTTATATTTATATTTATATTTATATTTATATTTATATTTATATTTATATTTATATTTATATTTATATTTATATTTATATTTATATTTATATTTATATTTATATTTATATTTATATTTATATTTATATTTATATTTATATGCCGCCCCTCTCCGAGGACATGAGGTGGCTCACAATATAACAAATGCAATACATTAAAACAACATCTAAAACCCATAACATTAAAACCATACAGCTCAGTCATACCAAACACAAAACTATAATAGCCTAGGGGTAGCTCAGTTACCCCATACCTGGAGACAAAAGTAGATTTTGTGTAACTTACGAAAGGCAAGGAGGGTGGGGGCAGTTCTGATCTCTGGGGGGAGTTAATTCCAGAGGGCTGGGGCAGCCACAGAGAAGGCTCTTCCCTTGGGGCCCACCAGATGACATTGTTTAGTCGATGGGACCCGGAGAAGGCCAACTGTGTGAGACCTTATCACTGAGATGTGATTGTCTAGACTGGGAAAACGTTTGGAGGAATGAACACCACAAGCCAAATGCAAGCCACAAAATATCAGTTTATTTTGCAATGCCCAATAGAACTCAACACTCAAAACTGAACACTCAAGGAGTCACAGTACAAGTGAGACGAGCAGCATAAACAAATAAATAAATAAATTATATCACATTGCTCAAAACAGCCAAATTTCTTTCACACCCAGCACAAAACAACACCGCATAAAATTCTAAAACATCTCAATTTTGAGGAAGATGCTTGCCTTAGAGTTTTATTTTTGTAGGGAGTGTTACTTGGAACCCATGTATGAATCATATATACTGCTCAAAAAAATAAAGGTAACACTCAAATAATGCATCCTAGAATGAAATATTCTCAATGAATATTTTGTTCTGTAAAAAGTTAAATGTGCACAACAGCATGTGAAATTGATTGTCAATCAGTGGACAGTTCGATTTCACACAAGTTTGATATATTTGGAGTTATATTGTGTTGTTTAAGTATTCCCTTTATTTTTTTGAGCAGTGTATATTTTGTTTCACTCCAAAAATTATTTACAATACCAAGTGAAGCCTTTGGCATCCCCTACTGTCAAAGACACTTTAGTCTGGATGTCTGCAATATAGATTAGAATCTACACTTTTTAATAATTTCACAGATATTTCTGCCTTTGACTTTATCATTGTTTTGGATCTGTTGCTATATTGCTACTATTCTATTTTCTTTTCTTTTCTTGATAGAAAAGAGGTGACCAAATAATGAGCATGGTAGCATCAGGATGTTACACAGCCAATTTGATTTAATGATGTTAATAAGGATAAATATGTCCTCTCATTGCTTTTACTTTGTAATGAACAATAAAAGAAAATTAGTCATTTTTGCCAACCCAGAAGTCCCATTTTTTACTGTTATACTATGCAAAAATGCCATACAGTTTATCTTTAGCTGCTTGTAGTTATATACAATCTGACAGAAAGGAAGATATGGGAATGATGATAATTTTCAGATATGCATCTCTATATGTGCATCTCTCACACATTTTAGTAGAAGTTAGTTCAGAAGGGTAGAATCAGAATAAGGGAGCATCTTCACAGATATAATAACTATACAAAAGAGGAAAAGCTAATAGAAAACCCAAGAGCGCTACGAAGAAAGCAATTCAATGCATAGATTTGTTTTTTCAGGACTAGTGATTCCATGGCATTAGCTTCAAATCCAGAATTAACTAAAGAATTGGGCCAAAGTCCCAAACTGAAGTTGAGGGTGGTGGTATAGAGCAGGGGTAAAATGCTACCGGTTTGGGACGGTTCACCCAAATCGGTAGTTTAAAAAAATTGTACCAGTTCTGTGAACCCATAGCAACATGGAATTAAGGAGCACCTTCCTAACAGTGAGAACAATTAACCAGTGGAACACCTTGCCTCCAGAAGTTGTAGGTTCCTCATCACTGGAGGTTTTTAAGAAGAGACTGGACAACCATCTATTTGAAATACTATAAGGTCTCTTGCTTGAGCAGGGAGTTGGAGTAGAAAACTGCCATGATTCTTTCCAGCTCTATTCTAATAGATTGATATAAAATTTATAAATAAATGAGTAATATATTTTTGAATATCTTGCTCTCTAATTGATCTTTTTTTCTTTTGGTCTACAACACCAAAAGTCATATGGGTCAAAGTTATTTCCTCAAAAGAGGGAGCAAAGAGTTTAACTTTTCCGGAAAATAGAATAGAATAGAATAGAATAGAATAGAATAGAACTGAACTTTCACAATTGGTGGAGGAAGTAAGGACGAGCTCCAAAGCAGAAGAAAATTAACCATCCTGTCTGATTAAAAGCTAGGAGGCTGTATTGCTTCACAAAGTACTTTCAAAAGATGTTTCAATGGATGTAAAGCACCTCATGAAGATTTACACATCACTGTCATCAGTCTAGAAACTTTTCTACTTCTTTCAAAAACAGGAAGAGCCTGAGAAGAGCCAGGGTGGCGCAGCAGGCAGAGTGCTGTACTGCAGGCCACTGAAGCTGACTGTAGATCTGTAGGTCAGCGGTTCAAATCTCATAACCGGCTCAAGGTTGACTCAGCCTTCCATCCTTCCGAGGTGGGTAAAATGAGGACCCAGATTATGGGGGGCAATATGCTGGCTGTATTTAAAAATGCTATTGCTAGCATGTTGTAAGCCGCCCTGAATCTGAGGAGAAGGCATAAAAATTGAATTAATGAATGAACGAATAAACGGATGAACAGATAAACAGATAAACAGATAAACAAACAAACAGTCAACACCCCAAATAGGCTCAAGAAGTTTGACATGATGTGAACACTGGGTCCTATCTAACAAAAAATAAAATTTGGATAAAAGTAAGATTTTGCACGTAAGCAAGAAAAATCATTTACACAAGTATAGACTGGGTGAAACTTATCTCAATACCAGTCAGTGTGAGAGAGATCTTGGAGTCCCAGTGGGCAATCATTTAAATACAAGTTAACAGTATAAAACAGATTTTGAAACACTGGAAAGAGTGCAGAGGAGAGCGACAAGGATGGTTGTGGGTAGGAGGCTAAAACATATGAAGAAAAAATGCAGGAATTGGGTAAGTTTAGTCTAGTGAAGAAAAGGACTAGGGGAGACATGATTGCAGTGTTCCAATATTTCAGAGGCTACCACAAAGATGAGAGGATTGACCTATTTTCTAAATCAGCAGAAGGGAGGACAAGAAACAATGGATGGAAACTAATCCAGGAGAGAAACAAACCTAGAACCTAGAAAAAAAACCCTAACAGTGAAAACAATTAATCAATGGAATGTCTTGTCTCCAGAAGTTAAAGGTATCCATCACTGGAAGCTTTTAAGAAGAGATGAACAGCCACTTGTCTGAAATAATATAGGCTCTCCTCAGTGAAGGGCTACCAAATTTTTTACTACCACACTGTGGCCATGGTTTATACAGGACGCCCTGCATGTTTTTTCAACATCTTTCAGTGTAAATTGGGTGCTCTGGGATGGAGCTCCATTTTCACTACCCCACTGTGTCCCCCTCCCCCCGTCCAGGCAGTAACCCACCCCTGGCTCTCCTGCTCAAACAGGAAATTGGACTAGAAAATTTCCAAGGTCCCTTCAAATTCTATATTGTAAAATAATTTTTAGTCATGTGATGTTTACTGGAATTTGTCAGATGTTTTTGTAGCCAGGGTCTTTATGACTTTTATAAAACTACTGTATATTGTAGAAGTGAAATTTTTCTAAGATATTTTTTCTCACTCTTCAAAATGCACGTCCATGCTTATAGAAGGGAATTTAAATCCCAAGCCTCTCAGTTATTTTTCTTCAGTGGCTTTTGAATTAGAATAGAATAGAACAGAATTCTTTATTGGCCAAGTGTGATTGGATACACAAGGAATTTGCCTTTGGTGCACATGCTGTCAGAGTACATAAAAGGGGGAGGGGATACATTCACCAAGAATCAAATAGTTGTTCTGGTATACAGTGCCCTATAGCATTGTTTTGAGGATAAAACAACAATTTATATGAGGTGTCTGTAGATATTTCCACAGCCCTCTTTTTGAGTCATGAAGCATACAGTTCCTCAATGGAAGGCAGGCTGCTAGCATCTGGGGTTTTTTTTTGCAGTTCTTCAATTATCTTCAAATTCAGAAGTATTGGTATAGAGGTGCAAGCATCAGTACTGTATTATAGTCTATGAAGATATCTGATGGGTACATTGTACTGGGAAGATAATTCTGACTAAATTAAAGAAAATTGGGGGGGGGGCAGTTGTACTTATTCATTCAACAGCCATAAAAAGGGCAGAAGCTCTTTCTTTGGGAAACTGTTCCTCTTTTCTGATTAAAAAGGAAGGACCTCTTCAGGAACAAAACACCACAAACAGGATTATAATTCAATGTCACTAATTTATATATACAGTACTGTATTACCAAACCTATTGTATTGTGGTACAGTAGGGACTTAATATAAGCGAATTATAGTATTGAGAATTACTGACACTTGCCATAATTATATTTGTCAGTCCAATTCAGAAAGTGCAATACACATAAGCAGCTCTTTTAAGGGAACTTGACGAAACATAGTTTCTGCTGCTGTGATTTGTTTCTTTTTCCAACAGTGACTTCTTTATCTCTCAGAGATCTGTCACCTTTTATTATGCCTGTTGCCTTTTGTGATAGACACCTTACATCTCAGATGCCAAAAGGCCAGTTCTCTGTTTTCAGAGCAACAACTGCTTTGCATAAAAACATTCTTAATGTAACAGCTGCTTGATAAAATTGAATTGAGGAAGGAAACAATAGAAGCATCTATTGTTAATACAATTATTCCACATCTGAATGCTCCATTTCACCATGTGCCTGCATAAATGCATATTCCAGCATCATCAATATATACTGTAGAGCTTGAAACTGAATGACCACACTGAGTGTTTATAACAATGTTCAGTTTTAAATGCTGATAGGTTGACTTCCACTATTGTATTAACCTCTCAACTTAGTACTGATGGTCTTGTGCCCCTTTTTTGGGTTCCCTGGTATCATGATTGATAGTGTTTTCCATGTTGATTGACAGGGTTATGCATTTGTATAAAGGCATGGTTTACCTTTAGAGGAGAACATATGTATTCTTGATAAATCAGAACTCCAGGTTATCCATATAGTAACTATACTTTCATTCACCTGATTGGCGAATTCGAAATATACCTGTCCCCAAGCCTAACATCTACTATAATAGCAAAAGCCATAAAAGCATCTATTGGGATAACCAAATAGGTACATATCCTTTCTTTAAGTATTTTATTAGATACAACATGGATCTAATAATGTCATTAAGGCCATTAAGGTGAACTGTGAGGTAATTGGGCAAGACTACAAGGCATTTATTCCATGAACATCATTTCTGTCTAGAGAGATGCTTTCTTTTCTGCTTTCAACGTTCAGCCTGTTTCTCAGTTTATAAGCATTATTTGGCCTTCTCCATATTCTATGGCTAAGCCGGCAATGCAGTTTTCTGGAAAGGTGTTTTTGTAACGAGGTATGTAGTGGGGGAAAGGGGATGCCCTCAGGATTGAACCAGTTCTTCCTTTGGGGTCCTTCAATTTTGGATAACCATTCCTGTGGGAGAACAGTAACTGAAGACTAGGCACCTTTGCTATTTCCACTTCACTATATGTGAAATACAAGACATATTCCTCTCTTCCACATCAACCCTCTGGGAATCAGGAAAGGATCAAAGGGAAAATCCTGGGTCTGGCTAGCATAGAAATGTAAAACAAACATATTTTTCCCCTAACATAATGTTTTGATACTATTCTGATGTGACCAGAATGAGTCCAAGCTTAAAACAGCGCATTTCAATTCAGTTTCATTTCTACTGATATTATACAAGGTGGTATACGTACTTTAGAGTCAAAATATCTTAACCTAAGAAAATTATAAACATCTTTTCTGCTAGTCATTTTCATTACATTAGACATACCTAATTCCTGTAACCATTTGTCACATGTTTTAGCCTCCAGTCCCCTAATCATTCTTGTTGCTCTTCTCTGCAATCTTTCCAGAATTTCAATAACATTTTTATATTGTGCTGACCAGTATATAGAAAAGATGTTAAGACCGTTGGAAAGAAATTAATAATGCTGAAATTGATAACATGTCTATTTCTTCCAGGAAGACAGGACTTTGGAAAGGATACTTGAGAAAGGTACAAAGCTAAACAGGTATTCAATGAGGGGCAATAGCAGTTCAGATTAATTTCATTTGGCCCACATTTTAGAATAAGAAAATATAAACCATTCATCCTGACTGGCACACTTCTCTGAACTTTGCACTTTATATTGGCTCAAAAATATATTGTTCATCAGCTAAATCACTTTATGATCTGATACTCCATCAGTTTCATAAGGATTGTCATTAGTAACTGTTCCTTCGAGTATTTGCAAGCTCATCTGCCTGTAAACAGATAGAAGAGTGGTGTCTTGGTTTCTAAGATCATCAAAAATATGTGTTTTCTGATGGTCTTATTGGACCCCAGTGAAAGGGTCATTCGACCTCCAAAAAGGTCACGACCCACAGGTTGAGAACTGCTGCATTAGAGCATTCTCCAGAGAACTAGGTGTCCAAACAATGTGTTCTAAGAAGGATCATCTTGGCCTGGTCAATTATGATTCTAGTGCAGCAGTTTTCAACCTGTGGGTCGCGACCCCGGTGGGGGTCGAATGACCAGAACATAGGGGTCGCCTAATGCAGTGTTTTTCAAACAGTGGAGGTGTGCCGTGAAGAAGGAAACTTAGGTTCCAGTCTCGCAACTTTTTGCTGATGGCGCAAAGAGCAAAAAGTTGCGAGACCGGAAGCTGAGCTTCATTTTTTGTGCCTTCCATGTTTTCCGGCAGCTGCAACGCCCCGCCTGGCTGGAGCTTTTCTGGAGATGGTGGCAGGTGAGCTTTGGGGCTCGGCGAGAGGGCAGTAGCGGCACTGGGCAGTAGCCATGGGGCGGCGGCAGGCCGCATGCACTCAAGCAACTCCCAGCACAGCCTTTTCAAAGGCCATGCACAACAGAGCTGGGTGTTGGAGTTGGGGGTGGGGGTGGGGAGCGACCAAAGTGCGGAGGCCGGTGAAGGTTTTTCTTGTTTTAAATGTTGCGCACGCATGCACGCGTGCTCCCTGTCAGCTACCAGCGCTGATCCTATGACCGTCTGGGGGGGAAGCGTGGATCCACACCCCGCAAGCTGCTGGCGCCGGCCCAATGACCATCTGGGGGGGAGCGCGGATCCACGCCCCATGAGCTGCCAGCACCAGCCCAATGACCATCAGGGGGGGAAAGCGCAAGAGAAAAATAGAGAGAGAGAGAAAAAGAAAAGGGAAGAGATAGAGGGAGAAAGAGAGAGAGAGAAAAGGAAAGGGGGAGAGAGAGAAAGCAAGAGAGACAGAGCAACAGACAGAGAGTGAGAGAGAAAGAGAGAGGGAGAGAGAAAGAGAAAAAAGAGAGAGAGTGAGAAAGAGAGAGAAAGAGAGGGAGAGAGAAAGAGTGTGTGAGAGAGAAAGAAAGCAAGAGGGAGAGAGAGAAAGAAAGCAAGAGAAAGAAAGCAAGAGAGAAAGAGAGACAGTGAGAGAGAGAGAGCAAGAGAGAGAGAGAAAGTGTGTGTGAAAGAGAAGAAAAGCAAGAGAGAAAGAGAGATAGAAAGAGAGTAAGAAGAGAAAGCAAGAGAGAGCAAGAGAGATAGCAAGAGAGAGATAGCAAGAGAGAGAGAGAAAGAGAGGGGGAGAGAGAAAGAGAGCAAGCAAGAGAGAGAGAGAAAGAGAGAGATAGCAAGAGAGAGAGAGACAGAAAGAGAGAGAAAGAAAGCAAGAGAGAGAGAGAGCAAGAGGAAGAGAGGGAGAGAAAGCAAGAAAGAGAAAGAAAGCAAAAGAGAAAAGGAGAGGAAGGGAGAGAGAGAGAAAGAGAGAAATGAGAGCAAAAAAGGGGAGAAAAGGGAGAAATGAGAAAATGATTGAGGCAGAGAATGAGAGGAAAGAGAGAGAAAAAAAGAAAGAAAAGTGACTCTTGATTTAAACTTAAGTCATATGATAAAAAGCACCCAAAGAATAAGAGAGGGAAAAAAACCAACCCTCACCTGTTTTTGGAAAGAATAAGAGAGAAAAAAACCCCAACCTTCACCTGTTTTCCGAAATGGTTCAAGAGTTTTTGTGATTAATCACTATGTTTAAATTATGTTGGATTTGTAGCAAGTGAATAGATAATGCAAATCAGGTATAGTATTTACATTTTGAATCATAATTTTAGCAAAATTACAGTTTTGAAATAGCCACCAAAATTATTTTTTGGATTGGGGTCACCGCAACATGGGGAACTGTATTGCGGGGTCACGACATTAGAAAGGTTGAGAACTACTGCTCTAGTGAGAAATTTAGTTGATTTGGTCAATGATTTATTTCCTTGTTTTCTTGGCATTTAAACATCTTTTCCACTGTCTTCATAATTGCTTTACCAAGTTTTAGTCTGTGGCATATTTCTTGACTACTAGTTCCTTTAGAGATAAGAAGCTATCCCCATTATCAATTCTAAGGCTGGGTCCTGTATTTCTTGTCAGCCCAGGTTATTAATGTTTCTTCTTCCAAATTTAAAGCCACACTCATCTTCTTCCAATCCAGCTTCTCTTATTATACATTCAACATATGGTCTGGTTCTAGTCATTTAGTGTTGAATGATTTGCTCTTCCTGAAGTTCAAGGCATTTGGCAATTTCCTCCTGCATCACCGTTCAGATGTATCAATTTTTCTTTATTCAAACTTTTTAGTGCTCCAGAATCCACAATTTATAGTACAACTGGGAAAACCAAGGCATTAACAATATATACCTTTGATGTCAGGGAGATAGCTCTTGATCTTAATATTTGTCTAGATCTGTCATAGTTTTTGTCTTAAACAGCAAGCTCTTTATTTCATGGCTCCTGTTACCATTCCTAGAAACTGTTGGGTTTAAGAAAATAATGTCTTGCTACTTCATCTCTTTACACTGGATTGGCATTATCTAGGCTTAAGAAGAGACTGGACAGTCACATGTCTGGAATTATATAGTATCTTCTGCTTGAACAGAGGGTGGACTAGAAGACTTCAAAGGTCCCCTCCAGCTGTATTCCAATTTATCGTTATAGAGAGAGAACAGGAGAGTGATATATTGTCTTTTCTATTCTCTTGCCTTATTTTCAACAAGAGACTCCTTAAATCTTCTTCATTCACAATGGTATCACAATGGTATATCAGCATAACTTAGGTTGCTGGTGTTTCTCCCAGCTATTTTAATTCCAACCTTTATTTGTTCTAGTCTAGCATATCTCCTCGTTTATTCTGCATTTAAGTTAAATAATGTATCATTTACAACCTTTGCATGTTCCATTATTAATTTAATCATTTAGTTCTTCCATATTGTATTCTAATTATTGTTTTGGGTCTTTTCTGCCTGCCTGTAGTCATTTTGTTTCTCTGTTTGGGTAAGGAAGCATGGGTCATAGGTTCTCTAAATTTACATTTAAAATTCAGGTTTATTCATGCTATTTTAATATCACTGTGTATTTTCAAATGCATTTTTATCCACACCTGTCCTCTTTATGTTTGCATTTATTTTTCTAATGTACAGAGTTTGGCAAACAAATTTATCAAATGGTATGGAATATGTTCTTTGTACAATACTATCCCAATATATGAATTATGTATGTACCTTCTTAGCATAAGCATTAGGAATCTGCACAATAACATTTGGAAAAAGTCTTGGGGGAAATGAAATAGTTAAATTTACATTAGAATACTAAAGTAAGTAATGTCTTCCTCATTCCACTTTATATCCATAATAAAAGAGGCAGAATATACCGTGTTTTCCTGAAAATATGACCTACCCTGAAATTAAGCATTAGCCTGATTTTTAAGTCTAATATAAGCCCCACCCCAAAATAAGCCTTAGTGAAGATCATCATCAGCCAATGGGGGACAGGGCCAGCACAGGAGGCAGTATAGGGACCAACAGTGTCTAGCAGTACCACAGCCTGCACAGTGCAGTGAATTGATTACCTGTCCAAGCAGCAGGTGGAAGCAGAGGTGGGAGGAGGCAGGTGATCCAGATGTGTTGCATGGGCCATGAAAAAACTGAGAGTCAGTGGGCCAGAGCAGCTGGGCATCCATGGGAGATTCATCTTAGTGCTGTGGCAACAGCAGCAGATGGAGGCAGAGGCATGGGGGAAGGGGCAAGAAATTCTGATGCTCTACATGAGCTGCAGGTAAGCTGAGAAAAATGAAGACAAGCCTGTTGTGGCCTCTTGCACCAACCCAATCCATCCCATCTGCAGCCCATGCGGCATGTCCAGATTGCATGCCTGGTCCCTCCCATACCTCTGCCTCCATCTGCTGCCAGTGCCACCATGCAAAGATGAGCCTCCACCATCTGGCCACCATCACCATCCATTGCAGTTGCAAGCAAGCAGAACTGGACTAGCAGCCCTGTGGGGTCCTGCTGGGCGGGGCTGCGAGACTCACTACCATGCATACAAATCTAATAAATGAATGAATGAATGAATGAATGCATGAATGCATGAATGAATGAATGCATGAATGAATGAATGAATGAATGAATGAATGCATGAATGAATGCATGAATGAAGGAAGGAAGGAAGGAAGGAACGAAGGAAGGAAGGAAGGAAGTGGGGCTGCTGTTGGGGAGTGGGTGGCTTGGCTCTGGGGCCCTGATGTAAACCACTGCATGGCATGTGGGGCAGCTCCACCTCCACTGCCTCGGGATGGCAGCACTGGCACACTGCATGGCCTCCTGCCTGGTTGCTTCCACAAGCAAGCAAAAATGGGCTTCCTATACATAGAAAATAAAATAAGACATTCCCTAAAATAAGCCTTATGGAGCCCCCTCCAAAAATAAGACTGGGTCATATTCTTGGGAAAACATGGTACTAACCCCCCACTTCATCTTAGAAACATAATCATTAAGGTTGCATCACCTGCATTTGGACTGTCACCTTTCCTTCCCAGAATGGCAAGCACATGCATGCTGATTCAGATTTGAGAATTGTCAGCACAGCATTCATTGATTTAAATACTGAATCACCTTTAAGTATTTTATTTTTTAAAGAGTCAATAAACTAAAGAGTAGGCAAACCTTCAACAAGACAATGCCATATACCAGTCACCTTTATTGGGGTTCTCTCTATGCATAAATCTTAGTTGGAAAAAAATATTTAAAGGTTTAAAACTCCTATGATATTTCAAGCATGCTAAAGTCATAAATAACAGAAAAAGCAATCAGTGCTTCCATTCCCCTTTGGATGTTGTTCAAGCTTTTTGCTAGTGCGTCTCTTTCCCAGCCCCCCTGTGTCTTCTTCCTCCTAAACTTAAAGTATATAATGAAGGTAGCTGACCTGATATCCTCTTGATATCTTCACTAGTAACTTTCATATATTCCAGAAAACATGCCTAGTGATTTGGGATTTGAAGGAATTTGTAGTCTGCAAAATTTGAAAGCATTCAAAAAAATGTGAGACAGCTAATTTTTAGTAAGTCTCAGCAGGTTGAAGTATCTAGCTGATGTGTCAGAGCTCCATAATTAAACAAGTTGAGCCTGGTTAATATTTGAAAGGAAGCTCACTAGGGAATTCCATAGCTGTAGGCTAACTGGCTTGTTAAAATGGAAGGAAACAAAAGAAACAAATGCATATCCCTTCTGTTTTGCAACCAAAAAACCTCTCTGCATTCTTGTAATCTCCAGATAACTTAAAACAGCTTTTCTGTTCTTTAATCAAGGCAAGGAACCAAGGGCCATAACAAGTCAGAGCACGATGCTACAGTACCTTGGACAGCTCTCAGGCAGCAGATGGTCCAACAAACTCCCTCCTAGAGAAGCTTTCCTTCTCCAAGCAGGATGCATCCTTGGGTTGTGGATACATGGAATTGAAAGAGGCAGTCTTGGAATAATGTGCTTTGGCCTCATTCAGTTCCCTCAGACTTCTCAGGTGAAGGGAAGTTTAAGAGAACAAACAGCATTAAATAGTTGATGAGTGGATTCAGCTGACTTACCCAAGAATTCTAAATTACTGCATCGGAGTGGAGCAAACAGCAACTCAATACAATTATATTTGGATGCTTGACATTTCCTCTGAAACAATCACTTACAATCTTCTTTTCAGTTCAATTGAACATGCACATTCTTAATGGTTGTTAATGCAAATGCAAAATTAGGATTCTCCATTGAAATTCATCTCATATTTATAAATCATGTGTGTGCTTTGCAACATTTAGTTAGTTAGTTAGTTAGTTAGTTAGTTAGTTAGTTAGTTAGTTAGTTAGTTAGTTAGTTAGTTATTGGATTTGTATGCCGCCCCTCTCCGGAGACTCGGGGCGGCTAACAGCAATAATAGGACAGTGTACAATAATAATCCAATACTAAAAACGATTAAAAACCCATTAATATAAAAACCAAACATACATACAGACATACCATGCATAAAATTGTGAAGGCCTAGGGGGAAAGAGTATCTCAATTCCCCCATGTCTGGCAGTAGAGGTAGGTTTTAAGTAGCTTACGAAGGGCAAGGAGGGTGCGGGCAATTCTAATTTCTGGGGGGAGTTGGTTCCAGAGGACCGGGGCCGCCACAGAGAAGGCTCTTCCCCTTGGTCCCGCCAAGTTATGGCATTCAAATTTAACTTTATTGCTACATCATTCCCTCCATTATCCAACCTGATCCAATCCAATTTGGTGTAGTGTCAATATGGTGAATGTATCAGCTAGAAACTGAGTGATCATGAATTCCAATCAAGTGGGTCTCTCTCTCTCTCTCTTTCTCTCTCTCTCTCTCTCCCTCCCTCCTTTCCCCCCTCCCTCTCTCCTTTCCTCCTCTCTCTCCCAGTACTCACCAGAAATCAGCTGAGGAACAGTAACTATACTTTTAGATCTTTTCTAAATTGAAAAATAACTTAGAAATGTCATTTTAAAAATATATCAATACTCCAAATAAAAAATAATCTGTATGCTTGAAAATCCCGAAACACACAAAATTATAAAATTTCCAAAATAATAGAAATGGACTGCACAAACATGTTCACATTGGGGTGAAATGAAGCTCAGGGATCTCTGAAAGAACTTCAAAATAAACAAGCGAATCAGCAGAGCTCCCAAATAAAAAAGAATCTGTATGCTTGGAAATTCCCGAAACACACAAAATTGTAAAATTTCCAAAATAATAGAAATGGACTGCACAAACATGTTCACATTGGGGTGAAATGAAGCTCAGGGATCTCTGAAAGAACTTCAAAATAAACAAGCGAATCAGCAGAGCTCCCAACTGATAGAATCAAAAATGCTTCCAGGGAATGTTTATAATTAGTATTGAGAAGGAAATGGAAGAAAGAGATATGAAGGTGGCAAAAGAGAAGAAAACCGTTGTGGTGGGGGAAGAGGGCTTTGGAGATAACTCATGCAGAAACACACTGGAGCCAAAATGTAACATTTTATTTCACTTGCAAACTTCTATTGTTAGTTTTTAAAAATTCAATAGAACTTTACATTCTAATAAATAAATCCCCAAGGACATTGTTCCTTTTGCAACATCAAACTTATAAAATTGTATAGGAAAGTTGGAGGAGACGATTCACACAGAGGGAGAAAGAAATGTATCCACACTGGTAAGCTAATTATTTTTGTCCACATTATCTGTTTTTGTCAGACCCTGAAGTTTTGAGTCTTTAATTTTTCCTCTAGCACAACTCACCCAATCCAAGAAAGAAATTGATCACATTTTTTTCTGGCACGAAAATTCATGGAGCAGAATAAAGCATCACTATAGTAAAACTGTCAGATGGACTTCAGCAAGCAGAATTCAAAGGGCTACTTTGAGAAGATGACACATTAATGCTTAGAGCACCAAAACCACAATTTCTCCTTATTACTTTTCATCCATTGCTTTTTGTCCTGCCTTCAGGTGCTTTGGAAAATAGATTGACACCTTCTTCTTTGTGGCAGATCTTTAGATATTGGAACACTACTATTATGTCATCCCTAGTTCTTCTTTTCATTAAACTGGACATACTCAATTCCTACAAATGCTCTTCATATGTTTTAGGTTCCCTAATCATTTTTGTTGCTCTTCCTGCCAGTGTTCCCTCTAATTTTTTGGGGGGGTGGGCGGAAAAGTATAGTGTCTGAGCGGCAGTCCCTTCGGGACTGGGCGGCACAGAAATAATAAATAAATAAATAAACAAACAAACAAACAAACAAACAAATAAATAAAAAACCCACCCTGTTTTGCCTCAGAGAATTTCAAAATAAAATACTGTACTGTGTGTCTGTAACAGTGAGCTCATAATAGGGCAACTCTATCAATATCAAAATGCCACTTAAATAGTTGAGCTAGTTTCAAACTAGATTTTGATTTTCTTTCTCTCTTCCTTACTCCCATTCTTTTTCTTTCTCTTTTCCTTCCTCTCTTTTTTCTATCTGTTTCTCTCTCTTCCTCTCTCTCTCCTTCCCTCTCACTCTTTCCCTCTCGGCTTCTGGGCAAGTTTGGAAAACTCTGAGTTGATTATGGTTTTTAAGTGAGCAATTGCTCACTGCTCAGCTTAGAGGGAACTATGCTTCCTGCACTCTTTCTAGAGTCTCAAAATCTTTTTTATATTGTGGCAACCAAAGCTGGATGCAATATTCCAAGTGTGATCTTTCCAAGTCACTTTCAAATGATACTAATATTTTATGTGATCTTGATTCTCTCCCTCTGTTAATGCAACCCAGGATTTGGCAGCTGCAGCACATTGCTGGCTCATATTTAAATGATTGTTGATCCCTATTTTTTAAAAAAATGCAAGATAGTTTTAGCTCATTGGATATAAAATATATAGTTCTTTAAGTATACAACTCTAAAAACAAAAAATTGAGACCCTATATATTTAGTCCTATTTGTGGTCTTTTTTATGGTTGTTTTCAACTTACTTTAAGGAAAAGACTTCTTACCCACTGGAACATGTCTAGCAAGATGGGGAAAAGTTTCTTTTAAATCATTAGAAATTGAGCCACAAAAACTTGGGGTACAAAGTTAAATTGATCCATCCACTCTTCAGTCTAGAAAAGCAAACTATTAATTATAGCAACCAGACTTGGTAATGATCAGGCATCAACTAATGCTTAATTTCATGTTAACAATGTGATTGTGTGCAGATTGTCAGGCTGAAGCCATTTTAGTTGGGGTCTTTGGTCTGTCACACTTTATAATATTTTAATGTGCATTATTTACTGGGGGAATTTGGGAGGGGGAATTTCATGAGGGCTGTCTATATGTAGCCATAACAAATTCTATCTAGGTATTCAAGGTCATCCTTTATCTTCGCACTCCTGCATGGAAGGAAATTGGTGGATTCTTGCCAGGTTGACAGTTGAAGATTGGTCAATGTGATGGACTTGGGGGTGTGGGACAAGGGCCTGAACTTTCAAGTGGATGGATAAATCCCTGAGACTTCAGATTTGGGTTTCACCCAGATGTGCCAAGATGGTTCTCTTAATAAAATGGAACTTTGAGTAGCATTCTGCCTTGGACTCTGATTTAATTTTAGATTCTATTTAGAACCCTGACACAGATAGTGTAAAATCCATCCTCATTTTGCCCCTCCAACTGAGCCAGGTATAAAAAGTGACACACCTAGAACCAATTTGGCCTTCCCAACTTAAATGAGAATTGCCTCTTTTTGAAAGAAAAGGGAAAAGGTCACTAAGCAGCTCAGAAACATTCAGTGATCCCATTAATATTTATGCACCTGGCTTGGCAGCATCTGTATCTTACAAAGGGCCATCAATAAAGGATATCAGCCATGATGACAAGTTACATTTTATTTCTGTCAAAAGACAACGGTGTTCATATTTTCTCTCTGGCAGAGCGGTCAATCTGTTTTTTCCTTCAGAAACATATTTGGCCTGAACTGAAAGATCTGGCCACAATTGCATCTTGTGCATTGCACCATATGTTACAGATGAGCATGGGTGTTACAGATTACATTACAGAGGTGCATAACCCCTTCTCAATATATAGGATCTTCCAAATTTCCCTTTATTCCCTATCTCTATGTGTAAAATTTTCTGTTCATATAGTATGGGGATGGGAATTAAAGCAAACAAAAGAAATGGGGCATTCTTAGCTATGAGATCATAGAATCATAGGCCTGGAAGGTACCTTAAAGGTCTTCTAGTCCAACTCTTTGCCAAGTCAGGAGTCCTTGTGCCATCCCAGCAAAATAGTTTTGCAATCTTTTCTTGAAAACCTCCAGTGAACTTCAGGAGGCAAGCTCTTCCATTGATTAATTTCTCTCTCTATTAGGAAATCTCTCCTTATTTCCAGGATGAATCTCCTTCTGAAGACCTTCCACTCATTAATTCTTGTCACTCAGGTATTATGGAGAATAAATTGATGCCCTTTTGATAGGCCTTCAAGGATTGGGAGATTGCTATCATGTCTACTTGAGCCTTATTTTCATTTGGTTAAAGATACATAGTTCTCTTCACTGTTCATCATATGATTTAACCTTCAGACCTCTTAGCATTTTTCTGCCCTTCTCTGCACTCTTTCTAGAGCCCCGGCATCTTTTTTATATCATACAGGACACAGCATTCAAGTGTGCCTGTTCTGAGCCAGCCTTAGCAGAAGCAGCAAACATAATCTATGTCACGAAAAAACCCTCTTTATTTACTTCTTGACCAAAAAGTCCAGGCAATAATCCATCAGGGAGTTAATTGCAGTATAGACCTATACTATAATTGCAAGGCCATGAACTGTCAGCTGAAAGGCTGCAAACTAAGTTCTGGCAAGCAGTCTTTGTGGCTTGAAACACAGTGAGCAAAATCTTCAGAAATACGAACTGTTGTCTCCTATGACAACCACTCTCCTTTCCTTCTATTTATTCCTAGCCAGGGAGGAGCCATTTGCCTGTGCTTTGCTTCCCGAGTCGACACCTTGTCCTCAGTTGTTCACCTCTCCTAACTGCTCTGCACATACTGTATGTGCATCTGGAATAGGCCTGTTCTGACCTAGGCTTCCTGATTAAACAAGATGGCACAAACAGCATCCCACAAACCTCTTTATTTGTAACAGCTGGTAATTATTGTCATTAACATCCATAATAAATCCAAGCAAAGGAAAACAAGTCCAACTGTAGTCTTTCAGGGAAAGGCAGATAACACACAAAAATGTGCTCTTCTTTGGCAAACTGCCCAGAACTAATCTGTAGGAAAACTTGGCAAGTCCAAACAGAAACAACAGAGTCCAAATTGCAATGGTGAGAGTTAGAGATGAACTGAGTTGCTTCCTGCAATGAATGCTTTTGTGTTCTTCACTTATATAGCTTATGGGAAGGGCCAATTAATTCCAAGCCTTATTCCTGAGTAGTCCTTCACCTCTGAAACTGTTCTTGCCTTTTGGCAGCTCTACGCATGTGCACATTAAGAACAAGATCCTCCTGTTCCTTTGCTTCCTCCTGTCAGCCTTTGGAGGACAGGACAGACCTCCCCAGTGGACTAAGCTGTATCCCTGCCTCTGGCACTGAGCCTTCTCCAGACTACAGGCCTGGCCCAGGTTCCTCACCAGCCTCTTCATTGTCCGACTCTGCTGCCAGCTCTGCAGGCTGCTAGCAGCCTGCAACAAAGTTTAAGTTTAAGTTTAATCAGATTTGTATGCCACCCCTCTCCGCAGACTCGGGGCGGCTCACAGCAATAACAATACAATGTAAAACAAATTTAATATTTAAGTTAATTTAAAAAACACCACAAATTAAAACCAATCGTACATACTAACGTACCATGCATAAATTTTATAAGCCTAGGGGGAAGGAACATGTCAATTCCCCCATGCCTGACGACAGAGGTGGGTTTTAAGGAGCTTACGAAAGGCTAGGAGGGTGGGGGCAACTCTGATATCTGGGGGGAGTTGGTTCCAAAGGGTCGGGGCCGCCACAGAGAAGGCTCTTCCCCTGGGTCCCGCCAAACGACATTGTTTAGTTGATGGGACCCGGAGAAGGCCAACTCTGTGGGACCTAACTGGTCACTGGGATTCGTGCAGCAGAAGGCGGTCCCGGAGATATTCTGGTCCAGTGCCATGAAGGGCTTTATAGGTCATAACCAGCACTTTGAATTGTGACCAGAAACTGATCGGCAACCAATGCAGACTGCGGAGTGTTGGTGTGACATGGGCATATTTAGGAAAGCCAATGATAGCTCTCGCAGCTGCATTCTGCACGATCTGAAGTTTCCGAACAGTTTTCAAAGGTAGCCCCATGTAGAGAGCATTACAGTAGTCGAGCCTCGAGGTGATGAGGGCATGAGTGACTGTGAGCAGTGACTCCCGGTCCAAATAGGGCCGCAACTGGTGCACCAGACGAATCTGGGCAAACGCCCCCCTCGCCACAGCTGAAAGATGTTTCTCTAATGTGAGCTGTGGATTGAGGAGGACGCCCAAGTTGCGAACCCTCTCTGAGGGGGTCAATAATTCCCCCCCCAGGGTGATGGACGGACAGATGGAATTGTCCTTGGGAGGCAAAACCCACAGCCACTCCGTCTTATCTGGGTTGAGCTTAAGTCTGTTGACATCCATCCAGACCCCAACAGCCTCCAGGCACCGGCACATCACTTCCACTTCCACCGGCACATCACTTCCACAAAGCCCCAGCTGCTCTTCCTTCTCACTCATATCAGCCTCCAAATCATATTACCAGCTGCCTCTCTGGTGGCTGGGAAATGTCAGACCGCCCTAGCTCTATCTCTGTGTCTGATGCAGAGCATCCATCAGAGCTGCCCCCAGACTCCAGAACTGTCCCAAGTTCCTTCCCAACCTTCTCATTGCCCAAGTCTCCCACCAGCTCGGCTGGCAGCTGGCAGGTCACAACAGTACCCTCACTAGTGCAATACTGTCACTTCAGGTGATCTTGATCCTGTCCCTCTGTTGATGCAGCCTAGAACTGTGTTGGCTTGTTTGGCAGCTGCAGCACAAAGCTAACTCAAACAGTGATCAGCCAAGAGACTTAGATCCCTCTCATAGCTATTATTGTTGAGCCAGCTACCAGATATAGTTTATTGTGTGGGGTGATGGACATGGAAAATATATTGTACCATGAGGGTTCCTCCGAACATTTAATTCCTGACTAGTCCATTTATCATGCATCACTGAAGAATAATTTCGATTATCAAGGACCATACTTAATAGTTGGAGAGGGCAAGGGTTCCAAGGATTGACAATAAAGCAGATTGAACAAAAATCATAGGTACTTCTAACAAAGTCCATACCCAGTCAACCTTTCTAGGATTAAAAACAAAATGTTTTCAGTAGAATGTCATCACTACTTACTTGGAGACACATCTCTATAAATAAAAACATAACACTTTTCTTTATTGTCTGAAGATTGGCATAGCTTACAGTTGGCAGAAGCATTCAGCAGTGTTGTCTCAAACATATCACCTTTCTTTTTATTCAAGAGCCTTTAGACACACTGTGTATCTGTGTATTAACTCATATTTTCCTTTGTCTACCCCAGAGGCCAGACACCCAGCTTGAAATAATAATAAAGGAATCAAATAGTACATCAGACAGAAGAGTTTAATGTACAAGTTTAAAAAGTAAATCCCCTAACATTTGAAAAGGAGAACTTGCTAGACTATGTCAAGTGGCTATTTTGTCGCAAACCAATCACTCTCTAAACAATTATTGGACAGAGTTGCACCTGTAGAGCCCTTCTACATGACAGATACTACCAGTTGTGTCAAAGTCTCATTCACCTGGATAAAGTTTCTTCTGTTCTTCCCATAAACCTCCTTCCATGTGGCCAAATATACAGCAGCAGGGCTGGTTCACATGACACTGAACAACTTTTGCACTAGCAGCATGTCACGCTGTGATTGACAGCCTCCAAAGACATTGAGAAACATCCAGTAGTTAGATAGTTAACTCTGTTTATTAATGTAGCTCCTCCTTTGTGATGTAACCTGTTTGCTCACATCCTCCTCCTTGCAGGAAGAAGAAGATCTCTAGTTTTAGAGAATCTCCATTATGCATTATCTTCATTAGCAATGTAGATGTGCCATTTTATGTCTCTTCAGACAATCTTTATTTTTCTACTTTTTCTAATAAAAGTTTAGTTCATTCGAACATGCTCTGTCTGTACTTTAATAACCATCACCTCCGGAAGGTCCTGGCTCAGTCCCAGCGGGCCCTCTAGATCCAACACAGCATTCACAGGGGATCCCAAAAGTCAAGATGGCAGCCACTACCACAAGAATGAAAACCTTGCCCACTTTTAATGTGTGTTGTGATTTCCTTTAAATTCCTTCCTTTATGGGAAGAATTTATTCAGATCTTGCCCTGCTAAGTACTGTTGAGGAACACAGAAGTTCCTACGGGATTATTCTGACTTGCCACTCAAGTATTGAAAGGTTTTAGAGGTATGTGCCAAGAAGGGCTATGTGCAATGTAATCACTGACTACATTGCACATCCCTTGGAAGGAAAGAGTGTGTTCCAAAGGAGCAACAGACAGTAAAGTTTAGATTGTATGGGAGAAAAAAGACAAGATATTTGCTCCCTAGGAGTTCTCAGAATATATGTTTAATAGTGCAAATAGTCATAGACAACATTTCTTCTATAGGTGTGGAACACTAAAGGAAAAGGCTTAGAAGGCAATACAAGAAACAATAGATGGAAACTAATATAGAACTAAGGAGAAACTTTCTAACACTGAGAACAGTTCACCAGTGGAATGACTTGCTTCCAGAAATTATGGGTGTTCTCTCTGGACACCCAATTGCCTAGAATAGTATGGCATCTCCTACTTGAGCAGGGGTTTGGCATAGAAGACCTCCAAGGTCCCTTCCAACTCTGTTATCTTGTTAAAGAAACTCTGTGTGTCTTTCTTGGTTTCTGGAGCCTGACTGGAGCGTGTGTGTGTATGTGTGTGTGTGTGCAGTAATGGGCAGCCAAAATTTTGACTGCCACAATGTGGGTGTGGCTTATTTGGTGGGTGTGGCTTAATGTGACTGGGTAGGAGTGGGTTGCTGGCCATGTGACCAGGTGGGAGTGGCTTGCACGATCATCATCATCAAGCGAACTGTTAAGTCCTTGACTTACAACCTGACCAGTGTCGCTCGCTGGAGTGACAATTTGTTTTGTGTTTCCCATGCTCTCCTTCGTGGGTTGCCCCCCTGCTCAGGCTGGGTAGCTAGGCGAATGGGTGCTGCCAGAGGCATAAATGCTGCCAGCACCGCTTTCACCCACACCTTGTGCTTGCACCTCAGGTGGGAGGTGGCTGCGTGAGGCTGGAGGAGAGCCGGGCAGGAGAGAGGGAAACTCATCCAAGGCCAGGAAGGATGAAAGTGGAAAAAAGCAAGGATTGCAGATGCAGCAGCAGCAGCAGGGGGGGAAAGGAGAGCTGAGCCGAGCCCAGTAATCCAGGAAGTGACAGCCAACGATCAGCTAGAGCTGCGCACGCATCTTCATTTCTGCCGGTGGAACTGCATTCCACCCCGTCCTGCCTGCTGCCCACCCCTCTGTGTGTGTGTGTGTGTGTGTGTGTGTGATTTCCTGGTTATCTAAGTAAAGTTATTTATTGCAATGGTACTTTACTGCTGGGAGCACCTTCTGCTGCTTAGGAAGAGTGTTTTACATTTTGGGTAATTGCCATTTTAAGAGTGTTCTCTCTGTTATAAAACTTTGTTTCCACATGTGACAATCTTATCTCAAGAAGCCATAAAGTCCTTCACCTCATACATGCACATATATGAAAATAATATGATGGAGAAAATGACTTGTCATCAGGGGTGGGCTACTGCCCAGATGGGGGACACACAATGGGGTAGTGAAAGTGGAGCTCCACCCCAGAGCACCCAATTTGCACTGAAAGATGTTGAAAGAAAATGCATAAGCCATGCCCACAGTGTGGTAGTAAAAATATTGGTAATCCTTCATTTCATGAAATATGAAATTAAAGCAAAAAACAAAACCAAATTACAGAAAATAAACACCACTCCCAAAATACCTGTTTTTTTAAAATGTCTCCTTCATTAAAAGGCTAGATTTTCTTGCCAGCCCCATTTTCTCTGCACTTCAAAAGGAGCATGTAGCTGTTGCTAATTAGCACATTAGTCAACCACCTTCCATTCTCACCGTTTGTCTTGCGCTAACAATGTAGACTATCAGATACAAACACACATTGGCGTGTGAACAATGTATCTCTTCTGATAGATGTGTGTCTTTTCATCCATTTTGGATAGCTGCCAGTTAGTCAAGAGAAGATAAAAATGCACAAGACATATATAGATTGAAGCATGTGCTTAAAGTTGCTTTACAATATAATTTGACCTCGGAGTAACTGGAGATTTATACATTCAGTACTCTGATGAGATTGCAGCGGTGCTATAAATCATTCATTCTCCTGGTTAACAAAAGTAAGATTCTGAAGCTACAGAAAGAAGGAAATATACAAAATATATAAAAAACACCATTGGGTGTTGGGTATAATGTAATTGTTCTATAATTGATGGAGAACATTCCCAGTAATAAAACTAGAAATAGCAGTGACAGCAGATTAGAAGATTGTTCTTTTTTTTTCTTAACTAAATGTGATCATTTTCTCTATATTAGAAATTTCCTAGCCTTTAATTCAGGGCTGTCAAACTCCCAGCCTGTGGGGAGGATGTGTCACCTGTTGGCCATGCCCGTGCTCAGTTTAGTCAAGGGGGAGGTAAATTCTGAATATATCACATGATGCTGCCATGATGATGTAAGTTTGACACCCTTGCTTTAATTTTAGTCCCCTCCATTTTCTGTGCTTTCTTAGAAATTTTTCTGATATGAAAAAGAGTTAGAAATGGGGAGGAAGATACTGGTTTTTCTTAAAGCTTCCCGGAATTAATTTGTCACTAATTAGAAAACTTTAGGTGTAATGGCAGATAGTGGAATCAAAAATTCAGAAATAATTTATTTTGATTGTACCTAATTAAGCAAAAGTCATGAGCAGAGAAAGAAGCCTACTAACAGTGAAGTAAATGGGGGAGGGGGAGAAAAAGAGGGTTGTTTTACTATCATAATGTGCACTGGGTTTATTCCTGAGAAGACATTGCATTCTAAATCAACCAAGAATTCAATAGACAACCCACTGAGAGGTAGGTTCTTTTGTCAGAAAGAACAAGAAATAGAATTTCTTGTCAACAAGAAATAGAATTCTTCATTTAAAATTGCATCAGGATAACTAAGTCATTTAACTTTTCACAGTTAAAATTTTATTTAGTTGTAGCCAATTTTTATATATGACAACTCACAATTTTTCAGCATTTAATTATTCCGACACTATTTCCCAAAGCTAACAATTAGGGATGTAGCCCAATTTTATTAGCTCTTCTGTTCTGGAAAAAGGCTTCATTGAACTTTCCAATCAATGTTGATTTCTCTAAAACTGGTAGTGAGCATTTTTGTTCTTTTGTTTTTCTATCATAAATCATGTGACTATAATCTACATGTCTTAGTCTTCTGTCTCCTAGATTGATTGATTTATTGATTGATTGATTATCTATCCATCCATCCATCCACCCACCCACCCACATACAAATTCAGCAAGCACAACCTTCTGGCATCCAAGGTTAAAAAATGGCCCCAATGATCACCAAAACTAGTAACAGAGCTCCCCTAGCCACCTTTCCCAATTGCCTTGGGAAACAACCAAATCATTCCCTTTGGTAGAAAATGACATAATCACAGACAACTTATCAAACCAGCTACCTAAAGCAAAAATATTTTTCTTTTCTTTTTTATTAATTTATAAAAGAAAATAGTGGCAAAGTAAAGGAGGGAGAAGGGAAGGGAAAAGTGTAAAGCAAAGGGGAAAATAAAGAAAAGACTCCTGTTGCTGCAGTGGAATAAGATAAACCTCAACTGTTTGCTTTTACCTAGTAATATAAACTAACCATTTCTAAAACAATGAACCTATCCAATTGATAAAATGAAGGGGGGGAAATCATTTTTCCCACCTCAAGCACAAAGTCTAAAGTGTGCAATAGGGTTGATATTCCTGGAGGCATCTGTAATATGGCAAATGATTTAGCTTTACTAGATAAATGGTCAAAGCAATGGAAACTGCAGTTTAATGTTTCCAAATGTAAAATAATGCACTTGGGGAAAAGGAATCCTCAATCTGAGTATTGTATTGGCAGTTCTGTGTTAGCAAAAACTTCAGAAGAGAAGGATTTGGGGGTAGTAATTTCTGACAATCTCAAAATGGGTGAACATTGCGGTTAGGTGGTTGGGAAAGCAAGTAGAATGCTTGGCTGCATAGCTAGAGGTATAACAAGCAGGAAGAGGGAGATTATGATCCCGCTATACAGAGCGCTGGTGAGACCACATTTGGAATACTGTGTTCAGTTCTGGAGACCTCACCTACAAAAAGATATTGATAAAATTGAACGGGTCTAAAGATGGGCTACAAAAATGGTGGAAGGTCTTAAGCATAAAACTTATCAGGAAAGACTTAATGGACTCAATCTGTATAGTCTGGAGGACAGAAGGGAAAGGGGGGACATGATCGAAACATTTAAATATGGTAAAGGGTTAAATAAGGGTCAGGAAGGAAGTGTTTTTAATAGGAAAGTGAACACAAGAACAAGGGGACACAATCTGAAGTTAGTTGGGGGAAAGAACAAAAGCAACATGAGAAAATATTGTTTTACTGAAAGAGTAGTAGATCCTTGGCACAAACTTCCAGCAGACGTGGTTGGTAAATCCAAAATAACTGAATTTAAACATGCCTGGGATAAACATATATCTATCCTAAGATAAAATACAGGAAATGGTATAAGGGCAGACTAGATGGATCATGAGGTCTTTTTCTGCCATCAGTCTTCTATGTCTCTATTGTAGGCTTCCATTTTTGTGCATAAAATAATCTTGCTACAGTCAACATATATGACGTCCAAGTTCCAGTGGTTTTTTTTCCCCCAATGTTTTTCCAAAGTTCCAATATTTTTTTCCAAGTCAAGTTAATGGACATTAAACGCCACCCCAAAAAAGTTTCTACTTAAAGCAAGAGTAAAGCAAACTTCAGATTGTTCAGCATACTGGACCTGCACATCTTTGAAAGTAGAAGGCACACTTTGTCTTTGGGCACAGGTAGGATGAAGAAGTGGACAGGCCAAGGCAAAAGGTTGATGTTTAATATATATAGCACAGTCAGATGAAATGTAGCAGATATGATAATTCTCTGTGTATTTAAAATCCATTATTTTTTAATGAGCCAAGGCTCTGGCAGCTTTTGAAAAAAAACCCTCCGGGACAATTAAGAGTTTTCAAGGAAATATAGATCACGCAAAACTGAATTAATGGAAGAAATTCAGTGGAGCTCCTATTCTTTCATAAACTTGTCCAACCTCTTGAGTTATCCATAATGTTTATAGGCTCAAACTTTCTGCTGTTAGATGAAAATCAACAGTGATCTATTTTTTTTAAATGCTTTCTGAGATTTCCCTACTTATCACGGAACATTAAGAAGCTTTTTTTAAAAAAATCCATATACTCATAATTATATATTACTAGCTGATACCCATGTTTTAATACAAAACTATGTGATGGTGTTTGATAAATTAAACACTCAAATAAGTTAAAATAAGTTCCGGAAATTATGATGGCTACTGCCTCTTCATTTACCTGGAACTCGCATTTTAGTTACACATGATGGAATTGGCAGAGATGGCCAAATTGAATGTTTTAATTAAGGAGAAAAGCCTTTATTTCTACTTGGAAATAAACTTTGTGGCTTATAAACTTAATATCTGAGGTGGGGAAAAATGAAACATTGGCTTTTGGGTTTTACTGATTAGATAGATTTGTTGCTATAGAAATGGCTAGTTTATATTATTATGTAAAAGTAAAAAGTTGATGTTAGATGTTAATGTCTTTATTCTACTGCAGTTGATGTTGGAAGTCCTTTTTTCCCTCCTTTGCTTCCCCCCACTACTCAGTTCACTTCCCTAGCTTCCCTACTGTTTACTTTTGGATTCTCTTTGTATGCTATATTATAAACAAATGAAAATTGTATTGAAAATATAATATCCTAGTTACGAGTCTTCAGAGAGGGGCGGCATACAAATCTAATAAATTATCATCATCATTATTGTTGTTGTTGTTGTTGTTGTTATTTATTATTATTATTATTTATTGTTGTTATTGTTATTGTTATTGTTATTGTTGTTGTTGTTGTTGTTATTGTTATTGTTATTGTTATTGTTATTGTTATTGTTATTGTTATTGTTATTGTTATTGTTATTGTTATTGTTATATGGAGGTATCAACAACATGGTATAATCCAATCGATCCATAAAAATCTAAAATAAAAATGAAATTAAACATTATCTCAAGCAGGAAAGAGAGATTTTATTGGCAATTAGATAAAATTAATACTCATGTAGTCTCAGTGGTACGCCATAAATACCAACTTGATTCTATGCATAATAACACAGTGGAAAGTTAAAATGCCAAATACAACCTGACATCTGGACTACTGTATATCATATATCATACTCAGTAATAAATTGCTGCACAACCTAGAAGGAGAGATAGACTATTGGGCTTCGTGGAGAAGTTCTGAACTGGGGGGGGGGGGGGACTTTTTACATTCCTGAGGATTCAGATTTTATATTCCATCTTCAATAAATGTAGTTTGGAGGGGGAAAACTATATCATAATTAATATACTTTTTAATGTCTTGAGGGGGGTTGTTAGTTTGTGTAATTATCACTTCTTGTTTTAATATTCTCTCAGAAATTTAATAAAGAGGATAGTAATACATCAAACAGTTTCAAAGTTTATATTTAACTTCTCTTTTAATAATATTGTGTGAGGGCTTCCCTAATCAGTATAGTATGGATTTCTTCATGTTATATTTTCTCCTACATGGAAAAGAATACTTTGTTTGGGACAATGAGGCTGAGTTCAGCCATTTTTATAGAAGTTGTGAAACACTGAGGAGAATATATGTGACAATTGAATTCTGAAGAGGAATTCCCTGGGTAGAAGGAGTATTTATGGGAGAAGATGTGTTAGCATAATTTGAAACCCAGTTTGATTAATTAAAGTTTAGAAAGAAAGTAAAAGTAAGGGAGCTTAAAAGTGCTGTTCCCTCTGCACTTTATGTAGTTGCAAATGTGATCCTTCAGAGTTGAAGGAACAGGAACTGAAAAGTGATAGATTAACAAAGGGAAATGAATTCTTGAAAGTTCAAGGAGAGAACTAGAACATTTAACTCATCAAATCAGAAAATATGTCAAGCAACAAAGGAGCGAATTGCAAACTCCAACAGTTTACTTCTTAGCTGCAGAAATAGAAACAGGAAATTGTTGATTTAAAGAAGAGAATAGAATTGGGAATAGAGAATCTCAAAAGTAGGCACAACAATCTGTTTTGTTAAATGATTTTGAGTACACAATACGCAATTGGTTTATGCAATTGGTTCAAGATTTGCAGGGGGAATACATGTGTTGGGAATGAAAGATAATTCTATGGGGTTATTGGTGTTCCCTTGTGGTTTTCTTGCAGACATTTAATTACCAAACTAGGTAATATCATCAATGCCTAATTTGGTAAAGAAACATCTGCATGAAAACCACCAATATCTGAAAGCAGCATCAAAGACCCCAGACTTCAATCCTGAGCTACAAATATTGTCTTCTATCAAGGCAATTGTATTGAGGATCTAAGAGCTCAAGTTGTAACCTTTCATAAGATAAAGGAAGCTGCTCTTAAACTGTGGCAAATAAAATATGACTGATCATACTCAATGTACATAGATAAATTGTTTATGGAGAATTTGCAGTAGAGAGTGTCAGTTATAGTAACAGTAAAAGCTGAAGATGAATCATTTAAAGGTTTCTTCATAAATCTAATGATGATCACTTCTATTTCTCTGAAAAGCACTTCAATAATAATAACAATATTGATAAGCTACTGAATATTCAGTGGGGGAAGCAGTTGCAGAGGCATTCATTTGGAAAAGGATTATAGGGAGCAATTTTCTTTCAGAAAAATTGACTTCTAACAGATTATACAATGCAGTTGCAGGACATGTTGATTGCTCCTGATCATTAAAGACTTAGCAATTGAATTTGTACAATATCCTGAGTTTGGTTACTGGTAGAAAATTTTTGGTCAGGTACGCAGAACCGGTAGAAAAAAAATCGATTTAATTTTTATTTTTTTCCCTTCTGGGTTCTGGGTTTGTTTTTCCTATCGCAGTAAATGAGATCGAATATATATAATTTTAGAAGAGCTATGCATGTGTGTGTGTATACACATACAGTTTATATAGTAGAAAATGTATATTTTTGTGTGCCTGTGCGTAATATGCGTAATATGTATGTACACATATGGCACATATACATAGAATTAAATAGTATTTTTCAAGCTAGAGTTGCTTTTCCACAGTAAGTTAAGTAATCTGCATTGCTTTGATTCTTGTTATTTCTTTGAACTTGAGTAAACTGTGAACTATCTTAGCTACTATATGTGAATCATTATTTGAAATCAGAAGCAGTACAGTCAAAAACGCATGCTCACTTTTTAAATTACTGAAAATTAAAATTACAGTATAATGAATAACAGAGAAAATTATTGTTCTTTTATAGCCAGAAAAATGAGTCGTCTTGATATTATTGATTTAAAAATAGGAAAAACGATCTTCACAGGGTAGATTCCAAGATACTGTTATTCTGTTATTGATTCTTGCTTCCTGAAAGAGAAAATTACTTGTAGTTTTTGATGTCCTCTCTATATTTTTTAATCTTCCCCTTTGTTCTTATTGCACAGAGATCAACATGACCTACTGGGTAAATTGCTGTTTTTATCTGTAATAATCTTCTTATATGTATTGATTATTCTTTGAAATGCTGACAGGGGAAAGGGGAAGATGAAAACCAAAATATGACAAAGTAGCCTATCATGCTTCTTAAAAAGCACTTTGTTAGGAATTCTGATATTTGTAGTTCCAAATGGTCAGAAGACTGCCCAGTTAAAGAGAAGGCTTTTTAAGAAGCTAAAGCTGAATTCCTAACCGGGACTGAACATGATCAGACAGATTCTGCTGACAAGCTTCTAGTAGAAAGAATGATTGTGAAGCATTTCACATGAATATATCATTTTCCTGACTTTATCATTCCCATACCACTTATTTCCCTGATATGAAGCACTGGTTCCTATCATCTATTGCAACTAAAACCTATTATAGAGCTAACCTTCAAAAAAATATGTACTTTCATTTTAAAGACATACATGTGTTCACTAAGACAAACTTGACTGAAAGAAGAATATACTTTAAGCCTATAGCCAGTCTACCATCTGGAATAAAATCAACTGTACCTGTGTCACTTCTATTCATTATAAATTTACTGGTAATCAGTTTCATTGGTTGATACTAGATTCTATTATTTATACTGCTTCTCCCCAAATAAGACATCCCCTGATAATAATTCCAATCGGGCTTTTGAGTGCATGGCAATAAGGCCAAATGCTTATTTCAGGGGTTCAGAAAAATATAAGACGGGGTCTTATTTTCAGGGAAACATGGTATATAATATTTCTCAGGGATAGGCAGATGTTAAGTTTGTAGAATCTTCCTCTAATTCACAATGAACAGGTGGGAAACACATTTATTTCAGATTTTGACATTTTATTTTTTAAATAATAGCTAACATTATTTGAAAAATTATATAACATTTAAAAATTGCAGAAACATTAGAAGAAGAAAAAGATTATAAACGGGTAAATGGAAAAGTGAAGAAAACTAAAAAGTTAGAAATAGAAGTAAATTCCATTTCTTTGTAGAAGTTACAACCATACTAATTACCTTTTCCATCCTCCCTAGTGCTTAAAATCCTTTTTTTGTTTAAAAGAAGAGTATATTAATACAGAAGCAAAAGTGAATTGAGCTCTGCAGGGATCCATAAAATTGACCAAGATCTGCAATAGGCTGAGACAGGGTGGTTAGAGTGCAGCACTGCAGGCCACTTCAGCTAACTACTAGCTGTAGTTCAGCAGTTCAGATCTCACCACCAATTCAAGGTTAACTCAGCCTTCCATCCTTCCTAGGTGGGTAAAACGAGACTCAGATTGTTGGGGGAGATATGCTGACTCTGTAAACCACTTACTGAGGGATGTAAAAGCACTATGAAGTGCTATATAAGTTTAAATGCTATTACGATTGGTGATTTGATTCAACATACCATTTGATTTGATTCCATACCATGCTATCGTGGATGCCAATCCCATCTGTTCCTTGATCTCCTTTTGTCTCCAGATGAAAAGTTCCCAAGCATTCACATTGTAAGAGAATCCCCTGATATAATTGTATCATCACCTTCTGAGGAATTTATGGATTCCACAGAAAGAGTTGCCATACCATTCATTACCTTCTGAAACACTGTACCAGGCAGAGTATTGAAAGTGTGCAACTTTTCACAAAAACCTGAATCAGTCATTCCAAGCAATGCAAGACAACAGCCCATCTGTAAATGTCTAGCCCACTACATAATGACCAGAGATGAAATTCTACCAGTTTGGACCGGTTTGCCTAAAGTAAAAAAATTCAGTTCAGGCGAACCAGTATATCCGAGGATCAGCTGTGTGATGATCAGCTGTGCCATGCAGTCTAGATTATTTAGAAAGCAGGATTTCCTACTTTCTACTAATTCAAATCATGCAGCACAGCTGATCCCTCCATCACTGTTCTACTTACCTTTGCAGACTGTGATGGCTTCAAAGTGCTCTTTTTTCAGTGATGCACAGTAGTGGCTGTGGTGCACATGTAAGTGTCTGCATATACATGTGGTATATGTGAAAGTCACTATTATACAATCCATGCAGCTATTTCAGTCTAACCAGCTGTCAGTCCTGAAACCATTTTGGAAAACTTCAGGGCTGCCACAGCAAGACCAGTTGCAGCTGTGGGAACGTGAAGGGGGAGATAGCTGGGGTGGGGGGATGCAGCCAAAATAACATTCATTCCCTATGGAAGCCAAGGATGTCTCCACCAGGTGTTTGGAAGGTGTGGACCAAAGACAGCCAGAGGAGGACTGTGACTTGATTGGGACAAGTTATGGTTGTGTGACCTGGGGCGCTTGAACTTTGGGGCTTTGATTTGGGTGGGGAAAACCTCAGGTCCTTCAGAGTTGGGTTTTCATCAGATGTGGAAAGATGGCATTCCTAATAAAGTTTTACTTTGAGGAAATTCCTGGGCTCAGAGTTTTGATTTCATTGGGTCTGTTACTTAGAATTCTGACACCAGCACTATTTCAATACCTTGACTGAAAATCAAACCACTGAGCCCTGATGCACTGCCTCATCACAGAGAGCTAAGTTATTCCAACTTGACCCTTTGATTAAAAGTACTAGGGCAGAGCAAGTTAACTCTGTAAAATAAGCCCCATTGTTGAGGGGGAGTCAATTGACTCTTTACAGTGATGAGACAGACCAGTTTTGCCTCCATGTCACATGTGATCTAGACAGCACCCAATCTGCACATCCCTAACTATTAACACTTTTGTATTTAAACTAAATTCACTGCAAACTAGATTTTATTTTCCAACTTTTTAGTTTTCTTTGCAATATGAGAAGTGCCATTGTTAGCATATTTCATTGTCAGAAGAGGAGGTACACTATTGTGAAAACCACTTAAATGTTTGAATCCTGTAATATTATATCGCTGATGTTTACATAAGTCATTGGTTGCTCTCTATACAAAGTAGTCTTTAATCTTCTATCCATTAATGGTGACATTGAGAAATCAGAAACATTCAGGTCAGCATGTCTCAAATACAGAATTATAAAGGAGGAAACTGCAGGAGAAAAATAATCTCATGTCAATCATGTACTATAAAACATTCTAGGAATTTTTATTTAATGTTCAGCTAAGTAAATAGCAAACAACTCACCACTGAAATATATTTGCTAATAAAATGCACTTATGAGTCGCAAAATATCAAACTAGCCTGCTGTTATCAAATTCATACACAAACAACACCACAAATACAGTGATACCTCATCTACGAACTTAATTGGTTCAGGGACGAGGTTTGTAAGGTGAAAAGTTTGTAAGACAAAACAATGTTTCCCATAGGAATCAATGGAAAAGCGATTAATGCGTGCAAGCCCAAAACTCACCCCTTTTGCCGGCTGAAGCGCCCATTTTTGCACTGCTGGGATTCCCCTGAGGCTCCCCTCCATGGGAAACCCCACCTCCAGACTTCTGTGTTTTTGTGATGCTGTAGGGGAATCCCAGCAGGAGAATCCCAGCAGTGCAAAAATGGGTGCTTCGCTGGCAACGGAAGTCCGGAGGTGGGGTTTCCCAGCGAGGGGAGCCTCAGCGAAACTGCAGCATCGCAAAAACATGGAAGTCCTTGAAACTCCACCTCCGGACTTCCGTGTTTTTGTGATGCTGAGATTTCGCTGAGGCTCCCCTCGCTGGGAAACCCCACCTCCGGACTTCCATTGCCAGCGAAGCACCTGTTTTTGCATTGCTGGGATCCCCCTGCAGCATCACAAAAACACTGTGGTGTTTCCCATGGAGGGGAGCCTCAGGGGAATCCCAGCAGCGCAAAAATGGGTGCTTCACTGGCAACAGAAGTCTGGAGGCGGGGCATTCCAGTTTGTATGACGAGGGGTTTGTAAGACGAGGTATCACTGTATGCCAAAAAAGATTTTATTGTTCCAGGGCTACACTAAACATGGGAGAGGAAAAGCAGGGCTATAGGATTGATGGATTAATACTAAGAGCATATATTGTTTACTGATATCAGAAGGTTCAGTCTTTGCAAATTTTGAGCTTTAACTGAATCCTGTCACTTCCACCTCTCAGGTGAGAGAAAAACAACCAATCCATGGTTAATTGATCAATATTTTTAACATATTCAACAATAAATAAATAAACAAACAAACAAACAAACAAACAAACAAATAAAGAAAGAAAGAAAGAAAGAAAGAAAGAAAGAAAGATCAAATGAACGAACGAACAAACAAACAAACAAATATAGAAAAGGGCTCAAACCAAAAAGTTTTCAATGTAAACATTTTAACTCATTTTCATTTTATATTCTTTGTTGAGCATAGGAACAAACAAAAGCACAAATATATAAATAAGCAAATACTGTATAGAAATTAGAATTATACAGAATACAAAATAACAGAGCTAGAAGGGACCTTGGGACCAACCCCCTGCTCAAGCATTAATTGTAATTATAAAATGTATCTCTTTTCCTCCCACAAAAATATTTAAAACAGAAGCAGGAGTTTTCTAAATTATAGACTTATTTATTTCAGTTGGATGTCCACTACTGGAAATAAAATCTTCCTTATGTAATGCCAACCCATGTATTTTACAATAATAATTATTATTAACAGCCAAGTCACTCCAGTTGTATTATTTGCATTAGGTCATTTTAAAAGCAAATGAGGATGATATACCGTTGTATTTCTAGAGATGTGGGCATGATTTGTTTTTCTGTGGCACACGGTGACTAACTGGATGCACTGGGGAAACTCAGAAACCTGTACTAGAAAGCAATTGCCCTCTTCTGTCATTTCCCAGCAACCAGGATGATTCAGGAGGTAAGAAAGAGCCATAATTATTGGTAGACATTAATATCTGGTCTCTCTATGAACTCTGCTATAAAATTAATGAACTTGATATAAAATTCATGACCTCCATCTGAATTTACTAATGTGACTTACAGACAAAAGGCTTGAGAAAGAAAGAAAGAAAGAAAGAAAGAAAGAAAGAAAGAAAGAAAGAAAGAAAGGAAACAAAGTAATGTAAGGAATGTGGTCATGTGAAGGCCAAGTCTGAACCAGCTAAAACTAGGTGAAGAACTGGAGAATGGCCACAAAGTGAGAACTACATTAACAGTAAATGTATTGTAGATACAATAGCAATCAACTATTGTGGAGTTGAGATAGAGAATAAAAGAAGTGTTACTGAAAACATTTTTTAAAAGGAAACTGGGCAGGACCCTGGCTGGAAAACAACCTATATACACACACAAACATTTGTGGATTGCTATCCATTTTATCCATTCCCCTCTGGTATCTTTTCCCCCTCAAAGTTAAAATACAAAACAAAGAAAAAGAAGAAGAAACAAACTAGCAAGTGTCAGACACTAATCATAGAAATAAAACACCATGTGTACAAAAAAGGGATAACAAATAGCAAATATATATCATCCACACTAACATTAAACATTAAAAAGTCCACTGGGGCTGAATTGTGACAAATATTGTATATCAAAAGGATCTTACACATTTTCCTCCCCTTACAGAACTGGTCGACAAATGATTATAAACTTTCTCCATTTACATTTGATACCAATACTAAGTTATTTTAAATTTAAAACATGTTCTTGATGGGGAAATCTACTTGTCTAACAATCCAATTGACCTAACCTCTTTTTACTATATGTAATCTCAAAGGTAAAACTAAGACGGGCTACAAGAATGATGGACGGGCTACAAGAATGGTGGAAGGTCTTAAGCATAAAACGTATCAGGAAAGACTTAATGAACTCAATCTGTATAGTCTGGAGGACAGAAGGAAAAGGGGGGACATGATCGAAACATTTAAATATGTTAAAGGGTTAAATAAGGTTCAGGAGGGAAGTGTTTTTAATAGGAAAGTGAACACAAGAACAAGGAGACACAATCTGAAGTTAGTTGGGGGAAAGATCAAAAGCAATGTGAGAAAATATTATTTTACTGAAAGAGTAGTAGATCCTTGGAACAAACTTCCAGCAGACATGGTTGGTAAATCCACAGTAACTGAATTTAAACATGCCTGGGATAAACATATATCCATTGTAAGATAAAATACAGGAAATAGTATAAGGGCAGACTAGATGGACCATGAGGTCTTTTTCTGCCGTCAGTCTTCTATGTTTCTATGTTTCTAATCTTCCAAGCCCTCTGCTAACCTTCCCCTCTGGTTTCTTGATCAATTATTCAGGTAGAACATGGAAAGTATGTTAAAAAATGTTTTTATATGTATTTGGCATGCCTTGCTATAATAAATAAGTTAGAAGGCCATCATTAACTCTTTGAGTTCTATGTGTCATTTAGTGTAAATTACTCATCTGTCTAAGATCCCCAAATTGTTGGTATCTCACTCAAACATATAAGAGAAGCACTACAGTATATGCCTTTAGGTTTTTATAGTTGCACCCTCAGGAAACCTTTGAGCTGACGGCCACACACACACACCCAAACCTAAATTTCAAGTCTGAACGTTTCAGTTCAGAATTGAATAAATATTCACCTTACGTAGTAGAAAATGTTCCAAAGGTAAAAAAAAAAAACCACACACACAGAAAAACACACACACATACACATCCTAAAATTGGTGGCTGCAAAATGTCTAGCTCTGTGTATCTCAAACTTGATACTTTTAAGGTGTTTCGACTTTAACTCCTAGAATTTCCTAAGCAGCAATGCTGGCTACAGAAGGTTGGGAGACTGGGCAAGGCCACATATCTTAAAGTTGCCAAGTTTGACAGACAGACCTAGTTCATGTTTTACATATTGCCAACAGGACCCTGAGGGAAACCTTGAGAATGATGCAGAAAATGCTGTTATCATAAGTGTATGCCCATTCAGCATTTCTGCCAGTAAAAAAGATGAAGGATTTCTGTGATTTCATTGACATAGATCACTGCAATGTGTTGCAACATATTGTGACAAGATGACTTTCTCTGCCTTCAGCTATTAACTGCCTGTTAAAATGTTGGCACTCCTTGACAAGTTTCCGTTAACAGTGTAGGTGAACCTAAATGCTCTGGAACACTATGGAATTATTTAATGATGAGAAAAAGACAAGTCATCTTGAGAACTTTATCCCCTTTTTATCAGGCATGTCACAAGATTGTTTGCAAACTATATTGGAGGATTGGAAGTCATTCACATCATATTATTTCAGGATATGAACTTGAAAATGGGAAAGAAAATTTAAGGACCATTTTTAAAGATTTCCAGCAAATATCAGACTCAAGTAACATCAGATGTTGCAAGGTTATGCAAAGGTGATTTATTTATAATTTTCAGTAAAAGTACCAAGGAATATCTAAATGATAGATATTATTTCCTTGAAAACAGCTTTTACTGCCAGATGTGCAAACTGGTTATGACAGCACTCTTATACAGCACTGTATAAGAGCCCTGCCAGCTTGCAATCTAAAAGAAATTGATCCAGGTGTACAGAAAGAGTAATATGGAATTCTGGAAAGTAGCACAATTTTTGGGAAGAAGAAGTCCAAATTTTATTAAAGGGCACGAAGTTGACAGCTCCTTTTTTTTTTCTATACCTTGTAATGCTCATAACATTTTTTTTCAGTGATGAGGATGACTGGAAAAGCAAGAGAAAATGAAAATGGAGCAAATGAAAGTGGCACCTCTACCTAACAATGCCTCTACTTAAGAACTTTTCTGGATAAGAACTGGGTATTCAATATTTTTTTGCCACTTCTTAAGAACCATTTTCTACTTAAGAACCCGAGCCCGGAAAAATTTCCCAGGAAATTTGAGAGCAGCACAAAGGCCAAACTAGTTTCCTGCCATTCCTCCTAGGTTTCTCTCTCTGGCGCAGTGTATTCCCAACCTCGCATTGGGTGTATGGGAGGTGTGTGCTCCTCCTCGCCGTCTCAGAGTCCCTCTTTTTTTTTAATCCTTAAAGTTTTGGATTTTTTTGATTTCCCTCACCTCACCTTCTTCCTTTGGCAATGACTGTCCTCTTCATCTTCTTCCTCCTCCCCCCACCCAAATTCTGAGCTTTTATTTCTTTCCTAATGGGTTTCCATGCATTATTTGCTTTTACATTGATTCCTATGGGAAAAATTGCTTCTACTTACAAACTTTTCTACTTATGAACCTGGTCACGGAATGAATTAAGTTCTTAACTAGAGGTACCACTGTATTACAAATCCTGCATTTATGGTACACAATTTCAAGAGAGATGCAGAAGATCTTATGCAATCATGAAATCTCAAAAAAACACAAAGCTCTTTTTATTTATTTATTTATTTATTTATTTATTTATTTATTTATTTATTTATTTATTTATTTATTTATTTATTTATTTATCAGAACAGAGCTGAAAGGGACCTTGGAGGCCTTCTAGTCTAGGCCTTGCTCACCCATGATGGCAAACCTATGGCATGCATGTCACAGGTGGCATGCAGAGCCCTCTCTGCAGGCACACGAGCCATCACTCCAGCTCAGCTCCACCATGCAGGTGTGTATGCCTCCTACTGTCCAGCTGGTTTTGGGGTTTCTACAGCGCATGCAGGGGGCATGGCACATGTGGGAGTTGTGCATGCCTACAAAGGGAATGGGGCACATGTGTGGGGTCATGCGGATCAGGGCAGGGAGTACATGCATGTGTGTGGGTTGGCGTGCACACACAGGGAGGGGCACGTGCAGTGGTGGGTCTGACCCTGAATGGTGGGGAATGCAGTTCTGGTGGTGGCAATGTAGCACGTAGCCTAGTTCTGGTGGCGCCTCTGGGTGTGCATGAGTGTGCATGTGTGGGCACATGCTACTGGCGCTTCCCCAGACCTATGCCTGCACTGTCCCACCATGAGTGCTGCCTTCCCCTGCCACAAGCTCTTCCTTCTCCCACCGCAAGTGCTGCCTTCGCCCACCACAAGTGCTGCCTTCCCCCACTGTGAGCCCTTCCATGAGCCCTTCCTTCCCCCACCACGAGTGCTGCCTTCCCCCCCCTTGTGAGACCTTCCTTCCCCTGCCAAGAGCGCTGCCTTCCCCTCCTACAAGCCCTTCCTTCCTTCCCCCACTGTGAGCGCTGCCTTTCCCCTTGCCTCTCCTGCCGGCTGCATACAGGAGCTCCATTTTCACTGGCAGAGACACCTCTGGCCGGTCCTTCGCTGTTTCCAGGGCAGTCCCATGGCCCAGACATGGCCTCAATGCCTTGAGTTTGTCACCTCTAATCTACAACTTCTGAAGGCAGGCTGTTCCACTGGTTAATTCTTTCACTGTTAGGAAGTTTCTTCTTTATTCCAGATTGCTTCGCTCCTTGATTAGTTTCTATCCATTGTTTCTTGTCCTGCCTTCTGGTGCTTTGGAAAATAAATTGAGCCCCTCCTCTTTGTAGCAAACTCCTCTCAAACACTTAAATACTGCTACCATGTCCCCCCCCCCCCCTATTCTTTCTTTTCTCTAGACTAGCTAAACCCAAATCCTGCAACGGTTCTTCATATGTTTTAACTCCAGGCCTTTAATCATCTCAGTTGCTCTTCTTTGCATTTTTTCCAAAGTCTCAAGATCTTTTTTGTAATACGGTAACCAAAACTGGATGCAGTATTTCAGGTGTGATGTAAATAAGGCTTTATAAAGCGGTACTAATACTTCAAGTGATTTTGCTTCATTCTGTGCCTCTCTTTATATAAATTTTATTTAAAATTGCTTAACTGTCACAAATCCTCATATACCTTCATGTTCACTGCAGTATTCACTTGCCTGCTATACCTAGGTTCAAGGGATGTTCAGGAATTGGGAAAGACAAGAGGGCTCCCTAGATGACAAATGCATGCATTAATTCAGGGTCTTTCAAGGAAAGTTTTCCTCTGCCTGATGAGTCCATAATATGTTCCTTCCCACATCAACTCAGCTGGTTGTTGACCTCCTGGGCTGCTGGATCAAATGTTACTTGCTGAATGGCACTTAATTTTTAACTTCTTTATCATAATAGACTTTGAAGGATGCCGAAACAGAACACAGACAACAAAGGTCATAAATTATCACGCCAATATTGTACTAATTGGATATGATCAAGCATGCTGGTTTGTACTTCCTCTATACTTTGCATTTAATTTTTAATTTCCTCTACATGTTTCATTAACCACGAGTCCTCTACATTTTGTATAGATTATTTTTTCTCTAGCCATATCTTCTCCCTAAGTATATAGCAAATCCAAATAGAGTGGAACATTAGCTATAACCCAGCTTCCCAAAAGATGATCTTTGCAAAGAAACCAACACCGTTTAGCCCTCTGTTGCATTTGGCATAGCTTTCAAGCACAGTGGCTATAACCCCATTCATTCATTCTAGAACTAGAGCATAGTAATGTTCTTTCCACATCCTTTCAATGAAGCTTATCCTTTCTTTATTGTTTATATTTCTAATATTTTCAAATCATTGGGCACAATTTTTGCAAGAAAGACACCACACCATCTGTCTTCCTACAAAGATGGGCCTTCATCCATGGAGAAAAGATAACAGTCACAAATATATCAATAGAGAAATGTGAAGCAAATGTTTCATTTGGCAAAAGTTTAGTTTAGGAATGGTGAAGTTATATGAGCAAAGCAGATAGTAGATTAATGGATCAAGCAGGAATTCTGGCAGCAAGATACAGCGAGAACAAAAAACCAAAATAAAAGTGATGCGTCTGATCAAGGACTTATGTTCAATGAAAAATATGTTCTTACAATGAGTGATCTCTGGGCATGTGCATATTAGAAAATAATCCACACATAATACATAATATCATACTGGGATAACAGGTAATACATGTATTTTAACATATATCATTTTTTAAAACTTAAATTCAGGCCAGATTAGATTCAGGTACCCTGGATAATATATTTATCTGAAATCAAATAAAACAATTACAAGAGAAATGCAGTCAGTGTTTCATAAGGAATTTACATCCAGGCTGTTTGTACTTAATACTGCATGTTATGAACTCAATACCATGTACATTTGGATTTTGTGTCTTTTTGTAAATTCACATTATTTTACTACATCAAAAGTTATTAAACATATGAATAAAAGTCAAGTCAATTTGGTTAAATGGTATGATGGAGTTGAAAGCAAGTAGGATGCTTGGCTGCATAGCTAGAGGTATAACAAGCAGGAAGAGGGAGATTATGATCCCGCTATACAGAGCGCTGGTGAGACCACATTTGGAATACTGTGTTCAGTTCTGGAGACCTCACCTACAAAAAGCTATTGACAAAATTGAACGGGTCCAAAGACGGGCTACAAGAATGGCAGAAGGTCTTAAGCATAAAATGTATCAGGAAAGACTTAATGAACTCAATCTGTATAATCTGGAGGACAGAAGGAAAAGGGGGGACATGATTGAAACATTTAAATATGTTAAAGGGTTAAATAAGGTCCAGGAGGGAAGTGTTTTTAATAGGAAAGTGAACACAAGAACAAGGGGACACAATCTGAAGTTAGTTGGGGGAAAGATCAAAAGCAACATGAGAAAATATTATTTTACTGAAAGAGTAGTAGTTCCTTGGAACAAACTTCCAGCAGACGTGGTTGGTAAATCCACAGTAACTGAATTTAAACATGCCTGGGATAAACATATATCCATCCTAAGATAAAATACATAAAATAGTATAAGGGCAGACTAGATGGATCATGAGGTCTTTTCCTGCCATCAGTCTTCTATGTTTCTATTCTTTCTTGTATTCTTCGTGTTTGCCTTTAGCTGTCTCCTCACAGAAAGGCATCTCTCTTCTCCCAGTAGTCACACAATCTCCTCTCAGGAATCCAAGAAGGCTTGGTTTAGTATGATAAAGAGGAATTGATCCATTGTCATCCATTGAGATCATGTCTGAATAGAATGGGAACAAAACACGCCATGCATACATGCTGTTATCCAGGTTTATAGATATGTTGAGTTTAGCCACATATTAGTGCAATCTGACCACTATGAATCCTGGGGATTAATTCAGTGGATGATTTTCTCTATAATAGTTGAATTTTTTTTGGGGGGGGGTGTTGCCTTTGTGCCTACTTTTAAATTTTAGAAAGGAAGGAGGGTGGTATTAATAATTTTTTTTCATGATTTTTTTTTCATGTAAACCACTCAGAATATGAAAGTGAAACAAATATGTATTGAATAAAGTGCAAAGTTGCAGAGTTTGTAAATTTCAGGCTGACATATGACATATAATGATTTTAACTGTCTTGCTGGCTTGGCGGCACAGTGTTTAGAATGCAGTACTGCAGGCTAATTCTGCTGATTGACAACTGCCAGCAATTCAGCAGTTTGATTCTAATCGGCTCAAGGTTGACCCAGCCTTCAATCTTTCTGAGGTCAGTAAAATAAGGACCCAGATTGTTGGGAGCAATATACTGACTCTGTGAATCACTTAGAGTGGGCTGTAATACACTGTGAAGTGGTATACAGGATAAGTATAGGTGCTATTTCTGTGCTATTACTGCTCCGTTATTATTGTATGGTTGATAGTGCACTCAGCCAGTTTAGACTAAATTTCATATTTTTATCCACCTATCACATCCTTCCCAAGGAGCTGAGATAGATAGATGTTTTTATGGCATTAAAGATATTGTGACAGAATGTAAGCCATTCCAAATAAAGCTATATTTTGCAATTGGTGGTGATTTTGTCAGTGCTGATGATATTCAAGTGGTGCTTCAATTGTTTTGCGATTGTATCCGAAGTGTCTATTACTATTGGTACTATCTTTGATTTCTTTTGTCATAGCTGTTCCACTTCTATTGCAGATCTTTGTATTTTTTTTTCTTGAGGTCTGTTTTTTCCAGGTGCTGCTGCATCTGCTATCTAAACCTTTTTGTCTTGCTTGTTAACAATTGTGTACATCCTATCTAAACAGCCCATGGCGGCTCACGACAAGTAAAATCAATCCAAGATACCAATATTTTATGACAATCACTAGCCTGATAAGTTATGGGGTTTATTGCTTGTAAAAAAAATTCAGCGCCATCGACAACACTGCTACCCTCCAAAAAGACCTTGACTTTGTGTCAGAATGGTCAAACATCTGGCATCTCCAAATCTCAATGAACAAACGCTCAGTCCTACAGATTGGCAAAAAGAATCAGAACACCAAATACAAGCTGAATAAACAGGACCTTGCAGACAACCCTCACTCTGTCAAAGACCTTGGAATATTCATATCAAATGACCTAAGCACCAAAGCCCACTGCAATAACATCTTCAATAAGGCTCCAAGAGTTGTTAACCTAATCTTACGTAGCTTCTTCTCCGGTAATATCACACTACTAACCAGAGCATACAAAACATTTGCCAGAACAATCCTTGAATACAGCTCTACTGTGTGGAACCCACAATGCATATCGGACATAAACACATTAGAAATTATCCAGAGATACTTTACGAGAAGAGCCCTCCACTCCTCTACCTGCAACCTTGCATGACCAGATTTGAAATTGTGGGCTTAGAACTATCATAAAATTATCTGCTACAACATACTTCCTGTCAATGACTTTTTTAACTTTAATCACAACAATACACAAGCACACAACAGATACAAACTCAAAGTGAACTGCTCCAAACTTGACTGTAGAAAATACGACTTTAGCAACCGAGTGGTTAATGCCTGGAACTCACTACCTGACTCTATGGTTTCATCACCAAACTCCCAAAACTCAGACTGTTCATTGCTGACCTCACCCAATTCCTAAGAGGTCAGTAAGGGACATGCATAAGCGCACCAGTATGCCTACCATCCCTGTCCTAATGGTCCCTCTTATCAGTACTCACTTATGTATATAAATTATATCTATGTATATTACCAATATGTCCTTGACAAATAAAAATAAAATAAATAAAATAAATAAAATAAATAAAATAAATAAAATAAATAAAATAAATAAAATAAATAAAATAAATAAAATAAATAAAATAAATAAAATAAATAAAATAAATAAAATAAATAAAATAAATAAAATAAATAAAATAAATAAAATAAAATAAAATAAAATAAAATAAAATAAAATAATAAAATAAAATAATAAAATAAAATAAAATAAAATAAAATAAAATAAAATAAAATAAAATAAAATAAAATAAAATAAAATAAAATAAAATAAAATAAAATAAAATAAAATAAAATAAAATAAAATAAAATAAAATAAAATAAAATAAAATAAAATAAAATAAAATAAAATAAAATAAAATAAAATAAAATATAACCGACAGAAAGAAAAATGCATGAGATGAGAGATCATACCTAAAAGAAAGGGGTGTGGTGTCCTAAACATTGAATTCCAGTTATAACACTGCCCATGGATGGCAAAAGAGAGTCCAGCATGATGTAAGCAAGGATGTTTCTATTTCCAGAATCAATTTCAAAGCCACTGAAATTTGGTCATCTGAAAATAGGAATCTTCTTTATTTCCTTTAACAACTGACGGATCACAGTTCTTAAGCACTAAAAGATCTTTTCCCCATTCACATCTCACAATATTAATGGCACTGCAGCAAAACTTACATTTGCTTGTGAATAGGGCCTTTATTACTTGTTTATTAGATTTCCTGACAGGAACTCTTGGGGAGATACCTATTAAAAACAAGCATTAAACATCCCCCTGAGCCAAATAAAAATGCCTCTTAAAGAATTTTGGTGCAAAGACAGCTTGAAATACAGCACAATTTATTCTTTGCATAAAGTCAAAATTTATTATTATTTATTAAAAATGTAATAGCTTACTAACTATAGAGCCACAAATAACACACTACAATCCTGCCAGAACAACTTGCAACCTAATACTCATAACTGGAAAAGTTAAAGAAGGAATAGGAGAATGTTTAAGGAAAGGATGTAATTCAAGTTACTTGAATTTCTCCATTCAATTTTTGATGCAGAAAAGACTCAACAAATGAAGAATGAATCTTGCTATTTATATACAAATACATTTGGAAATATTTATTAAAATGCCGATTGGTTTCTGGACACAATTCAAAGTGTTGGTGATGACCTATAAAGCCCTACATGGCATCGGATCAGATTACTTACAGGACCGCCTTCTGCCGCATGAATCCCAGCGACCAGAGTTGGCCTTCTCCGGGTCCCGTTGGCCAGACAATGTTGGCCTTCTCTGGGGTGGCCCTGAACCTCTGGAATCAGCTCCCGCCAGAGATTCGCACTGCCCCCACCTTCCTCACCTTTTGCAAGAGTCTTAAGACTCATTTAAGTCACCATGCATGGGGCAATTAGATCAAGCCCTTCCCCCCGCCCATTTACTAAATCTGATGAGTAGTTGTGAATGAATTAGATAACTGGTTTTAATATTTTGGGATTTTAGCTTGTAATTTTAGATTTTTTTACTGCATTGTTTATATTGTGTCTTGTGAGTGAATTAATGAATGAATGAATAAATAAATAAATAAATAAATTTTAAAAATATGATCTAATAAAGTAATTCAATTTATATACATTTAAATATACATTGTCATGCCTTAAAAACAGTGCATAAATTGATGGTCATACAGAGCACAAAACAGAAATTGGACTGTTTGTCTATCTCTAACTGATAACACTGGTGTCTTTCATTTCAAAAGAAGGAATTTTACAGAAATAAGTGACAGAAATGAGAGGACCGGTTTAAAAAACATAAAAAACTTAGAGAAGATCAAATTGATCAAATATTTCCAGAATTTTGTACCATTTATAATTGAAGCTTCAGGGGAATATTAAGTGCTGATAACTTAAATTCTAACAAAGTCAAAAGTATCACCAGTATGTTTAATAAGCAGTCAAAGAAGTTCATAAAGAAAAAGTGGAGCTCGATAATTAGAAGAGTCACCAGAGAAAGAAGAACAAGATCAAACAGAAATGTGAAGTTGCATGAAGGAGTGAAGAATGTATTGTGCTAATAACATTAAGGCCAGATTGAAATGAAACAAACAAGAAACAACTAGGGGAGAAATCTAAAACAAATTGGATAGGAGACTACAAAAACCTTGAATAAATTCTTTGTCTTTTCTTCACTGATGAAGCTGCAGGGCAGTTATCCAAACCAAATTGGATATTTTCAGAGGAATCTATAGCAAATCCTGATTACAAGGTGGTAATATATAATCTTTATTAAGTACCTAAAAACAAATCAGTGCTAGATGATATCACCTGAGACTACTTAAAGAACTGAAATGTTGCTTTTCTTTTTTTAAATATCCAAAATGATGTCCATTTGATAGGTGACAGCATGAAAACTGGAAAGTTATCAAAATAAGGACAGTTTGTAAAATGGAACCCTGGAGGGATTAGTTGAACAGCTGTTCAGTCTCAATTGTCTAGAGGCATTATTATAGACACAATGTGCAGTTGTATAACAAGGCATCTTTGGCAGGAGAAGAATCAACAGAGTTTTTGCATAGGTAAGTTCTATTGCAACAATATTTTAGAAATCTTTGAGCAAACTTAGCAGGGATGGAATAAGAGATGCCACCTCTTTATTGATTAATAACTCAATAAAGAATAGTGAGAATGGGACAGAAATAAATTCTCACAAGGATGAAGGATTTAAATGTGGAGTCCTTCCAATATCCATATTATAATTCATAAAACTGGGATTTAATCATTTTTCCCAGGCATTTAAAAGAAAAAAAAGCAAAGTGCTGCAAAAAAATCTCTCTACATTGGAAGTCTAAGTATAAAATGGCTGACAGTAGAATTCAAAAGGAATATAAACAGGAAATTAGGATTGATATATTCATTGTCTTTGATCTCTCAGTTCAATATAATTTGCAATGGTATTCAGAATTGGGGAGGGGCTCATTTTATAATGATTCATCTTTCTCTATGGGAAATTCTAGTCACTGTTGACTGTGGGAGGTAGGATTAGGCCAAAACCCCAAACATGTGGAATATCTCAGGTTCTAATGTTCTTATCTACATGGGTCCACAAGATAAGGTAATTTACTGAGAGCCAGGGTCATCAATGACAGCACTTTCTCCAGTACCTTGAGTCCTGGAAGGTTTGGACTGGAAGAAATAAACTCAAACTCAAGCCCTGCAAGGTTGAGAGGACACCCAGTTATTTGGACATCCAGTGCCATAAATTTGCTATCTTTCATCCTAGATAGAGCAACACCCCGAGCCGCCCCGAGTCTTCGGAGAGGGGCGGCATACAAATCTAAGTAATAAATAAATAAATAAACACTTCCTCATTCAGATCTGGTGTGCTTTTCTGGACTTGCAAACCATGCTTAAAAAACAAGTGGCAGACATGGCCACAAACATTCAGAGTGCAAATTCTACCTCCATCAAAGACTCCAAACACTGCTTGTCTGCTGTAAGTCAGTAAGGTGAAGTGCAGGTGAGGGAAATGGGGAGAACCTGCAGGCCTTAATGTGGATCTCTTGAAAAATTATGAGCTTTAATGGGTGCTCTGCAAAACTGGCTGTTGAGGCAGGAGGGATGTATGATCCAGAAATTTCAGCTTAATCAGATTTTAGAAGAGAAATGACTACCAATGATTGTGAATTGCAATAATAGCTGCAGTAGTGAGACCTGTGATTGCATGCTGTCCATAGGTAGCCCAGGTCCCCATCCCTTTCTCCTCTGATTGCCTTTTTTTACTTAACATGCAGTACATTTTACATTTAATGGCCTTTATCCTTGCCCAGTTTTTATTTGCTATTGGAGTTGAGAGGGGAGATGTCCCTTGTTATTCTCTTTGAAAGTCCTGATTACTACTGCAAATCAAGCCAGCTAGTGTTTCTTTCTCTCTTGAAAATGAATACCAATACATAATGACTCATGCCTTTTAAGAAAGTAAACCAAGGAAAGAGTATGGTTAATTCAACCACATGAATTAAAATGTTCCTTTGCTCTTATTCAAAAAAATACACAAGTGTACCATTGAAAATCATGAGCAATGCATGATCAGAAAACATATGCTGAAAAGATATACCATATTTTTCAGAGTATAAGATGCATCTTAGTTTTGGGGGAGGAAAATGGGGAGGGGGGATTCTACCTACCCAGTAGTCATCTAGTTAGTGTTCTGCTGGTGTGTTTCAACCGCCCGTAATTACAGGGTAATTAGTCCAGGAAGACACACACCACACGATAAAAGGAAAACCCAAAAGTTTTTATAAACAGAAAAACAAAAACAGCTCCCTTTTTGAGGCTAAAGCCTCAAAAGAGGAAGAAATTGCCAAATCTGTAAAGAAGGGGGATAAAACCTTCTTCAGATATATTAGTGATAAGAAGAAGAAAAACTGCGGCATCACGAAACTTAGTACCGGGAATAATACATGCATTAATGGGAGTAAGGAGATCGCTGACCATTTCAATAGCTACTTCTGTTCAGTTTTCTCAAAAGACACCGTACAAAATAATACTATAGAGGGATATAGCATTGCTTCCAGCTGTACGGATTCAGCTCCAGTGATCTTAGAAGCCGATGTCTTAGAAGAACTTGAACGATTAAAGATAAATAAGGCAATGGGTCCAGATGGCATCCACCCCAGAGTTCTTAAAGAACTCAGATCTGTCATTACTACCCCCCTGACTGATTTGTTTAACCAATCCTTGTTAACAGGAGAAGTTCCTGAGGATTGGAGAATGGCCAGTGTTGTGCCTATTCACAAGAAGGGCAGTAGAGAAGAAGCTGGTAACTACAGGCCAGTTTGCTTGACATCAGTTACAGTTATAGTCAAAAAGAGGATAAATCAGCACCTAAAAAACAATAACTTATTGGACCCAAATCAGCATGGCTTTACTGAAGGCAAATCATGTCAGACTAATCTCATTGATTTCTTTGACTATGTCACAAAGGTTTTGGATGAAGGTGGTGCCATGGATATTGCCTACCTGGACTTCAGCAAAGCCTTTGATATGGTTCCACATAAAGAGCTGATAGATAAATTAGTGAAGATTGGACTTAATCCCTGGATAGTTCAATGGATTTGCAGCTGGCTGAAGCATAGACATCAGAGAGTTATTGTTTATGGCGAGTATTCTGAGCAGAGTCAGGTTACAAGCGGTGTGCCACAAGGGTCTGTTCTGGGTCCTATTCTTTTTAATATGTTTGTGAGTGACATAGGGGAAGGTTTGGTAGGGAAAGTTTGCCTATTTGCCGATGACTCTAAAGTGTGCAATAGGGTTGATATTCCTGGAGGGGTCTGTAATATGGTAAATGATTTAGCTTTACTAGATAAATGGTCAAAGCAATGGAAACTGCAGTTTAATGTTTCCAAATGTAAAATAATGCACTTGGGGAAAAGGAATCCTCAGTCTCAGTATTGTATTGGCAGTTCTGTGTTAGCAAATACTTCAAAAGAAAAGGATTTAGGGGTAATGATTTCTGACAGTCTCAAAATGGGTGAACAGTGCAGTCAGGCGGTAGGGAAAGCAAGTAGGATGCTTGGCTGCATAGCTAGAGGTATAACAAGCAGGAAGAGGGAGATTATGATCCCGCTATACAGAATGCTGGTGAGACCACATTTGGAATACTGTGTTCAGTTCTGGAGACCTCACCTACAAAAAGATATTGACAAAATTGAACGGGTCCAAAGACGGGCTACAAGAATGGTGGAAGGTCTTAAGCATAAAACGTATCAGGAAAGACTTAATGAACTCAATCTGTATAGTGTGGAGGAAAAGGGGGGACATGATCGAAACATTTAAATATATTAAAGGGTTAAATAAGGTTCAGGAGGGAAGTGTTTTTAATAGGAAAGTGAACACAAGAACAAGGGGACACAATCTGAAGTTAGTTGGGGGAAAGATCAAAAGCAACATGAGAAAATATTATTTTACTGAAAGAGTAGTAGATTCTTGGAACAAACTTCCAGCAGACGTGGTAGATAAATCCACAGTAACTGAATTTAAACATGCCTGGGATAAACATATATCCATCCTAAGATAAAATACAGAAAATAGTATAAGGGCAGACTAGATGGACCATGAGGTCTTTTTCTGCCGTCAGACTTCTATGTTTCTATGTTTCTTTTTAAATGTCAATGGGATTTTCTGGTACACACAAGGCACAGGTTAAATGCAATCCAATTGCTCACCCAATAACTGGGAAATTGAGTGCAATTCTAAAGTCCAGAGAGTCCACACAAAATCTTGAACAGCACAAAAACCACGATCTTGACGAAACAATGAATCAGATAAACTGCCATGAGGCTAAAACACCAGGTTGCACTTTTATCTGTAGCACTAATTACAGCAGCCCCACCCAACCACAGGTGGTCTCATTTTCTCTTGTAATAATCCTTCAGTTGTTATCTCCTATGCATCACTCTACACATGCGTTGATGTGTCATTAATTCTTGTTCAGAATCCAAGGATGATACAGATGATTGATCTCCTCCTGGGCTGATCTCTTCCCCTCTTCCCTGTCACACATGCTTCCATCGGGAGCAAAACAGGCCTGTGGCATGTGGATGTTTCCCCCACATCCACCTGCACATTCCTTGGGGCAGGAGCTGGGCCAGAGCTAACTATAACAGTTAGTCTCTTTAGTCTGGTCAGCTTCAGCACATTAGTTTTCTGGTTTTGATTGTGTGCACACACTTTTTATCCCCTGATTTAGAATAAAAAATACTTCTAAAGCACAGCCAAGGGTGGGATGCTGCCCACACCATGGGGGAGGGGACATGCAGTGGAGTAGCAAAAATGGAGCTCCATCCCAAAGCACCCAATTTGCACTGAAAGATGTTGAAAGAAAATGCAGGGCATCTTCTTTGTACAATTGTGTTCTTCCTGAAAGTGTTTAAAAACCCCAATTGATTTTTTTGGAAGTTCAAATAACCAACTGAAAAGGTAATGATGGATATGGGTAAAGTGACCAGATGTCCTGACTTTTCATCATTTGTCCCGCATCCCGCACCCTTTGAAATATGTCCCGCTCTTTTTCCTCCCAACCAGCCCCCTTGGGAAGAGGCTGGAGGGAGGAGACTCTGGGCTCTCCACTGCTGCCTGGCCCTTCCCGCCCCAACCCAGCTTGGCCGGAGGTATCTGTGCTTACTTCCAGCCAGCTGTGCAGGGTCTTTGCCCACCCATTTCCCCCACCTCCAGACGGGCCCAGTTGTGTCCCGGTGCTGCAGCCCTGTGACCTGGGAGGAGCTTAAGAGCCAGCCGGGCCTCTGCTGGCAACTCTTCCTTCACAGCCCCCACTCCAAAGAGGCAGGCCAGCTGCATGGGTGAGTAATGGAGCAGTGGAACTGGGGAAGGTGGGTCATCCTTCTATTCCCTCTCCATCAGCTGGCCTTCTATGTTGGTCTTGAGCCTGGTGGTGTGTGTGAAAGAGCAGTGGAGGAACTTGGAGGGCGGGTTGGGGGCTATCGAGGTCTGCTGGGCAGAGACTCCATGGGAGAAGGGAAGCACCTGCTGAGCCTTCGGACCCGCTTCACCCATCCGCCTCCTCTCCCACCCTCACCTCCACCCGGGCACCATTGGGGCAGGAAAGAGAGAGAAAGAAAGAGAGAAAAGAGAGAAAGAGAGAGAGAAAGAAAGGGAGTGAGAGAGAAAGAGTAATATAATGGGAGGAGAGGAAGGAAAGAAGAGAGAAAGAAAGAGAGATGGAGAGAGAGAGAGAGAAAGAGGAAGGAAGGAAGAGAATGAGGGAGGGAGAGAGAAAGAGAGAGAAAGGGATGGATGAAGAGAGAGCGAGAGGGTGAGAATTTTTCTGGCTAAACTTTTTTAGCCCCCCCTGCCCCCCCACTCAATGGTGTCCCTCTTTCCCACCCCACGGGCGTCATTCCAGTTCCTCACACGGGCCCTTCCTCCAATACTTTTCCGCTCTCTTCTTCTTCTTTGGCGGTTGGCAGGGAGGCATCGGGAAGGGTCCTTGGGAATGGAAGGTAGGAGGAATTAAAGCCTGCTGTTTTGGATGCCTTGAAGGGACTCTCCCGGAGGAAGTGGGTGCCAGGCATAGAGTGCGAGCCAGGGAGCTTTTTCTGAGGCTGAAGCACTGGTCCTTGCCACAGCTGGGATTCCCCACCTCCCGGCTGCTGCCGCAAGCAAATGGAAAATTCCAGGCCGGCAACAGTTGGCATTGGCAGTCCATAGGTGGGGAATCCCTGCGGAGTGGCAGTCACAAGGAGGGGGAATCCCTGCAGCAGTAAGAGCGCACATGCAGTAAGAGCACACGCACCTGAGCTCAGGTTTGTAAGGTGAAAATGGTTTGGAAGCAGAGGCAAAAAAATCTTAAACATTGGGTTCGTATCTCGAAAAGTTCGTTGGTAGAGGCGTTTGTAAGTAGAGGTACCACTGTACTATGTTTAGCTTGGAATTAAAACAGTGAAGTTCTAAGTTGTCTAAACCCAAAGTTTCAAGTCTGGTGGTATAAGGTATTCTGTTGCAAGCAGAGGGATGGAGGATTCTTCTCGTGAAATATTCATTCAATTTTATTAATGTCTAATATGCAGTGTGTGTTCCAGATAGATAAGCTGTATTCAAGAACTGGTCTAGCAGAAGTTTTGTATGCCCTAGTTTGCAGTTCAATAATACCAGAGAAGAAGCAATGCAAGATTATGTTAACAAGTCTTAATGCCTTTTTTGCAATTCTTTTACAGTGAGTTCCAGCACTTAGGTCATTTGAGATGAGTACTCCAAAAAATGTTATTCCAATTTTGTAAGAAGGGTTTAAGGGGAGATCCAGAAGTTTATATGCTTGTCATCTTAACAGTTATTCAAGGGAAGATAGAAGAAAATCATCAAACATTTGAAGACACAGGATAGTCAACTATAAGAGAAGGTCCTGTCTAAGTAATTTATCACAGTTTTTAAAAATGTTTTAATGAACCTGTGAATAAGGCAAAACAGTAAGGCAAAACATTTTGAGAAAGCCTTTGATGAAGTCACTCATCAAAGATGCCCTGGTAAGCCTAACAGCTTGAAACAAAAAGGCAGGTTCTTATATGTATAAGGAACTATCTGAAGAATAAAATACAAAGAATGAGAATAAATTGACATTTCTCACAGTAAGAGATGTAATTCTCCACGTTTCTGTTCTGTTCTAAGACTGGTGCTTTTTAACATTTTTATAACTTATCAGACATGGAACCACCAAGTTTGCCAATGACATGAAATTGTTCAGGCTAGTAAAAATAACAAGCCACTGCAAAGAACTCCAAAGCAATTTCTGCACATGAGGAGAATAGGTTTCAAAATGGTAGATATTATTCTATTTGAGCAAGTAAAAAATCATGTAGATTGGTGCTAAAAATCCTATCTAGTCATATAAACTAGTAAGAGATAGCATTGACTGGATTGAGGCATCACAAACTGGTTTCAAAGGGCACATCCTTAATATTTTGCTTTTATATCAGCATATAGACCAGGGCTGTCAAACTCCTGGCCCATGGGCCAAATGTGTCACATGCTGGCCACATCCATGCTTGGTTTAGTGAAGGCCGTGATGATGTGAGTTTGACACCCCTGATATAGACTGCTCTCAGCTATTCTGCTTCAAAGTAGTGTTTTCCCTATTTTTCTAAAAGAGGACTTGTACTGGTGCATGAACAATAAAGCTGCATGAATCAATTCTATAAGAAGAGATAACTGTAAGAGGTTATGAGAATGAGTTCATGGATTAGAAAAATACATGTTACAATAGCCATGAGGAAAAATACTTTAAAAAGTCAATTTTGCAATTATCCCCTTCACCTCTGGAAAATGTATGTTTATGGACGTGCTCCAAACATTCATAAACATAAATTTTACTCCCTGGTGTTTTATCAACCTTTTGTCCATGTTATAGCTGTAGGAAATTGAGGTTTTGTAATGTGTGAAGAAATAAAAATGTTTCACAAAATTTAACAAAATGCCTTAGAGAAACTACTTTTTCTAGATCACATTTAAAGCTTCTTTTTTATTATAATGATTTAAATCTTACTGTTTAAAATAAAGGTGGTTGCAATAATGTTATACTTGTTACATTCAATATATAGAAACACAATAAAAGATGCCCCCACTTTTTAAATGGCAGGGGCCATTCTGGTTCTTATCCAGTGCCTGGAGACTGTAAAGTTTGGAGGGAGAATTATTGGCTTCAACTTAACTCTGGCAGGACAAAGTAGCTCTGGATTACTGGTTCCCCAGGTTTGGGTGAAGTTTTGATTTTTCGAAAGGTTGTATTTTCCCGATAGAGCTGATGTATAATTTAAAAATCCTCCTGAACACATAGTTCTTATTTAAGGAGCATGAGTCAAAAGTAGCCAGGGCCTTTGCACAGATTTGTCTAATTTGCCAATTTCACCAGTTCCTGAATCAGTACTTGCTGCAGTGTTTTTCAATCTGGGTTCTGAGGAACCCAAGGGTTCCACAAGGAACAGCCAAGGGTTCCATGACTTAATAAGAAAAAAAAATGTTGATAAAAAAAGACAAAACCACGCTGTGTGGCTATTAGTTGGTGCACTTGTTACCTTCATACTATTTCTGTTTCCATTGTTAGACCATACAACATCGTACACATTAATTTTCAATACAGTTTAAATCTAAATTTTTAGCGCTAACATGTACCAATTTATTAAAAAATGAAAGTTAGATGAAACTGACGTTGCTGAGCAATCACCTGACGTTGCATACGAATCCACAGTGCCAACAGTGCAGAAAATTGATGCTGTCGATTCTCATTGTAAGATTCGTCAGTACAGTAACAATTATTTAGCTAGCATGATCAGTGATCGTGTTTTGCTGTGCAAACCACACAATTACACGATTAATGGACTAGTTTTCTGAAGTGCGCAATGAAAAAATTGCAGGCATGAGATGTAGTATAGCAGAGTGTTGACTTTTTTGAAGTCAAAATGGTCTCCAACAGTCCAATTCACCTACGAACATTTTTAGATCTAAAAAAATTGGGGGCTCGCCTTGAAGGCACATAAATGGTACTGGTACACAGTGCAGCTTCCGCCAGAAATCTGACAACACCAAAGGGTTCCCCTGAAGAAAAAAGGTTGAAAAACACTGACTTACTGTTTCACAGTCATTTGCACCTTGGTTACTTCCTGGTTGGATTACAGCAATACACTCTGCACTACATCTGACTTTGGCACACACTCCAGATCCCATCCCTCAAGTTATGACCTATAAAGCCCTTCATGGCATCGGACCAGAATATCTCCAGGACCGCCTTCTGCCGCACGAATCTCAGCGGCCGGTTAGGTCCCACAGAGTTGGCCTTCTCCGGGTCCCGTCGACTAAACAATGTCATTTGGTGGGACCCAGGAGAACAGCCTTCTTTGTGGCGGCCCCGACCCTCTGGAACCAGCTCCCCCCAGATATCAGAGTTGCCCCCACCCACCTTGCCTTTCGCAAGCGCCTTAAAACCCACCTCTGTCGTCAGGCATGGGGGAATTGAAATTTTCCCTTCCCCCTAGGCTTATAGAATTTATACATGGTATGCTTGTATGTATGATTGGTTCTTTAAATTGGGGTTTTTAAAATTATTTTTAATATTAGATTTGTTCACATTGTCTTTTTTATTGTTGTTAGCCACCCTGAGTCTTCGGAGAGGGGCGGCATACAAATCTAATAAATACAAATACAAATACAAATGATGCCTTTTTGGAAACACCCTTTCTCCTTTGGAACTCCCTTCCCCCTGAGATCCAGCAGGCCTACTCTCATAGCTTTCTGAAAACCTGGAAAAACCTGGCCTTGATGTCATGTGAGACTGGTGCCCAGAGAAGATCTAAGTTATAGTAAACATGTGAATATTTGGGTATGTGTGCTCTGTTTCCCCATTTTGTTGTTCATATATATTCTTATTACCACTGTGAGCTTCCCAAGGTTATATGAGATGAGCAGCTATACAAATACTTTAAATAAACAAACAAACAAACAAACAAACAAATAAATAAATAAATAAATAAATAATAAACAAACAAACAAACAAACAAACAAACGACAGTTGTACAAAATGTGTACCCGAGAAAGACATTTCAGGCTATGTCTCCAGGAGTCCCTCATCCTGGAAATAAGATGATTTATTGCTGTAATTTAGCTGTTCAGTGGAGGCAAGACATATGGCTTGTGATTTTCTTCAGCAGTTATGTGGCTTAAAACTTGGTATAGTGAATACTGTAATAGCAAGTGGGAAGGAGCAAAGAGCTTTCATTTCAGAAAGGTGCTTAGTGGAAAATAGCAGGTCAGTTTCCTTCCATTTAACACCAGAATGATGGAATCGCTGCTAATTGGGAAAATAATTGATAAGCCCATTAAAACAACCTGACAGTTGAATTTTCCACAACCCAGATGACGATTTGCCTCCTGGAGGAAAAATACTTGCTACAAACATGAGCAGGAACAGACTAATTCAACATCTGGATTTGCCTATGTTGACAAGACATGAGAAATGGAATTCAATCTGCGATTCCTCAGTGCACTGACAGATGTACAATTTTCAATTTTGCTTCAGTGAATTACTCAGCATTTCATCATTTGTAACTGAATGTGTAAGGTGACTCCATTACAAAGTCTTGCATTCAATTTTTCTTAACCACTTTACCAATCATATAATTTAAATATAATTTTCAGCTTTCCTGTTATAAAATCTGCCATCATTTTTCTTCCTTTCTGCTTTCCATCTAAGAAGGAATCTATGCACTTCATTTAAGGTATATGAATGCATGTTAGATAATAAGTATCTTTAAAAATAGGGGATTGATCTTTCTAGTTTTATCTGTTTCACTTTGTACCAGCATTTGTAAGTACTCTGAGATTTATTTTAGTTTATTTCAGAGGTGAGGAAATTACAATTCCAAAGTCCCAGTTCTTTCTCCCTCTTGCCTCTAGGACTTCCTATGACAAACACAGTTGAAAATCTATAGAATTATATCTCCTCAAAATTTCAGAGATGAAACTTCAGATATACTGTTGCTGCTGAGCTGAAAAAGAGACAGATAATTTTTTTAAAAGTCTTCTGAGTAAAATAATTTTGAAGGAAGTGTGATTGGCAACCCTAAATTGATCTAGACACCATTGATTGTGGGAGAAAATGAGTAAAGAACAATGTAAGTGAATATGAGGGGAATTGGGTTGTATCACGTTGTTCAAAAGCTGTAGATTAAAAAAGATTGGAACAATATCTTCAGAAATAGACAGGGGTGGGCTGCTGCCTGGAGGGGTGGGGGGAGAAGCAGTGGGGTAGCAAAAATGACGCTTCACCCCAGAGCACCCAATTTGCACTGAAAGATGTTAAAAGAAAATGCAGGGCGTCCTGCATAAGCCGCGCCCACAGTGTGGTAGTAAAAATTTTGGTAGCCCTTCACTGGAAATAGAGCATGGTATGATTGAGAAAAACCCAGTACCAACCTGGAGGGGAGTATGTTGGTCACTATTTTTAGCCTTTTCTTCACTCTTAATTGAGTTAAAGTCTTTAGGATTGAAAACATTTTCAATACAGAAAATGTTTCCTTTAATATAAGATATCTCAAGCCTCCGTGGTTAATTTTCAAACCGGCAAAGGAAGGAAGAAAGGAGTAGGCAATTACCTAATTGTTAATTACATTTGCAAAGTTGGGCTGTAAAGAACCAAGGGTAAATTCTACTGATATCTCAATTCAAGAGAGAAAAATGTATCACCATTAAATATACTCAAAACATGTAAGGCAGGAATTAGACTTTTGTGTCACTACACATCAGAGAATATGTGTGTCTGTTGTTCAGAAACTATTATACAGTAATCCCTCGCTACTTCATGGTTCATCTTTCGCAGATTCGCTACTTCACGGGTTTTTTAAAAGGGGGCTTGTGGCCACTATCTCACAGATAATGCAGGAAAATCCAGGAGAACCGTGAAAGATGAATATCCAAAATATTCACTGCGATTGCTGTGCCCCTCCTCCATTCCCATTCCCGGGAGAGGCCTCGCATCTTAGAACACCAGGGCAGGGACAATTTGCGCCTTCCTTCAGCCTGTACATCGCGGGAAAGGCTTGTCTTGTCTTGTCCTCCAGTTCGTGGATGTTTCTCAATTCTCTGAAGATCGTTCACTGCCACCCGACTGCAGGAAAGCCACTACCACCACTGCTGACCACTGACAGAAGCCGGTTTCTCTCAGCAATCAGCAGCAGTGGGTTGTTAACAACACAGGGAGGGTATTAAAAGTCCAAATACTCATTAAATACATTTAAAAAATCTTTCCGCTAGTTCGTGGAAATTCATTTTTCGTGGGTGGTCTTGGAACGCATCCCCCACTGTATAGTTATTGCTTTTATACTTCTTAGAATGTTCTGGTTAGAGGGCAATAAAATAACAGCACAGAAAACCTTCTAATAGGAAGTCAGCTTAAACAATCAACATTCAGGATGTGCATCTGCAGACAACATGTAATTGAAATTTGGGTGTGGGTGCACAACCATCTGCAACTTGTGCTTACCTATCAACCACCCCCTTTACCGCACAGGTATGCATTGACACCTCTGCAATAAATGAATGAATGAATAAATAAATGAATGAATGAATGAATAAATAAATAAATAAATAGTTGCAGACCTAAGTCAGTTCAAGGCAGAAAGGCAGCACTCAAATCTTGCTGCAAGCTCTGTGGGGCATCCTATACAGTTGAATCAATTTTGTCTAAGGAACCCAAAAATACTTTGGCTACCTAATGAGAGTGAAGGACTCACTGGAGAAGAGCCTAATGCTGAGAAAAAATGAGGGCAAAAGAAGAACGGAACAGCAGAGAATAAGGTGGTTAGATGGAGTCATTGAAGCAGTCACTATGAGCTTAAATGGACTCCAGAGGCTGTTAGAGGCCAGGGAGGTCTGGAGGAACATTGTTCATAGGAAGGGACAATGAGAGACAACAAAAATGGGTTTTGTCTTATAGAATATCGATTGCTATAGATTTTTAATTGTTTAAGTGGCTCTCGGGAGAAAGCTACATTGGATAATAATGCCTCTTAGGTAGAACAGAAAGCAAACATTGGTTCCAATATTTTTGCTTGTTTTATGAAGCAAATATTTTCAGAAATTTGAAAAATTTCATAAAAATCTTCAGAGAGAAAGGGGGCAGAACAGAAAATTATCCATTCCAACATGACATCAAATGGTGAGTTATACACATGCAAATCTATGCAGGTGCAGTTTGGATGATGACATCACCATGCGCGTTTCATTATTATGACTCAGTTTATTTCTTTATATAAGCTATAAAAACCAGTTAAATTATGACAAATTATAAGCAAATTCTTCATTGCTTATTTGACCCCTATGACAATCATTAAGTATTGTACCACATGATTCTTGACACAAATGTATCTTTTTCTTTTATGTACGCTGAGAACATATGCACCCAGACAAATTCCTTGTGTGTCCAATCACACTTAGCCAATAAAATTCTATGCTATTCTATTCTATTCGTAATTATTTGGCATGGAAGTGAAACTGCCATTTTCAGTAAGGTTGACTAGTTCAGCAAACAGTTACCATAAGAAAACTTCACTGTGGCTATATTCCTGAATTCCTTCCCAAAGTAACTATTTATAAAATGGGAGGACTATTAAATGCAAATAAATGTTTAAAGTGGTTTGACCTTCACTAAATCTTTAGGCAAACTTATCCAAGTGATCTATTACAAGAGTAATATGGAAATCCCGAGCCAGGGGCATGCTTCAAATTTGGCAGGAATCAGGAAATCTAAAGGCCATTTAGAGCAAACATAAAATATTTCAATAACATTTCCTAAAATAATTGCCCAAGAAACACACATATTTCTTATTTGCCATCAAATGTCATCAAAGAAAACAGAAAAAAATGCTATGCATTCAAAAATTAAATGTGGAGTGTAGGCAAGGTGGAGAAAAGTGACATCCTAGCCACCCCGAGTCTTCGGAGAGGGGCAGCATACAAATCTAACAAATTATTATTATTATTATTATTATTATTATTATTATTATTATTATTATACATCAACTTACAGTGTTGCTGGGAGGAAAACAGGAGGAGAAAAGAGTACTATGTAGTTCCTTGAATTAAATATAAAATAATAAAGATAGGATTTTTAAAAATCAAGTAAATGGTAGCATTGTTATGCCCAACGAGAGAAAAAAAATCAGTATTTTCCCTCTTCATTTGAACAGGTTTCTTACATGACAGTTCCATTCATGTAATACTTAATCTAGTGATTAATCATTAAATTTGCTTCAGTAAGACACAAACAAATCTGACCAAGAGTAATATTAATCAAGCAAATCAAGTGTTGTGTGACCACAACTGCCAGATCTTTATCTGAACTGCTATATATACATAATCATCATTTTTAAAAATGGTACAGGTCTCTTCTACTGTCCTGTTTACTTAAGAATCAGATTGGAAAAAAGGATTCATTCAGATCTTCTCTAAATTTATACTCTCTTTTTCATCCCTGTCCCCTCTTTTCACTTGAGTTCAATAAGTAATCTCATTTATTAGATATATATTATAATATTATAACTTAACTTTATACTATATCTGAGCTATATATAATTCCTTTACTTTGGTCTCTTCCTTTCTTCTATTTTATCTTTAACTGACAAACGTTAAATGAATATACTCTTCATATGAGACAATATATAGGCAAGTTCTATATATAGATGGGTTTCTTTCATCTGTTTCTTTAAGAGTCTTTGGTCCTATTTGTACTTTAACATTTCCTTTCAAGTGGCTTATGATCATTCCCCTTCTTACTTATCTTTCCAAAAGCATTGATATTAAAGAACTTCTTTCTTTTTGTCATTCTTTCTCTTCCTGTTAAAATGAAGAACAGCAAAACTGATTGAATAATTTGCATTCTTTTTTTGTGAATGTCACTGAATGCAATTTTCTAAGCAGTTGCTGCAAATATGTTTCTGTTACTTCAAAGTTCTTCTTTTTTACTCCTTTTCTTTTATGTCCTAGGCATCTAAATGTATAATTTCATGCCACTGTCAAATATGATTATCTTTGGGTAGTCCTATGGTTTTGCTAATGTTGTCACAAATAAGTTTTTTAGATAATGACATTACTGGTCTTCGTAAACAAAAGCATATGAGACTCGCAATCAATCAGGTGTCTCTTCACCAGATAATATTAAAAACTTTGATGAAAAGGGTCAGTGGCAGTAAAAAAAAACACTGAACTTGGGAACAAAAGCTATCAAACAGCATTAATAGGTGTAAATATTTGACAGTGTATCGTAGTCACTTAATATTTTTTCCCATATATCTGTTTCAGTTTTGTGAAATTATAATCAAATTTATTTTGTCAAATATTTCTCAAAACTGAGGAAAGTTGTATATCTTATTATCTACAATTTTCTCTAAAGACACTTTTTTTAAAAAAAAATTAACTTTGCTACATATAAGCATTTTGGACACATTTCCCTAGTTGCACGTTATTTTGATGCAATTGTTGCACCACAATTCCAGAGAACTACAAAATCCAAAGTGTGTCTTTCAGGTTGTGTTGCCTACTCAATGTTGTAATCTGGTGCAATTAAATCAGGGCAGTAAATTTAGAGTGTCTAACAGAAAAATACAGCAGAAAGGCAAGCTGCCAGATTCTGATAACTAAAGCGTATTGTTTCAAAATTAAAAGATGTACAGGGTTTGCTACATATTTCCCAGAAGTTGTTGTTTACATTTAAAGATGTAAATAGCTTGGAGCATAATTATTATTGATATGAAGCTGATTCCTTGCTTGGTTCATTACAAAATAATTTCTTCTGGCTACCTTCCTTTCTGACAAGTATAGTACAGTAGAGTCTCAGTTATCTGACATAAACAGGCAGGCTGATAGTCAGATAGACGAAATGTCGGAAAATCCAGAGTCTACTTAACTGCTTCCATCCCCGTCTCTCTCTCACTCTCTCTCGCTCACCTGTTTCTGTCCCCATCTCTCTCTCTTTCGCTCGCTTGCCTACTTCCACCCCCTTCTCTCTCTCTCTCTCTCTCTTGTTTGCCCACTTCCCTCCTCGGCTTTCTTTCACTCGCTCGCTTGCTTCCCTCCTCCCAGCTTGCTTCCCCATCGTGGCTGTCATGTTTCGGGGGATGTCTGGGGGGTGCAGAAATTATTACTATTAGTATGTCAATACAACTCAGCAAACGAGATCACTATGCTGGATTTCATATTTTATCACCAGTCGGGTGCTTCCCAAGCACCTAGGACTGTGTGATGTAGCGGCGAATTATGGTTGTCGATCCGAGTAAAGTGGTCTTTTGCAATTGACAGATGGTACCACTGGGATCACTTTCACTGGCTTATGCCAGAGTCGTTGCAGCTCGATTTTTAGATCTTCGTATTTCACTAATTTCTCTAGCTACTTCTCCTCAATTCTGCTGTCTCCTGGTATTGCGATGTCGATGATCCATACTTTCTTTTTCTCCACAATCAGGATGTCTGGTGTGTTATGCTTCAGAATTCGGTCAGTCTGAAGTTGGAAGTCCCACAGTAGTTATTATTATTATTATTATTATTATTATTATTATTATTATTATTATTATTATTTTTATATTATTATTATTATTATTATTATTATTATTATTATTATTATTAATTAGATTTGTAGGAAATGCCTACAGCCATGCCCCCAAGCAGCCACGACTTTGGATAATCCAGAGTGTCGGATATCCGAAGGACAGATAACCGAGACTCTACTGTTTTCAATAATAGCAGAGTAACAGTGAGAAGAGACAATGGAGGTGTTCTAGTCCAATGTACTGCTCAAGCAGGAATCCATATAACAATGATGTCTAACCTTTTTATAATCAGATGCCGAAAGTGGGGGGACTGTGGGGAGGGTCATGAAAATGTGTACCCATAATTCAATACCCCCTGCATGCCCTGCCCCCCACATGCATTTGTGACGCCTCCCAGGCTCCTCCCTCCTCCCGCACATGCATGCCAACTCCACCCCCACCCCTCACATTTGTGCTTCACCCTTGTGACCTGTTTTGGCCCTGGCAGGCCCTGGTCCATGGGGGCAGTTCTGCTCCTCTTGTGTTCTCCCTGCCCCCCATATGCATGCAACCCCCTGTGCATGAGCACACCTCTCCCATATGTGCCCCACCCCCCATTGGCAGAGACCCAAAAATCAGCTGTGTGGTGGGAGGTGTATTCACAGTGAAGCTGACATGGACAATGGTTTGTGTCCCCACAGAGAGGGTTCTGCATGCCACCTGTGGCACCCATGCCATAAGTTTGCCATTCCGGCCCTATACTATAGCAATAGAAATAGTAATAGCAATAGCAATAGCACTTAGGCTTATATATACTTCACAATGCTTTATAGCCCTCTCTAAGCGATTTCCAGAATCAGCACATTGCCTCCAACAATTTGGGTCTTCGTGTTACTGACCAGAGATGGATTGAAGGCTGAGTCAATCTTGAGCCAGTGAAAATTGAACTGCCAAACTGCTGGTAGGCAGCAGGCAGCAGAATTAGCCTGTAGTACTGCATTCTAACCACTGCACCACCATGGCTCTCATTATTCCATCCAAGTGACTGTCCAATCTGTTCTTTAAACCCTCCATTAATGGGGCACCCACAACATCTACCGACAAGTTATTCCACTGGAACAGATATCAGATATATGAATATCTTCAGATATCCAGAATTATGCTGCACTGTCTTTGTCCTCCATCTACAACTATCCCCTGGCAGATACATCTTTCTCATTTTTCTGTTTCCCTCTTAGTTCCCACAGCACTACCAAATTTTGACTGCAAAGGTCCAAATACCCATGTAGTTTATTTTAGCAGACAGGCATGGCAGTAACAATTCATGCTGACTTGGGTTAACCCTAGAGGCTCCAAATTAGTAAGGTAGAAAGGAATGGTCAAACTCTGAGATAAGCACCTGAGACTTTTTCTTTTTTTTTCTTTCTTTCTTTCTTTCTTTCTTTCTTTCTTTTCCTCTTTCTTTCTCTTTGTGTCTTTCTTTCCTTTCTTCTCTCTTTTTTCCCCTTTCTCTCTCTCTTAGTGATTTTGAAAGTTTATTACAAGAGCAGATGATGCCACTGTCAGCATTCCAACTAACATCTAAGTTTAAATCAGAATCCAAGGCAAATACTTCCTCAAAGTTCCAATTTATTCTTAGAGCCATCTTGGCACATCTCTGGGGAAACCCAGATCTGATTTCCCCAAGATTCCAAGAACTTCCAAGGTTCCGTTCATTCTCCTGTCCCACACCCACAAGTCTGTCACACGGACCACTAATCACCTGTCTGGTCTGTACATGCCCATCTTCTTCTGGCCCGATGTTGACTAAAGATGACCTTGAAACTCTAAAATGAATTTATTTTATCTACCTCTAACTGCAACCGCCCATCCCCTCTTCCCATAGCAAGAAACATTCCAAAAGAACATAGCATAATGTGGCAGGCCAAAGCCTCCAAGAATTCTGGCTTCAGCCTGACAGCCGCCATCATCTGAGAAGAAATATGGGTGCTAGTTCAATCCATTATAATTTGGGTTGATGTCTCTCATGTCTCTCACAATTAATCTGAGTTACATGCACAGTAATGTTCACAGTAATGTTCACTCAGATCCTTAACACTTTGAAGAAAAATAAGTAATGATCCAATTTTCAAACTACCACTAAATGATATAGATTATATTTTTCCAAGTGTATGATGCTGGAAAACATACTTTTCCATGTTCTCTGAGTAGATTTTTTAAAAAAATATTGTCAGTATTTCCCATATATGTGTGTTTTGCTCAGCTATTGCAAGAGAAAAATAATTTTGTTTTGAAATTAAATTTTTACTAATAAACTTCATCTTACCTTAATCAGAATGGGCAGCATTTTCCTGCCTGATGTCTTAGTACAAAAATGGGTATGTTAAGCATGGGCAATTTTGGAATAGGGTCATATTTTTCTCATTATGGTTCATTTCAGTCTATTTCTACATCATTTTGTATGTCAGGAGAAGAAAATACTGTAAAAGGAAATTTGCATTCATTTCTCCTAAATATACTTATTTTGTATTCATGTTATCGAATAGGTAAGCAAGTAGCATTTTGATAATATAAGGTCAAATATATATAAAATATCCCATATATATATATATATATATATACATATATATATATATATATATATATATATATATATATATATGTGTGTGTGTGTGTGTGTGTGTGTGTGTGTGTGTGTGTGTGTGTGTGACATGTATAGATCTATTTCGGCCTTATTTTGGCCTCATCAGCTAGCCATACCCACTGGGACCTGAACCTGCAACCTTTGCCTTGTAAGGCAGAGAATTATCCTCTAGGCTACAGTATCCAATCCCTTCAGCTCTGCACCAGGGAAGGGTTACATATTTTTGTGTCGAATCATATATATCGAATATGTGTGTGTGTGTTTTCGTACATTTTCACGGGTATATGTATGTAGATTGTTCTGAGTTCAGGTTTTACCCCGTGTAATATTTTGAATCTCTGAATCCTATGTGGAAGAAACCCGAATATGTGACATCACAAAGTTGAAAACTGGACTTTGGCGTTCAGGTTTGTTACAGTTCTACAAAATTTTGAAAATGTAAAGTGAACTAAATTCATAAAGAAAATGTAATAAAATATTTATTTCCTTTCTCTAATTAAATGTTAAACTTCTATGAATTAAAATGTTGAAAAACAGGGGAACTTTCATCCCAAGAATCCCAAGTGTGACTTGAAATCTATTTAATAGCAAAACATCTAACCTCTATCTTCATTTTAAAACTCATGATAGTCTAATCTAGAAACTTCAACATTGTCAGCCTTTTTATGCTTCTTCCTTTTCCACAGCATTTTTTGCATTATTTTCAATAATAAAAATGTCCAGAACTCTCCAACTGTGGTTCCCTTTCATGTGCTTTTCTGATTGGTTTTAAATTAGTTTTTCAAAATATGTTAATTCGTACATCAAAAGCAAAATATATGTTATGTGAACTATGGTATAAAACATTTTTTCTCAACTCTCAGAATTCCTTAGCCAGAGTAATGGACCTTAATTCTCAGAATTCTCCAGCCAGCATGAATAGGTTGAAGTTGAGAAATACTGGACTAAAGAATGGTGGATACCATTGTTTTTGCTTGCTTAAACCTATTTCATGACAAATTGAGATTTCAAAGCAAAAGTTGCATCTCCTGTTCTTCTTTGAATAAATTTGTCCTCTCCCCATTTTTCTTAATTAACTTATTGGTTATTGAACTCTTCTGCCAATGTTGCTTTGGTAAACACTTTAAAAAATGGTTCATACTTTGTAGTATTGGTTTTATTTTAGCAATATGTTATCCAAATTGCAGAAAATTCCTTTGAAACCAATTCTGAAACTTAGCGGCACATGCCTATTAAAAAGGAAATCTCAGTTTTTATCCTGATTTTTGCAGACCAAATCAAACATGAGGGAGATATATATAATATGAGCAGTATGGGGATTTGTTATAAGAATATTAGATTTTTTTTTAAAAAAACCCTTCTGGTTAGACCAGGATTGAAAATAATTTCACATTTTTTATCATTCATTTGGATTCAGACTTGGTGATACTTTCAAAAGAACCACTTGGGGAAAAGAAATAAATACAAGTGCCGTAAGTTTAATTATTTCAATGTCTATGAGTATGTCCAGATCTAATCCATTAATAACTGTAGCAATTCCACTATTGTTATTTTCAGCCTCCAGCAGAGCCTCTGTGTATCATATTATGATAATAAACCAATTATCCAGGCAAAACTCTAGTGTGAAAAGATTACCAATTCAATCTTGTTCCTTTATTATTTTCCTCTTTTATTCCATTATACAATTTATTCTTTCTTAATTTGAATGTAACTACGAGTCTCAGGATTGGAGCAAGGGTGATACGTTGCGATATTCAATCATTTCCATTCATCCACGCCTGATTCCCCACTGCTATCCAAATTATGTTCATAAAACAGTGCACAAAAGCAACCATCACACACACTGGATGGTAATAAAATCCCTCAGGGTCAAGGGGATTATGCCTTCCAACAGAAAATTGCAGATCTTTCAAAGAAGCACAAAGTAGCAGAGATGGTGGAGTTTAGTTATCTGAACATTTTTATTCAGAAAAAAATATACCAAGGATGGTTCTTCCAGGAAATTCCTGTGTTGCTGATATATTTCTTCCTCAGAGAAAGGATAAATGCAAAAGAGGATTTGATTTGTCACTAGCCAGTAGAGCAGTGATGGCAAACCTTTTTTGGTCATAAGAAAAGCCATGTTGAATAAGGCCAAAGCCCATCGAATCCAGCATTCTGTGTCATACAGTGGCCCATCAATTGTACGTGGGGATCTTGAGCAGAAAGAGAAGGCAAAACCTTCCTTTTTCCTTGACTCCCAACAAATGGTACTCAAGGGAATCCTGCCTGCCTCAACTAACATAGAGGCAGCACATGGACATCCATTTCAATAACCACCAATAGTCCTGGATTGGAATCTAAATTAAATATACTGAATTAGTCAGTGTTCAGTAGACTAAACCAGGGCTCTCCAAACTTGGCAACTTTAAGACTTGTGGACTTCAACTCCCAGAATTCCTCAGCCAGCTTTTCTGGCTGAGGAATTCTGGGAGTTGAAGTTAACAAGTCTTAAATTTGCCAAGGTTGGAGACCCTCTGGACTAAACTATAGATTTCATCTGTTTATTTGGTCCTATGAGTAGATGGTTATGGTTTGAAAAATCCAATATTATACAATTTGTTCTGACTACTTGTTCTTGAAAATTTCAGGTTTTCACTGTTTAAGTGTTTGTTAGATGGGTTACAGGTAACATTGAAACAGTTCTGGATATATGGGATGTAATTTTCTAAGGTTTTAGGCTGATGGAGCATATCAAATATCGCCTAGCATCCCACAATAAGTTCATATTCTAGTAAATTATTACTTAAATTGTTTGTGAAGTTGGCCTTACCAATCCATTTTTTAAAATCTCAGCATTTCTTAAAATAATTTAACTTAGTGGCTTCTAATTTTGCTTAATGGCTTCCAAAGTATAGTTATAAGTATTCCAGGTTGAATAGCTGGGCTAGCATTCTAAATCAAGAAGCAATTCCTCTTTGTAGCTAGCTCAGCATAATGATGAAAGAAACTTTTTAATAGAATTATATAGATTTTTGTTTAACATGATTAGATTCAGTTTGACAGCACTACAACAGATACATTCTATAGACTACAATAATTAACCATGGAATTAACTTTTGATTGTATAATTAAGAAACATGCATACTGCATTAATTATGGTAACTTTTTACAGTTCAATCATATAGACTGCCAAAAGAACATAATGCTAAAAAATGAATGCTATGATCATAAACTGAAAAAAAAATAAATTATATGGAAAAGGATAAAACAGCTGTACCATTGTAACATTAACATCAGCTATAAAATTAATTTTCATCTAAATGTAGTGGGTTTTAAATAATCTGAACAAAAATATGCTATTGGATGGAATATGATCATCTGTTTATTCCTTTGCCTTATTTACTGTGCTCTGATAAGGCATCTGGGAGAGACGAAGGACTCTTCTGAATGGCATGAAATGTAGCATGCAGGAACTCTGGGTCAGGAAGGAAATGTCCATGGTTGGGCACTCAAAACTTGTGAGAGCTTTCCTTGGTTTTATTTTCAACCTCAGCAAAATGAATTCCTGAGTATTGTTCTTGATGTTCATCAAGCTTGAAAAAGAATGAATTTAATGTAATTGTATATTTGCAATTGTAAATATATAATACAAAATTATAAACTGCATATTTACAATTGCAAATATACTTATCAAAGATGTTGTATTATCTTTAGCAAAATGCCACATGTTAATAACACACAAGCTATGAATATAGGCATATTAGAGACCCATAAACTTTTGCTGTTTGCCCCCAAAATGTTTTTCCAAAAGGCAGCTGGATTTTGTTGGGGGTTTTCCCCTTTGAAAAGGTTTTGCTTCTCATCCTAGAAGCTCCTTTAGTTTGTGAACTGAAAAAACACCATGACCTGGATGAATGAGATTCTCCATAGACCTCCAGCAATTTTTAGAAATGTTAAATGTGCAACTTTTAGAAATGCTAAAACCATGCAGGAGAACAAGCTCCCAGATGATTGCTTCAGCTGGGCATTCTCATCTGTTCCATATATGACTTGTTCTGAAAAATAGCAAACAGGCAAGTATAAGATGCACCTTAATTTTTGGGGAGGAAAATAAAATCTGCCTACCAGACATTCATCTGGCCAGTCTTTAGTCTGGTCAGCTTTAGCACATTAGTTTGCTGGTTTTAAACATGTGTGCTTGCTTTTTATCCTCTGGTTGGGGATAAAAAACAGTTTTTAAAACAGTTCACTTCTCTCTCTCTTCCGAGAGAGAAACAATGGGAGAAGCAGGCAAAGGGAAGATGATTCACTAGCAAAGCACAGCTTCACTTGTTAACATCTCAGGGCTGAAAAAAGGTGGAAGACCACTTGCTAGCAAAGCACGGAAGATCAGTTCACTGTTAGCACCACATTAGGGCTGAAAAAAGGCTTCTAAAGCCCAGAAGCCCAACTGATTGTCGGAGGGAACAGCAGTGAAAAAATCAGGCAAAGGAAAGATCACTTAGCTAGCAAAGCACAGAAGTTCACTTCAATTGTTAGCATCTCATTGGGGTTGAAAAAAAGCTGAGTAAAATCAACATTCAGAGTATAAGGTGCACCAAACATTTCAGCCTCTTTTGGGGGGATACTTTTGCAGAAGTATCCACCCAAAATTTTTAAAATTGCTCTATCAATCATAAACAACTGAAGAAATAAGACTTTAAAAATGGGTTAGATAATATAAAATACTTCATAAAATAAAATATAAATAGAATAAAAGGCATTTTTTACAACAAATTAGTTGTTGACCCATCTTATTTGCCTTAATGTTGAATCAGAATGTTGAATTTGAAATCAATATGATATTGAAAAGACTTCTATGGGTTAATCAACCTCCTCTTGAAAGCTATCTCACCCAAGAATATCTATCCAGGTTCTGAGTTAAAATCATCAGCAAAAGAAAGTCCTTCCTTTTCTTAGGCACTAGGTTCCAGAGAAATGACCATATAGTATTCATCAAGGCATCTATCTTAACATTAAGTGAAATTAGACACTTGTTTTCCATAGTGAGTCTTTATTCCATTTGCAGGTTCCACTTGCTTTAATATTTATCAGCAACATGAAGAGGGAGGGAGGGAGGGAAGGAGGGAGGAAGGAAGGAAGGAAGGAATCTTCTTGGGGATGGAAAAACATGTAAATTTTACTTTAAGAAAGCAAAAGAGTGGGTTTTCCCAAGAAGATCCATTGGAGGATAATTCTATGAGATTTTCCCCCACCTGTTTCACTGCTATACTCTTCTACTTTTCATGTTGAGTTTTACAGACAACATTAATGGTATATTGTCACCTGAATAGCTTCTTTGCATTTTGAACAAAAAATGAAAATTTCAGCTGTTCTTTGCTTACAGAGGATCTTTTGAATATGATTTAGAAGGCACGGTTATAAAATTATGCATGTTGCATGTCAATAAACACTACATTTATAAAGATATTCTCTCTCTCTCTCTCTCCCCTCTGTCCCTTCTTCCCTCTCTCTCCCTCTCCCTCTCCTTCTCTTTCAGGTTTATTATGTAACAGAAAGTAAAGTTGATCCACTGTATAATAAACACAAACCCCACTCCACTACATTTCTTGGTTCTCGTCTTGCAACATAAAGTATAATTTATGATTATTTTTCTTGCCACATGTCTTTCTCCATGATGAAAGACACAGTTAAAGTGTCAGAAAAATCTCTATAACAGCATAATAAGGAAGTAAGTAAAATCATAAAGAAAAAATTACCAATGTGGAATGCTTCTTAAATAATTCAAGTTCCCAAGAACAAAAATCAGCAATTGATCAAATGGTCCTAATTGTCACTCTATGGATCATCTCCCTTAGTAGCTGGACAGATGGTAAAAAAGGTAAATTATGAGGAAAGGGAAATGATGGCATTGGATAACCATCATTTGGAAGTCAGGATCAAAAGGAATTTAAAGTATTTTTTATTTAAAAAGGGTAGATCTGAACACCATAATGGTGATTGATAAACTGTAGGAGGAAGTAGAATCTACCACAAAATATTATGTGTATCGGTTTCCATGGCACAATATAGACCAGGATATTATTCCATCCAGATCCTGATACTAATCTTAACCCATACATATAAATAATCAAATAACCACACTGCTTTCTAGTTTTGTCTTCTGATTGATACATGCTGAGATTACCAGTTAATTCTTCTGCATATACTCAATTTCCACAATCAGAGAGAGAGAGGCTGATATGTTCCTACTGTTCATTGTGCCCTCTTTTTTGTTCTGTTTTTACAATCTTACTTTATTATTTATTTATTTGTTAAACTCATTTGCCACTTATCTTGCCACACGGCTACCCTAGGCAGTTTGCAGTAATAAAAAGGAAGTGAGGAAAGGAGTGCAACAGAACAGAAGTAAAATGAGAGAACAATAAAATAAACAACGACAAAGGGACACAATGAGAATAATATATCAATATGCTAAATAAAAAGATGCATGAGTGGAGAGGAGAGAGTGGAGAATCTTCCATCAATCTAGCAGCTACCTCCATTGTAGAACTCCCCCATTTGGTCCTCTGGCCAACCAGCAGAGTCAGGTCTTCAGGCTCTTGTGGAAAGATAGGAGGGGATAGAATGTTAGGTGGTGGAGGAGTATAATCTATTTCAGTAACCAATATCCCTAATGGCCCAGCCAAATTATATCAAATAATATTAGCTCCAAATCCCATGCCAAGTGTGAATATTGGCCCTATTTACAACCATTCCATATCTTCTGCAATCTACATGGTAATTTGTGGGCCTTGACCACTGAATTCTTGAACATATGCCCCGAGATCTTGTTCTAGTTCTTGTTTCTTACAGCCAATCTCAACTATTAGTTTGACAGCTGCACTAATGGCTGATATAGGATATCTACATTCTTCTCTATCATTTGTTAATATAGTTTAAATGGTTTCTAATTGTTTTAATGAATAAATTATATTTATTGTTTTAGTTTTATTTTAACTGTATACCACCCAAATCACATGAAAGTGAGGTGGCAGCTTAATTAATAGGTTTTAACCCTTAAAATGGACAGGTATAAGGGGCCCAATGAAAAGAAAGTATGGGTGATTCTCAATTTGAATTGTGCCCAACAATTATTTGGGGTCCTGCTGTATATAGGATAATGGATTTAGAATGGAGAAAATCACATGCACTCTGTATTTTGTGGCCACTAACTTCATTTATCTGCCTCCCTTTCCAATCTTGTTCTTTTTTCATCATATCCAACAATCTTTCCTCAAGCTCCTTTCTTTAAATCTTTAACTCCAGCACCAGGTTTCTTGGGTATTCGTGTACCACTATTTACATTACAATCTACCAACTGTCAGAGGTATGCTCTCTTAAATACTCCGCATGCCACAAAATGCATTATCCATTAGAATTGCACAGCACTACTATCCATCCATTTATTCTTTCATTTTTTGATTATCAGATCTAAGAGTTTATAACATTTTATCCTCAGGGCAACCTTATTTGACAGAAATATATATGTATGATAGCACATTACCTTTTAGAAGACTGTAAGCACACATTCAATTTATTTTACGTTTTACTTGGTTGGAGGAAGACTTTCATCTGTAATAAATCAGAAAATGATGATCATTGTTATTAAATACCTACCACGGAATATGTCTCTGTATAGAAATATAGCCAGAAAAATGATTGCATCTGAACAAGCAGATAACTGCTATTGTTGTTCTGTCTTGTACACTCACATTCATTGTTAGCCTTTCATTTCCGAGACATTGCTTTTATTTCTCTCTCAACATGAGGCATTTGGTTGGGGCTAGCTGTGCCAAGTAGTAGATATAAAAAATAGTTAAATCTCAGAATATTATTTTATTTAGAATTTTAAAAGAAACTGATAATGTTCTCAGTAAAATGAAAGCAAATATTCTCCCCCACAAGATTTTAACTTGTCCTTTTTCTCAGTTTCCTAAAGTTGACTTCATTCATTCATTCATTCATTCATTCATTCATTCATTGATTAATTAATACATTCATTCATTTTATTTATATGCCACCCACTCCAAAAAAGACTCGGGATGGACTCTAAGACACAAAAGCAAAGAAGCCACATACCTCAAAGATTTTTGCAGAGATGGAAAATACTAATAATAAGCTATCCCCAGCAGAGCATAATTGTAATGTACTAGAAGGCCACTAGGGGCCTCTTTAGGAGTGAGAACAAGAGGAGAAAATGATTGGCTGAATTGTTTGACAGTCGACTATAAAAGGGAGCTGTCAAACACGGCTTTCCTCAGTTCATATCAGCAGTTCATAGTTATTATCAAGTTACTGTTGTAATTGTGTAAAAGCTACTGATGAGCCTTTTAGGGCTAGACTGGCTTTATGCCCTAGGGTTAACCATTGGGGGCATCAATCCCATAAAAGTGGAGTAGAACAGTGTGACTTTGTCCCAAGAATTCCCCTCAGTATTTGAGGGGAAATTGGGAATTTATACTAGCACCCCAATATCTTTCAATTTGGATCCTCTTGTGGTGCCCATTTGTTTGAACCTGTGTGGGTAGTCCTAGTGTTGAGATACAAAGTTGATACCAAACTGGACCAGCTGATCTCTTAGGGCATCCTAGAGCCAGTGGATCAATCATGATGGAACTCCCATCGTCACTCCTATCAAGCCCGACAGCCACATTTGTTTGTGTGCCGACAAGTGCACAGTCTGCACTCTGCCTGCCCTTGTTTACCCCATGCTGGTCATCCAGTACTTCCTCTACTCTATGGGGTCACACTCTTTGCTAAACAAGCTTATCAGCAGCTGCCTGTTGAAGAAGCAGCTGCTGAAGCCCAAACCATAATAACCCACTATGGAGCTTTTACATGCTGCCACCTTCAATTCAGCATTAGAATTGCTCTTGGGGTCTTCCAGAGCTTGATGGAGCTGCTCTTGCGCAGGATCCCTGGGATGATCCTGTACTTTGGAGATGAATTGATATTGGCATCTACCCACTCAGAATTGTTCTCCCGTGTTGGGGCTATCCTTGCCACATTCCAAGAAGTGGGTTTCCAGGTCAAGAGGGAGAAGTGTGTTATCATGGTGCCTAAGGTGGAAATTCTTGGGTTCTTGATTCTCCTCTGGAATCCACCCCACCACTTTTAAGAAGAGGGCTATTCTAGATGCCCTGCCGCCGACTACCTAATTTCAGGCTTTTCTTGGCCTTCTGAATTTCTATGTGATTTTTCTTCCACATAAAGCATCCGTAACAGAACCACTGCATTGTCTGCTGGATGCTAACACCCCGTGGCTATGGGGAGACTTGAAAAACCTGCTTTTGCAGCTGTCAAACAGATACTGCTTTCTAACATCATATTGGCTCAATACTACAAGCACCTTCCCCTTGTCCTGGCATGTGATACAATGCTTTTTGAGTCATAGGCTGCTGAACAGGACAGAGGCCCCTATCACTTTCTTTTCTCACACCCTACCTCAAGTGGAACACCATTATAGCCAGATTCATAAGGCGGCTGCTGCCCTGCTTGAATAATCCCCAAATAAGTCACCCCACTGGGTATCGTCTGAGCCTATGGGTCTGGCACTGGAGGGAGGCTGCATAGAAGAAGAAGGAATGGAAAACCAACCTGATTGAGCCTTGACTGCTGCTGCTCCTTGAGCAGATGAAAGCCAGATGGTGCCAAGATGATCTGGAAGAATCCGGTGGTGACCTGCGTACTTGCAGGAGTAGGCATGTGCTAACTTGACAGAAAGGGTGTACCAGAAGATCACTAGTTTAGTTTAATTGGATTTGTACGCCGCCCCTCTCTAAGGACTTGGAGTGACTAGGAGCCATTCTGGGAGCAGGAACAACAAGAGAATATGATTGGCCAACCTGTTTGACAGCCAACCATAAAAGGGAGCTGTCAAACAGGATTTTCCTCAATTCACATTATTTTTATTGTAGTATTTATCAAGTTACCATTGTAATTGGTCATTAAAAGTTGCATTATTCTTCATCTGTGGAGTAGCCTTTATCATTGCACCCATCCTGGCAAGCTACGCGGCAATAATAGTTTTGACAGAATGTCAGTTGACATACACATTCATAAAGGTAATACTGAAATAGGCAAACAAGAAAACTTTCTCTCTTCAGAAGATGGATTTCCATCTGATTTCCTCCCTTTGACCAAAGCAATGTATTCAGCATGACCTGGATTAGAGGCAGCTTAACAAGTGCCAAGAGCATCTTCAACTTGGCAGCACTATTTCATCTATCACTGGATGCTTATGAATATTACCAGATAAGACTGATGCAATGAGTTGGCCATTGTTATCATTTAGGAACACTTGATAGATGACTAAACCTGACAAGTTGCCACCAGATAATACAGAAAGCAACAATACAACTACTCCCAAAGTTTTGCAGGAAAATACTGTTTCGTAAGCTCAAGATAGAATTCTAATGCACCAAAACCAAAGTCCTTGCTTTTGATACAATCAATGGTTGGTTCCTCCAAGTTCAGACCAGATCATCCACTTGTGATGTGACAATGATGTGACAATAGCATCACAGATCCTGTTCTGTCTCTGCTGGTCTGTGAGTGCTGCCATATATTTTTTAGAACTTTTGGTGAATTTTTTCATCTTTGGATGGCTTTTCCTCTTCTTTACATGAAAAAAGCCTGCCCAAGGGTTAATCCTGAGCTTTATTTCTTCACCCAAACACAGCTGACCATCTCCTCAGATGTGTTTCAGGCTCTATCGGGCTAGTGAGCATGCACAAAAATGGAAATGCATCATAGGATGCGTGTGTGCAAACGGAGCGAGGCCACAGGTGCGCAATATCATGATGCAAACTGGTGGTGAAGGTAAGTGAAACCCACCCCTGGAGACAATTTATATATTTATTTAGTTAGTTAGTTAGTTAGTTAGTTAGTTATTTAGTTAGTTATTTAGTTATTTAGTTATTTAGTTATTTAGTTATTTAGTTAGTTAGTTAGTTAGTTAGTTAGTTAGTTAGTTAGTTATTAAATTTCTATGCCGCCCTTCTCGAGGTGACTCAGGGCAGCGTACAACATTAATATAACAATATATAAGTGTTGTGTTTGGGCCTGGGCCAGCTGTTGCCCCCACATATGTGAGAAATGTGTCACAAAGTGATTGTGAAAGCCTGGCTGACAGCCAGGAAAATGTGGCAGACAGCCCAGAGGATGAGGCAGATGGTTCAGAGGAGTTGGCAGACAGACCACAGGAACTGGCAGACAGTCCAGGGGATTTAGTTGGCAGCCCGTCCAATAGCCTCTCTTCTTTGGATTCGGATGCAGAACAGACAATCAATATGCCTAGCCATAGAGCAATGCAAAGGAGGGCTCAATTAAGGGATTATCACCAGTGATTATGGTGTCACCTGTGTTTGGATGTGGTTCCCATAATGAGGGCTACAGTTATAAAAGAGAACAGAGACAGAGGCAAACTGTGGATGTTTATCTGTGTGGTTTGAGTGGCTTTGTGGTTCCTGCTTTGAAGTCTCTGCTCTGTGCCTTTGGATTTCAACCCAGCATTGTCAGGTAAGTGGGAGTTGAAAACTCTGGGACTAGCTGCTGCTCTCGTGCTCGAAACTTCAGAGAACTCTTAGAACGTTTCTGCTATGTGAATTTTGTATTTGTTTGCCTTTTCATGAACTTTGTATCTAGCTGGATTTTCACCTCGAACTGTGTTTTACTCCTGAAAATAAGGACAGTTTTCTTTAGCCTTTCTTTTATGTCTAATACAAGTTTGCTGATTAGCAATGCATGTGTGCGTCTGACCTTCTTTCCTGGACCGTTAATTAACACCTGAGCCCAGTCTAGCAGAACAATAAGAAATCTAATACCTCTAAAATATGAAAAATTACTAAAAAACATTTAATAGATCCCATGAACACTTGCATACATTCATCCAATCCAATCGTATCTCATATTGGCTGGAGACAGTCTAATCACTCAAGGCCCCCATGCCTGTCAGCAAAGGTAGGTTTTTAAGGCTTTGCGAAAGACCAGGAGGGAGGGGGCGGTATATATCTCCACAGAGAGTTCATTCCAATGGGCTGGGGCCACCACAGAGAAGGCTCTTCCCCTAGGCCCCACCAATCAACATTGTCTGGCAGACGGGACCTGGAGAAGGCCAACTCTGTGGGACCTAACTGGCCGCTGGGATACATGAGGCAGAAGATGGTCCCAAAGATAATCTGGTCCTAAGTCATGTAGGGCTTTATAGATCATAACCAGGACTTTGTATTGGACCCAGAGACCAATTGGCAGCCAGTGCAGCTCGCAGAGTGATGTTGAAATGTGGGCAGGTCTTGGTAGTCCCACTATAGCTTGTGTGGCTGCATTTTGCACAATTTGTAGTCTCCAAACATTCTTCAAAGGCAGCCCCATGCAGTAATCGAACCCCGAGGTGATATTGCAAGGTATATTCCAGGACTGGAAGAGATAACAGTCAGAATCAATACTGGATATCACAACTCTTAACAGCTTAATAAATATGGATGGTATTATTTTGTTAGCTGAAAGTAAAGACTTAAAATAATTTATTAGAAAAGTCAAACTGGAAAGTAAAAATATCTTAATTGAAAATAAGAAATTTTCAACTCAATATGCTGAATGAACTTACAGTTGATGGCAAAGCAATTAATGTAGTAGATAATTTTTTTTATTGAGCTCAGATACAATGAAGACTGTCTTGGAAATGGAAATAGGTGCTTAATCTCAGGGAGGAGATAATGGCAACAAGATCTTGAAGGATAAGGATAATTTTAAGACAATAAAGATCAGAATAGTTAAAGCAACGTGCTTCCCAATGGTAATATATAATTATACTACCAGGGCAGTAAGAAAGAAAAAAAGATAAACTTTTTCAGATTCTGCTTTAGAGAAAGAGCATAGGAACACAAATTAATTCTGAAAGGGGGTATATTATTCAGAGACAAAGATAAAAACCAGAAACTGACATGATTTAATCATGTGATGAAAGTGTATGATGGATGGGAAAAGATTGCCAAGTTTGGCAAAGTTAAGGCAACCAAAAGAGGAAGATAACAGATGAATTTAAATTAATTCATTCAAGAATATTATTAAAATGTTCCTATATTTGTTATATGAAAGGAAAGAAGACCTAAAAGTGTGTATTTAAAAAGTCAAACTGGAAAGTAAAATATCTGAATTTTTGTCATTGTGGATAGGACAAAAAGAGATTTTGTATATTTGCAGAAGTGGGCTACTACCCGGATGGGGGAGAACACAGTGGGGTAACAAAAATGGAGCTCCATCCCAAAGTACCCAATTTGCACAGAAAGATGTTGAAAGAAAATGCAGGGCATCCTGCATAAACCATGCCCACAGTGTGGTAGTAAAAATTTTGGTAGCCCTTCACTGTATATGTGTATATATTTAATTCATTCATATTTCTAAAGTCATGGTTCCTAGTCCCTGGCAGTCAAAATTCCTTAGTTGTCAAGACCCATGATATATCCATGCTGCCAAACAAAATTGGATGGAGAGAAATAGCTCGGAGAAAGACGGTGCCTCAGATAACTCGGCCACAAGCCATGATAGGTTTTTAACTTGACAACTAGCACCTTGAATTGAACCTGGAAATACAGTGACAACCAATACAGTTCAGGCATTAGTGGTGTTATATATGTCAAATATTGGGTGCCATTTATAAACTACTTGAAGCTTTTCAATATTTTTCAAGGGTAGCTCCATGCAGAGTATCTTGCAGTAATTGAGATAAGAGGTTACAGCTTGAGTGACTATGAACAAAGCCTCTCAGTCCACAACCCAAAGATGTACAAAAGCCCTCTTAGCCATGATTGTCTACTTCCACTTCCAGCAGAAACTGAGTCCAGAAGGACTCCCAAATTGCACACTAGGTCCATCTGAGGCAATGCCACCCCATCAAGGACTAGAGATGGAATAACCTTTTGCTGGAAGGTTGAAATACCCAAAGCCACTCAGATTTGCTTGGGTTGAGTAAAATCCCATTGCATTCCAACCCAGGTCCCTATAGCCTCCAGGCTTTGGGACAGAACATCCACAGCATCATCATTTGGCCAGGAAAAGGAGATATAAGTTGGGATCATCAGCATCTTGATGATATCTGACACCAAATTGTTGGATCACTTTGCCCAACATTACCCAATTTACCCAAAATCTTATGAAAAGATCCTTCCCATTGGTTTTTTTTAAAATTAAAATACCAATCTCATTCCAAAGGGGAAATTTGCCCTGCATCTTCCCTTAAAGAAATGCAAGAAGTTATTCACCAATTTATTTGCTCCCAAATTTGGCAGAGAATGTACCCAGTCAAAAGAAGAGAGAAAATATATAGAAGAATATACAAAATATTTTACTATGAAACTTAAACTAATGAAGAGCAAAGCAAGGTGATTTTCACTTTAAAATCCCAATTTATCGGAAAATTAACATATCCAGCTAAAAGAAGGAAGTTGCCTTCAAAGGATAATTAAGCACCAGAGAGATGATTGCTCTATGGTTTACTTCTCTTTCTTATCTTAACTTCATTTCCTACATTAAGACTTCTGTTCTTAACCTTGAATCTCTCTGTGAACTAATCAACATCTTTCTCCAACTGAACAAAAAGTTTTTCATTTCTGTTCTCACACATTCTTGATTAAAAATATCTGTTTAACTCTTGCATACACTTTGATTTTTTTTACAGCTTCACTGTTACAGTACTTTTTTTACTAGTCTAATATTTACTTTTCTCTTTCCCCTACCAACATTCTATCTTCCCATAATGTAGTTATTTGGAGGTAGTGCACCATCTCAAAATTCTTTGAGAGCTCTTGCCAATCTAAAACTTTTTTGGACTGTCTGGAAGGATTAGTGACCACAGGTAGTGTTTGTGGTGGCTCAATTTAATTTTCTTAGTGGGGAGAGGGAAATGCACGAGAGTATTTTTTTAAAAATTAAAAAGTAACATCAATATATATTTCTATCTTTGCCCATTCAGAGAATGGCCCAATATCTAGAGTTCCTGAGGGTTTGAATGAAATGCAGGCTCAAGTTGAACCACTGCAAAACTGAATTCTTTCATAACTTTTCTTTAGAACTGTCTGTTGGTAAGATCCTGAAAGAGTAGATGTGCAATTGGAGTTCCTCTTACAGTCCCTCTAAATTTACAGGAACTGCTGAATGGCCATGGCAGGAATAGGGGGTATTGCCAGCTAGAGCCCAACCTACACTGAGGAAATCTCATAATATTCACACTCTCATTTTTTTCTTGCCTGAAATATCGCAATGGGTTCTGTGTGGAGTTATCTTTGATGACTATTTGGAAGCTCAAATAATCAATTGTTAATTAATACTTGCTATCTGACCATATTATACCCTTGCTCCAATCCCTTCCATGATCTTACCAAAGTGCTGGTTTTTATTTGTAAAGATCAAACTGGCTTGGCAATAAAGTAGTTGCAATAACCCTTTCCCCAATTAGTTTGAAAAAACTGTGCAACCAAAAACAAATCTAAATAAATGTAATTATTTATTAGGTACATTAAGAAATTTTTCCAAACAGATTATTCTTGCTGAATAAATGTCATTATTGTAGAGGATGGGCAGAAATATTGATTAAGAAAGTTTATATATTTATATTTCTCCTTAAAATATTATATATGTTTGCGTGTATCTGTATGTGTATATAAATACACACAAACCAAATATTACCAATTTTTTCTTTAAAGTTCCTTCTGCAGTTTTTCTTGGAGATGGCCTTGAGGGAGAGTTTTTAAAGAAAATCAAAACTTTTTCATTCCATAATTCTTTCTACAGCTGTGGAATTTGATTTATCTGTACATATACAATTATATAAACTGTAAAAATAAAAAGTTAAAAAGCAGTAAACATAATTAATTAAAATATATGGATATAATTGATATTTTCCCCTATAGTTCCCTATTTAATGGGAGGTTAATTCCAAGAACCATTCCTTTTATGGACCAAATTTCCATTACCATGATATAAATTCAGAGAAAGTGGATCACTAAAATAAATTAGTGGAAACTCAAAAAAACATGTGTTTACTCTTTTCTTCACATCTGATAAAATTGCTCAGGGCAATAATTATGGGTCTACTTTCTCAGTCTGTGACGTTATACTATACTGCTCAAAAAAATAAAGGGAACACTTAAACAACACAATATAATTCCAAGTAAATTAAACTTCTGTGAAATCAAGCTGTCCACTTAGGAAGCAACACTTATTGACAATCAATTTCACATGTTGTCAGCACATTCAACTTTGTTTGTTTGTTTGTTTGTTTAATCAGATTTGTATGCCGCCCCTCTCCGCAGACTCGGGGCGGCTCACAGCAACAGCAATACAAGACAAATCCAATATTAAATTAATTTTAAGAACACCACAAGTTAAAAACCAATCATACACACTAGCATACCATACACAAATTTTATAAGCCTAGGGGGAAGGAACATGTCAATTCCCCCATGCCTGATGACAGAGGTGGGTTTTAAGGAGCTTACGAAAGGCTAGGAGGGTGGGGGCAACTCTGATATCTGGGGGGAGTTGATTCCAAAGGGTCGGGGCCGCCACAGAGAAGGCTCTTCCCCTGGGTCCCGCCAAACGACATTGTTTAGTTGACGGGACCCGGAGAAGGCCAACTCTGTGGGACCTAACTGGTCGCTGGGATTCGTGCGGCAGAAGGCGGTCCCGGAGATATTCTGGTCCGGTGCCATGAAGGGCTTTATAGGTCATAACCAACACTTTGAATTGTGACCAGAAACTGATCGGCAACCAATGCAGACTGCGGAGTGTTGGTGTGACATGGGCAAATTTAGGAAAGCCCATGATAGCTCTCGCAGCTGCATTCTGCACGATCTGAAGTTTCCGAACACTTTTCAAAGGTAGCCCCATGTAGAGAGCGTTACAGTAGTCGAGCCTCGAGGTGATGAGGGCATGAGTGACTGTGAGCAGTGACTCCCGGTCCAAATAGGGCCGCAACTGGTGCACCAGACGAACCTGGGCAAACGCCCCCCTCGCCACAGCTGAAAGATGTGTACAGAACAAAGTATTCAATGAAAATATTTCATTCATTCATTCAGATCTAGGATGTGTTCTTTGAGTATTCCCTTTATTTTTTTGAGCAGTGTAATATAAACCTAATGTCTCATCACAAAGATCCTGATATTTTTTTAATGTATGTTTTGAAGAACTCTTTCACATTTTCAGCTACGCCAAGAATGAAACATTCACAATCCCTCTGAAAGCTTTGGCAAGTTGCTTTAAATCTATTTCCTTTCATCTTTGACATTTATAGTATACCTCTTTCGATGAAGTAAATAATGACAGAAACTGGAAATCAATTTGAGGCACTTTAAGTTAATATTGTAAATATATGAATAACTGCTTTGTAAGTGTTCTGATCTTCCAGAAGCAAAATTTACACAATACGATGGAAATCCTAAACCAATTCCCTTGAAATAATTAAGATGCAATCAATAAAACAAGCTGCTTTATGGCTACTGTAAATTCCCAATATTTATTTTCTAGTGAGGCTAAAGGGAACACTGTAAACAAATTCCAAAGTTGTGAAAAGCCTGCTATGTTTCCAGGGACCCAAGTAAAACACACACACTGGGCAAAAAGCAAATGAGTTTGAATCAAGATTTCAGTATTCTCAGATCAATATCTTACTGAGTAAGGCAATTTCCCAACTTATACATCCTTCAGATGTGCAGGTCACCTCTCAGAATCCTGCAATAAGCATTGTAATTGCTTAACACAGTAGGTCTTTCTCCACTACTTAATTACAATGTTCTTCCTCTACTGTATCCTTGAATTGGCATGAAATTATAGCGGTAGGATGTTTGCTGTTTTCATGCCTACCCTGCATCTAATATTAATTTCACAGTCACTGCAAGAGATCTAACCTCCTTCCATGGTAATGGGTAACACAATTTAATGATTTAAATACTTTGAAGTTGCCCTTGGATGGTGTCAGAATAAGGGGGGAAAAGATTGCTTTAATACTGGCATAACGACAGACAAGTTAAGCCTATCATACTCATGGCCTGGGGATTAGAAGAAGGCATTATTATGAGCCCACCAGAGTAGAAAAAAACAGCTTGTAAAGGAATGATTAGGTAAAGGGATAGGACCAAGTAAGGACATGGCCTTAAGGGAGAGCTTGTAAAGAAAATCAGAAATTTTTTACTCCATAATTCTTCCCACTGCTGTGGAATTGGAAAGACATAATTGCTGGGCAAATTAGGTATACTCTTGCTTCAAAGCAGTGGATGACTTCTATTATCATATCCTCCATTTCTTGGGTGCCTGAGCTGGGAGAAATTTGAAAATTGGGGTTGTTGCCAAATGCATGGCAATTGGATGAGGCTGGTCAAGAAACAACATACCGTAATTCATTCCCTACATGAATTCTGTAATTCAACTATCTTGGACAATAGAGAAACAATTCCTTAATGTTCTATCCTGAATAATTACCAGTTCTAATTTAGGATGTAAATATATGTTAAGCGATAATCTGACTCTCGGTTTTATGAAGGATTTCCTCATTTGTTCTAAAAATAATAAATCTGCAGTATATTAAGTTGGGGAAGACTATTCTAAAGCTTAAGTTCAATTCAATTCAATTCAATTTATTAGATTTGTATGCCGCCCCTCTCCGAAGACTCGGGGCGGCTCACAACAATAATAAAAACAGTATAATAATGGAACAAATCTAATCATAAATTATATTAAATATACATTTTAAATATACATATTAAGTGCTTGTGTTTACGTAGCAACCACCTTTAAGAAATTGACATTGAGTAATCTCAAAATATGGAGATTTAAATTATAATCAGGACAGGAGGAAGGATGAAGATTGAGTATCTGAAGCCAAAGCAGTGCTGGTTGACTAAAAGCTGGAAAGTCCAATAAATAAGATGAAAAGGAACAGCAGAGTGAAGCATTTGCTGTAATCTCCATTTGTATAAACTAATATTGATCTTATTTCTCCAGGTGTCACTGGGATACTGTTTAAGTTAAATGGTGTTAACCATGCATGTAAATGAACTCCAAATACTTTGGCCACCAAATGAGAACAGAAAACATCCTGCCATTGGGAAAGGTTGAAGGCAAAAGAAGTGGATGGCAGAGGATGAGATGTTTAAATATACAATGTCCATGAATTTGGACAAACTCTGGGAGACAGTGGACCAGTGTGCTATGGTCGATGGGTTTGCAAAGAGTCAGACATAACTTAGTGAATGAACCAATCCCTGTTAACAGGAGATGTTCCTGAGGATTGGAGAATGGCCAGTGTTGTGCCTATCCACAAGAAGGGCAGTAGAGAAGAAGCTGGTAACTACAGGCCAGTTAGCTTGACATCAGTTACAGTTATAGTCAAAAAGAGGATAAATCAGCACCTAAAAACAATAACTTATTGGACCCAAATCAGCATGGCTTTACTGACGGCAAATCATGTCAGACTAATCTCATTGATTTCTTTGACTATGTCACAAAGGTGTTGGATGAAGGTGGTGCCATGGATATTGCCTACCTGGACTTCAGCAAAGCCTTTGATACGGTTCCACATAAAGAGCTGATAGACAAATTAGTGAAGATTGGACTTAATCCCTGGATAGTTCAGTGGATTTCAAGCTGGCTAAAGCATAGACATCAGAGAATTATTGTTAATGGCGAGTATTCTGAGCAGAGACAGGTTACAAGCGGTGTGCCACAAGGGTCTGTTCTGGGTCCTATTTTTTTTAATATGTTTGTGAGTGACATAGGGAAAGGTTTGGTAGGGAAGGTTTACCTATTTGCCGATGACTCTAAAGTGTGCAATACGGTTGATATTCCTGGAAAGGTCTGTAATATGGTAAATGATTTAGCTTTACTAGATAAATGGTCAAAGCAATGGAAACTGCAGTTTAATGTTTCCAAATGTAAAATAATGCACTTGAGGAAAAGGAATCCTCAATCTGAGTATTGCATTGGCAGTTCTGTGTTAGCAAAAACTTCAGAAGAGAAGGATTTAGGGCTAGTGATTTCTGACAGTCTCAAAATGGGTGAGCAGTGTGGTTGGGAAGTAGGAAAAGCAATTAGGATGCTTGGCTGCATAGCTAGAGGTATAACAAGCAAGAAGAGGGAGATTGTGATCCCCTTATATAGAGCGCTGGCGAGACCACATTTGGAATACTGTGTTCAGTTCTGGAGACCTCACCTACAAAAAGATATTGACAAAATTGAACGGGTCCAAAGTCGGGCTACAAGAATGGTGGAAGGTCTTAAGCATAAAAGGTATCAGGAAAGACTTCATGAACTCAATCTGTATAGTCTGGAGGACAGAAGGAAAATGGGGGACATGATCGAAACATTTAAATATATTAAAGGGTTAAATAAGGTTCAGGAGGGAAGTGTTTTTAATAGGAAAGTGAACACAAGAACAAGGGGACACAATCTGAAGTTAGTTGGGGGAAAGATCAAAAGCAACGTGAGAAAATATTATTTCACTGAAAGAGTAGTAGATCCTTGGAACAAACTTCCAGCAGACGTGGTTGGTAAATCCACAGTAACCGAATTTAAACATGCCTGGGATAAACATATATCCATTGTAAGATAAAATATAGGAAATAGTATAAGGACCAGGAGGTCTTTTTCTGCCGTCAGACTTCTATGTTTCTATGTTTCTATGTTTCCTTTGAAAAAGATTTTTTCAGCCCTAACCAGGGGATAAAATAATGTGCTGAAGCTGAACAGAATAAGGACGCTAGCCAGATGAATATCTGGTAAGTATATTTTTTTCCCTATTTCCCTTCCCCAAAACTAAGGTGTGTCTTTATTTTATTTATTTTAATTATTGGTTTGTTTTATGTATGGTTTGTCTGAGATGTATGACTGTTTTTTATATTAAGGGGGTTTAAATTTTTTTAACTATTGGATTTGTACTGTTTTGTTGTTGTGAGCCTCTCCGAGTCTTTGGAGAGGGGTGGAATACAAATCTAATAAATAATAATAATATTTATATACATGATACTACTAAAAGAGAAACATAAAATATGGTACTCTGCCTCTATTGCTTCTGTATCAAGTCTTTGCTATTGTCCTGACTACCCTCCAAAGTAATCAGCAATCCAAAACAAAAAAAACCCCATATGTTTTTGTATGTTTTCTCTTTACATGCATTTTTGTAACGCAAAAGGATATCAGAAAGAGGAGTAGGATTGTGTTTCAGAACTCAGGTTGTGCAAATCAAGCCACAACCGCTACAGTGTTTAATATTACATCATTAAGTCATCTGTCCCTTCAGCATTTAGAGGAAGAAAAATGACAAATTGTCCTGAACGTTTATATAGTGTAATAAGACTCCTTGTTTTTACTTTAAATTACCTATTTCTCCCCATATAATTTATGTTCTCCTGAATAACAAAAATTGATTGCATCAAATGGCTTTACAATAATATGAAACATTTCTGATTTGGTCAATTTCTTCTCACAGCCTTTCTGTCTCTCCTCCATTTATCCAAGTAATAAATCTAAAGGACACACCTAGAAAGTCAGCATTTGATCCTAAAGCTGGCACAGCAAGAGCATATAATGCCAGTTCAACATATAATGTGGTTCAGTGTCTGTCTTTGCCTGCTCATAGCTCAGATCTACAAGTAAGATATTCCAAAAGAAGGAAATATTTATTTACAGCCTGAATTGTGCAAATATATTTAAAGAAATAAAAAGAGTGAGGGGAAATGTTTGTAGATCAAGCACTGAGAAAGAGATAGTCCTCTTCCTGAAATGATTATTCCTGAGAGTTTTACTGGACATTTACTTTGGCATCAGGCAAATCCTTTTAGTTTTCACTCTTTTTAATTCATTTTATCTTTTATAAACAGTTTCTCCACAGTCATAGCTGAACCAGCAAGCATAATCTTTGAAAAATCCTACAGGATCAGTTCCCTACCAAACCTATGGTTACTAGACATGGTCATCTCCATCTTCAAAAAGGGAGAACCCAGTCTAGTAGAAAATTACAGACTAATCTCTCTATGCTGCGTCACATGCAAAGTCATGGAATCAATCATAAACCAATCCATTACCCTCCACCTACAAACTGACAACCTATTTTCAAACAAGCAATTTGGTTTCAGGAACAAATTATCCTGCAGTCCACAACTACTACACTGTAAAAAACACATGGACCTCAAAACATGACCAGGGCAAAACAAAAGACACAATTTACATAGATTTCTGTAAGTCTCTGACTTATTGGTTCATGATAAACTACTTCTAAAACTACTCCTACTTCTAAAACTACTTCTAAAACTGAAATCCTACAGCATCTCTGGACTGGGTAACTGTGTTCCTATGAAACAGACAAGTGATCAAAATAAAGAGCGCCCTATCAAATCCCATTCCTGTTAACAGCAGTGTACCCCAAGGCAGCATACTAGGGCCAACACTCTTTATACTCTATATAAATGACCTTTGCGATCACATTACAGTACAAGCAACTACATTATCTTTCCTGTTGATGTAAAAATCTTCAACACCACCAACAATATTGCTACCCTTCAAAAAGATCTTGAATTTGTGTCAGAATGGTCAAACATCTGGCAACTCCAAATTTCAACCAACAAATGCTCTGTCCTACACATTGGCAAAAAGAATCAGAACACCAAATACAAGCTGAATAAACAAGACCTAGCAGATGACCCTCACTCTGTCAAAGACTTTGGAATACGCATATCAAATGACCTAAGCACAAAGCCCACTGCAACAACATCACCAATAAGGCTTCAAGTGTTGTTAACCTAATCTTTCGTAGCTTCTTCTCTGGTAATATCACACTACTAACTAGAACATACAAAACTTTTGCCAGACTAATCCTTGAATACAGCTCATCTGTCTAGTACCCACACATACGCATATCATACATAAAAACATTAGAAAGTGTCCAGAGATACTTTATGAAAAGAGCCCTTCACTCCTCTACTCGCAATAGTATACTTCAGCTTCAACCACAACAACACAAGAGCACACAACAGATTTAAACTTAATATTAACCGTTCCAAACTTGACTGTAAAAAATATGACTTCAGTAACCGAGTTGTCGAAGCGTGGAACTCATTACCGGACTCCATAGTGTCATCCCCAAACCCCCAACCCTTTACCCTTAGATTATCTACGGTTGACCTATCCAGATTCCTAAGAGGTCAGTAAGGGGCAAGTACAAGGGCACTAGAGTGCCTTCCGTCCCCTGTCCTATTGCTCTCCTATATCTCCTATACCTTTCTTCTATTCCTATATCTCTTTTTCTATTCTTTCATTGATATGTTCTATTACTTTATCTTCTTTTCTATTATTTCTTAGATATATTTTACTATGAGTATCTCCTCTATAACCTTCATCATGTATTTTACTAGGTGTATATAGATATATCCCCCTCTAAAAGCCTCATTGTGTATTGGACAAAATAAATAGATAGATGGATAGATAGATAGATAGATAGATAGATAGATAGATAGATAGATAGATAGATAGATAGATAGATAGATAGATAGATAGATAAACAGTAGCTCATAAAATTATCTGCTACAATGTCCTTCCTGTCAATGACTTTTTCAACTTTAACCACAAAACACAAGCACACAACAGATACTAATTCAAAATGAGCTGCTCCAAACTTCACTGTAAAAAATACAACTTTAGCAACAGGGTGGTTAATGCCTGGAACTCACTACCTAACCCCAGTCTTTACCCTCAGACTGTCCACCCAATTCCTAAGAGGTCAGTAAGGGGCATGCATAAGCGCACCAGCGTGCCTACCATCCCTGTCCTAACGTTCTCTCTTATCAGTTCCCATCTTATGTATATAAACCGTGTTATATCTATGTATATTACCGACACATACTTGACAAATAAAAATAAATTAAAAAGGTTGTTCTTATCTCTCTGCCTCTTCCTTCCAGAAGACAAAACCAAAACCTGATTCATAGCTTTCATGAGAGTCAAGTCAATGAACTCTGCCTGCTATAGTTTATTTAAATATGTTTGCTTAGTTATTTGCATAGGGAAGCAAAATACCTTTACAACTGCATGTACACTTAACAGTTTGTCTCTAGATTAAATTACCTCTGCTAACCCTCGTTTGAACTTCAGCTATTCTTCATGTGACCCAGGGCATTATGACTGGAAAGATTGGGTGGTAGATTTCTATATTTAGAAAGCTTCTGTAATTTTTCATTGCTACAAACATAAAAAAAAATCTTGTTTGTATATTTGACATGTCCACTAAACTGTCATTGCTCATCTTTTTGTACTAAGTCTCTTGCTTGCATGATACTCTAGATCACTGGTATTCAACTTGTGATGTCGTGTTGTCATCATGTGATGGATCATGACTTTTTCCCCCTTCGCTAAACTGGGGGTGGGCATGGTCAACATGTGACACTTCCGGAACACAGGCTGTGAGTTTCATACCCCTACTTTAGATTAAGAGACATATTTAAACATGTTGTTCATCTAACAAAACCTTCATTCTTCTTTCTTTGAATTCTGATTGGTTTCCATTCTCAAAATCTACAACTAAGGGCCTTGTCGACAAAGTTCCATATATAGTTAAAACTATGGTTTTCCTAATAGTAATATGAAACTGTGAGAGCTGGACCATAAGGAAGGCTGAGCACAAAAGAATTGATGTGCTCAGATTGTGGTGTGGGAGAAGATTATTGAGAGTCCCTTGCACTGCAAATCAAATCTGTCAGTCCTGGGGAGTGGTGGGCAATAATCCTCTCCTTTAATATCCTGCAGCTACATCTGATTTGACAATATCTGGAATCCAGCCTATGTCACTTGATCTGGGATGCAGAATGAAAATCAGGAATAATCAATTTGCACTGGTACAAGTTGAAAGGACAAACTATTTTCAAGTAAGTATCTAAAATATACACTGTCACATTAATAAGCCAAAAATGATCCAAGCAAATAAGGCAACCAGGTAAGTTTTGCATTTCTGCAAAATGCAAAAGTTGCAAAACTTGGCAATGCAAATCCAGAGTTTTAAAAATTGTATCCTGACAATTATTCACCTCCTCTCCCTGCCACTCATAAATTTTAAAGTAATGAAATTGCTTCACTTTTCTCTACCTTTTTTTGACAGTGTTAGAAATGTTGAGTCATCTATTGGTAGATCCTGTCATGTTTTACAATATCACCTTTCTAAATAACTGCATCCCCCAAAGGACGTTGTTGTCTGTTATTGATCTAATTTGAGAGCCACTGACACAGCAGGTAGAACAAGAGATGCAGCCCAAGGTCAATGCCTTCTTAAAATACACATTTGATTCAATTCCATAGGATATTAAGTATTGGCTAAAATAGTGTGTATGTGTGTGAGAGAGAGTGTGTGTGTATTGTTAGAATATGTGTACACTTTAATATATATGTACACTTATATACATATACTGTTGTGGTTAGCTCTGGCGCAGCTCCTGCCCCAAAGACTGTGGATGTGGGGGAGACATCCACATGCTGCAGGCCTGTTTTGCCCTCAGTGGAATCTGCTGATGAAGGCTCCTCTGACCAAGAAGACATGAGTGACAGGGAGGAGGAGAGTGTGGCAGACAGCTCAGAAGGAGATCAATTATCTAGCTCCTCCATGGATTCAGAACAAGAGTTAATGATACAGCCACGCATGCGGAGAGTGATGCATAGGCAACAACAACTGAGAGATTATTATCAATGAAAATGAGGCCACCTGTGGTTGGGTGGAGCTGTGGTAATTAGTGAGGCTGCTATAAATAGCAGCCTGTGGGTTTGGCCATTGTGGAGGATTATCTGATCGTTACGTTTCATGACTGCTTTCTTGACTTTGACTTTTTGTGTGCTGATTTTTCCCTGCTTTGTACCTAAACCAGAGCAAAGTGTGTTTCACTTTGTGAAAGAAGGACTTTGAATTGCCTCACAGCTGCAAGCTAAGTATCACAGAACTGATAAGGGACTTGTATAAATTACCAGTTTGTTTGGAGATGAGTGCTCTTTGCTATAACAGAAGAGGGCTTAGTTTAAGTGAATTTTCATTATAAAGAACATTGTTTTGAATTTTCAAACGTGTGTTTGTCTGAAATTTGTACCTGTGAATTTTTGGGAGGATTCTACCAGAGAGCCCGACAGAACACATACACACTCATATACACATATGTACACACACATACAAACCCACCCACCCCCCAGTTTTGCCTTGGTACCACTAATTTTAAGACTGGGCAACTGCAACAAGTGTTATCCGGAGAGGTTAAGAAAGAACATTCTAGTCCCTTATTTAAAAAATATGATTGGAAGAAAAGTACACCTTACGGTTCAGTAATGTTCCATTCCTCCTTGGGGCACCATTATGAATTTCCATAATGCTGAGCAAGAATCAAGTCTAAGCAAAATAGGTTTGCAAATGGGAAGGATAAGAAAGACTATGGATAGAGAAGAATGGATTTCCTAAGGCACATTAAACATTAAGTTTATCGAGCAAAGTAACATAACTTTTTAAATTATTGTTATTCTCTTGCAAACAGTGGACATATTTGTGATTCAGCGACCGTTAATAGGCATCACACCCTTGCATCAGGGTATTTTCAAGTGAGTCCCTGAAGTATACATTGTCACATTAATAAGCCAAAATATGATCCAAGCAAATAAGACAACTTTATTTGCCTTTGAGAAGTTTTGCATTTCTGCAAAATGCAAAAGTTGCAAAATTTGGCAATCTAAATCCAGCTGGGTAGGTAGAAATATCAAAGAACAGGGGAAAAATGGATTAGCAAGCACTTTTATTGCCTTGTTGGGCAAGCAAACCCCAGTAACACAGAACAACCTATCCAAGCCCTGATGGTTCCCTACAATGTTGACCCACACAGCTTTAGGAGGAAAGCCATGGTTCCATTAAAAAAATGATGGAAAATTGTAATGGGAATGTACTTGACAATTCTGTTAAGAATTCTTTGATATCACAAATACAGGTAAAACTTGAAAAGTTAGAATTTTGTGCAAAAGTTCATTTATTTCAGTAATGCAACTTAAAAGTTGAAATGTAATATATGAGAGAGACTCATTACATGCAAGGCAAAATAGTTCAAGCCGTGATTTGTCATAATTGTGATGATTGTTTTGCAGCAATTACTGCCTCAATGTGTGGTGCTTTCGGTAGTGTGGGCAGTTGCCAAGTCCTGCTGGAAAATTGAAATCAGCATCTCCAAAAAGCTTGTCTGTGGAAGGAAGCATGAAGTGCTCCTAAATCTCCTGGTAGACGGCTGCGTTGACCCTGGACTTAATGAAGCACAGTGGACCAATACCAACAGATGACATAGCTCCCAAATGAACACAGACTGTGAAAACTTTTGCATCTCATTTGAAAACCAAGGACCCAGACTATGGAGGAAAAATTGAGAGGCACATACAGCAAGATGCTTGAAGTCCAGTGTGAAGTTTCCACAGTCTGTTTGGATTTGCCATATCATCTGCTGGGTTTTTTCTACTGTACTTCATTAAGCCAGTTGTATAAATGCCACCACTGGTGTAAAATTGTAGTTTTAAATTAAATTGTAAGTTTTAAAAAATTAAGAGTTATCATCAAGGGGGGGGAAAAGCCTTCTTACTTCCCCAGAGGAAAAAGCAGAAAATCCTAGCCCTGTCCATATAATGAATCTGTTACCATCCCCCCAAACCATGTGGCTTATGAAATATCTGTCCTAAAGGGACTTCTCTGGAAATTTAAAGGTCCTTGCTTCCTTAAGTGGCTTACAAGCTAAAGTCTTCTTTTTTTCCTCCTGTTAATTAGAATGCTTGGAATGGAAGAATATTATGATTCTTGATGAATTTATCTTTTCTTTTATGTACACTGAGAGCGTATGCACCAAAACAAATTCCTTATGTGTCCAATCACAATTGGCCGATAAAATTCTCTTCTCTTCTCTTCTCTTCCCTTCTCTTCTCTTCTCTTCCCTTCCCTTCCCTTCCCTTCCATTCCATTCTATTCTATTCTATTCTAGGTCATAATCGTTTTTCTCTCTAGATGATGACACTTGGTACAAGACATGTTTGGCAGGATGGCTGGCAGCAAATGGATCGTATGGCTGAACATTTTGTGTTGTGGTTGTCAGTGGCATAAATGGCATTTTCCTGACAGACTGGGAAAGATACATAAAGTAAACAGATCACAGCAACAGGATAAGCAAAGAGCCCGTCTGTTTCCAGATCAAAATAGGGTTTTTTACAAGGTTTCAAGCTCTTCTATTAACAGAGACCTCAGACTGTCAAAGGAAAAAAAATAACCTTCAGGGCTTTTAGAAAACAAAAAGACATAGGGGAGAAATGCTTCAACCGGTTGCATAGCAGGAAACTGGAGGTGAACAAAGACACGCCATAAAAATGCTAACTGGCATCTTTCCCTCCATTGCCTTGCAACAGAGTGGATTTTTTTTCTGATAATAACTTGTCTCCCTAAAAGGTGAGACAGTGGGAAAGTAAGTGGGCTTTATCCTCACTGTAGGTGGAGGGGTTTTTTTCTATTCAATCAGAGGCAGGTTTTTCTCAGCATTAGGAAAAAGGCAATGGCAAAATCTTGTCAAGAAAACTACAGGAATTTATCGCTGTAGATATTGATATATAAAAACCCAGCCATTTGGAAACTTCTTGTCACCTCGAGGAAAGAAATCTTAGAACCCATCAAAGGAATTTTGTTGCTCAAGAAACAAAGGGGATTTCTGACACATAGGGAAGTGGGGTGCAGGCTGTAAAATAAGTTGGCCAGCCATACCTCGCTTAGAACCTAAAAGAAATGATTTGTACGTTCAATCATATTTATAAATCATAAGAGCGTGGGCATGTGCACCCATGCCCTTGAATCAGGTTTGATTCCTGGTGACTGCCTTCACAAGTCCCTTCAGTTTTCTAGGCAAGAATTTCAGAAGTGATTTGTCATTACTTCCTTCCTAGGCTGAGAGAGATTGGCTGTCTTAAGGTAAGACTTGAATTCACAGTCTCAATTTCTTACTAAACCACTCTTCAAATATATTGTTTATTTGGCTGTATTTAGGTTCTGGGGTATAAAACAAACTTGGCTATTTTCATCATGGCTGATTTAGGCGGCAAAAGGACAACATTGTTCCAATTCCTGAATGGCTCTGTGACCTTCTACAGCACTGACCATGATGTTGCTCTTGGCTGTTCAGACAGGATAGGACTTGGAAATATTGCTTAAACTAAGAATCCACATTCTTTAACATCTGCATAAAACATTTGGAAGTTATCCCACTGTAGGGAAGGAGTCAAAAGCTGACTGTAAACATTATGGGGCAGACCTGGGCACGGGGTGGCCCACGGGCCGCATCTGGCCCGCCTACTGTCTGTGACCGGCCCGCAGAGGTCGGGGTCCACTCCAGTGCGAGGATGAAAAAGCTCACCACGTCTGCCAGGACTCCTTCGGTTCCTGCTTTTCAGATGAATCATGAGGAAAGCAGGAACCAGAGAAGTCCCTGCAGACGCAGTGAGCTCTTTCATCCTCGCACTGGAGCAGACCCCGACCTCCTACCGAGAGCGGCTGAGCACAGAAACCACGCAAACACTCCAGTGCAGTGACTGTGGTGCACCGTGTTGCCGTAAAGCAAACAATTAGGGTCTGTAGAGTGGGTCTGGGTGTTTAGGTCAGGCCAGGGTCTGGGACTTTACAGTATTGGGTAGAACTGAGTTAATTACATTAGTCCGGCCCTCTAAAACCATCCCAATTTCTCATGTGGCCCCATGGCAAAATTAATTGCCCACCCCTGTTATGGGAGGAGGGTGGGAATAAAAGTATTTTCTATTCCATTATTTTTTAACTCAGAATTTTTAATCCAGAAAAAGTGATACCACTAATCTTCATCCTCTTCTCACTTATGGTTCTACAGTAACTGAAGTACTATATTCTAAGCATGTGCAAAATACATTTTCCTCCATTCTGAGAACTGCAATTCACTTCAGACTTAATGTGTCTATTGAGGGGTACTGAATTTGTCCCAAGAAGAGGTCTCAGTCCTTTATGAATTGCTGTCATAATACTCATTATTTCAGCGATCAACCTCCTAGGGGGAAACATATTGTGTACCTTATATACATTCGTTTATATTTTCTGTCAAAAATCAAAACAGTGCAGAGTGTCGCAACTGAGTGTGTCATGGACTGTGAACTGAACAAATGTAATTAAGGTTTTTAACTGAGTAAAAATTCTGAGCCACTATCCCTCCTGATTAAGTATAGATGTTTAAGAACATAGTATATAAGGAATACCTCTTAGAAAAATTGTTGTATCTCTGAAGTTCAGAAACTTCACATCATGCAGAATGCAGCTGCGAGAGCAATCATGGGCTTCTCTAAATATGCCCATGTCACACCAACACTCTGCAGTCTGCATTGGTTGCTGATCAGTTTCCGGTCACAATTCAAAGTGTTGGTTATGACCTATAGCCCTTCATGGCACCAGACCAGATTATCTCAGGGACCGCCTTCTGCCGCACAAATCCCAGCGGCCAGTTAGATCCCACAGAGTGGGTCTTCTCCGGGTCCCGTCAACTAAACAATACCACTTGGCGGGACCCAGGAGAAGAGCCTTCTCTGTGGCGGCCCCGGCCCTCTGGAACCAACTTCCCCCAGAGATTAGAATTACCCCAGAGATTAGCTACTTAAATCCCACCTCTGCCGCCAGGCATGGGGGAATTAAGACTTCTTCTCCCCCTAGGCTGTTACAATTGTATGCATGGTATGTTTGTATGTATGTTCGATTTTATATATTAAGGGGTTTAAATTTGCTTTTAGTATTGGATTATTATTGTATATTGTTCATGATTGTTGTTAGCCGCCTCGAGTTTTCGGAGAGGGGCGGCATATAAATCCAATAAAACTTGAAACTTGAAACTTGAAAAATTGTTGTATCTCTGCGTAATCCTTTCACTGTGCCTTAAAAATTCCAATAAAACACTTTTTATTTGGATTTGTGAGCTGAGGCTGAAATCATTCCATGTTAGGTGATTAGAAAAGCAGTAACTGCCTTCTTTTAAGAAGTACAGAATGCTTGGAAAGAAAACAATAATAATCTATTTCTGCTGGACTTTGAATAAGCAACATTTGGGGGGGGGAATTGAATTTCTAGAAGGGATAGAAAGAGCTGGAAACTGAAAGACTGGCACGCTGCCACTTTGAAGAGCAGTACATGTGGGGCAAGCTGGAAAAAGGCAGAGATGGTCAAAAAGCCAAATCTTTTGGGGGGTAAAGTCTGGAAAAGTGATTGGCATAAAAGAGTGCTTGGTATTAAATTCAGCATCAATGTCAAACATGTACTTGTTGTGTCTTCTTATAAGTCTAAGGCTCGGTATTGTGGAGCTGGAGAATCATCCACCAAACTCACTCCATTCAACTTCTGTACAGTAATGTAAAAGGAGGGAGAAAAATACCAGTTTCCACCCACAGATTTCTTTATTAGGTTGAACTCCATTGTTTTTTACCATGGCAAGAACCATTTTCTCCTCTGAAAACTAAACTGCGTATCACAGCAAAAGAGAAGGGAAAGGAAATACTGAAGGTCAAAGGAGGAATATTGTTTACTTGGCTATATTTCTGCAAAGAATGTTACCCCCTGCAATCAAGCAGTGTAGCTTTACACAAGAGGTAAAAGTATTGTCCAAGAGAGCATCAGCAGAAGGGGGGAAGGAGGAGGAGGAGGAGGAGGAGGAGGAGGAGGAGGAGGAGGAGGAGGAGGAGGAGGAGGAGGAAACAACAGGGTGAAGAAATTGTTTTATCTTTGGAACAGGGAGGGAAACCATCAGAAATATTCACATTTTAATTTCTAAACCTCAAACTGAAGCAGAAAGACAAGTTACTGGTCAAGGAAATGGAGACCACAAGGAGGTTTATTCCATGCATGCAGGTTCAGAAATAGGAAAACAACATCTGAACAACCATTAGCAGTTTTGCCTGGATTCTTAGACCTTTTCATAAAAGTAGGATGAGCAAACATGTCATTGCGTGAACCAATAATATGGATACATATTGGTGTGCATACAAAAAGGGAAGTAAAATGATAAAGTTGACAGAAAATATGATTACACAGTTAAAATAATCACAAGAACAGCATATGTAATATATGATATCAGACAGCTATACTACATCAATTCTACATCAGTCCATCATTTCAGTTCTCTGTTCCTAGCTTTATGGATATACTGTACAGCAATATAATTCCCATCAGCAAACAGATTATAGGAAAGATGAAGATAAAAGTACAAAGTTTGCATTTGAGATAGTTTACAGTTTCGAGTTAATGATTATATGTTGATATTCACTATTAAAATTCAAAAGAGTATGAATAAAAGCATTATAGAAGCATAATAATATAACAAGGTATATAGTAAAATGCATATGTTGGGGTGTCTCAAAACTATACAGGTAGTCCTCAATTTACAACAGTTTGTTTAGTGACTGTTCAAAGTTACAACAGCACTGAAAGGTGTGAATGTTTTTCACACTCACAACCATTGCAGCACTCCCAAGGTCACGTGATCAACATTCAGATGTTTGGCAACTGATTCATATTTATGATGGTTGCAATGCCCTGGGATCAGGTGAATAGCTTTTGTGACCTCCTGACAAGTAAAAGACGAGTAATAAGTGGGCTTCCCCACTGATTCACTTAATAAGTGTGTTACTAATTTAACAACTGCAATGGTTCACTTAATAACTATGGCAAGAAAGGTTGTAAAATAGAGCAAAGCTCACTTAACAAATGTCTCGCTTTGTAATATAAATTTTGGGCTCAATTGTCGTTGTAAGTCAAAGACCACCTGTATAGATTGACACAGGAAAAATACTATATTAATGTGCCACTGGGGCATGGTGTAGGGCAGAGGTCTTCAAATTTGGCAACATTAAGACTCTTGTACTGGAAGTTGAAGTCTACAAGACTTAAAGTTGCCAGTTTGGGGGAATTCTGGAGTAGAGAATAACAATCAAATGGTGGCTCCTAAGCTTAGCATATCTATTTTTAGGTTTCTATAAATAACATACCAAGATTGACAATTCCAGCCTACTGACTCTGATGTCATTGAATCACCACTGATTCACCCTGCAGTCCTCAGCTACTCCCCCCACCCCAGCCCTTCTTTAAACAATCTGATCTCCAGCTGCAAGAAGATTGCTCATCTTTTGCAATTTATGTAGCTGTTTCAAATAGTAATAATAATATGGTAATTATAGTGCACTGTGTCTTCCTAGAATTATTTTAGGAGCATATTTCCCCTGTAAACATAAAATAAAATATCTCAATCTCACCCATATGGTATTTCTGAGCTGCCTGGTGATGATATGCTAAAGTGAATATACACAATATAACTGATACATTTTGGTCTAAAGTTTACCTGATGTCTAGCATCATGGATTTGGTGCAGTGGTGAAAACAGGATGGTTTTGGTTTTACCCACTCACCCTCCACTTACTTCCAGCTGTACAGCCTGGTGCCTAACAGGCCACGGACTGGTACCAGTCAGTGGCCCAGGTAGTGGAGATCCCTGCTTTAATATAATTTTTCCTCTTCTTTCAGTGCTATCCCATACAATGAGTTGTCTGTTTAACTGGCCAGCTTTTTCAGAGATATTATCACCAGTGAAAAATCAATAATTAAATGAAGATGTTACTGTTTGGCACACACTTGGCACTGTGCTTGCTTGAATAAATCAGAAATTTTTTAAAACTTGGTTTAGGCCAGTGATGGCAAACTTTTTTTCCTTGGGTGGCAACAAAGCATGCGCGAGTGCTATCACACATGCATGAGTGCCCACACCCATAATTCAATGCCTGGGAAAGGTGAAAACAGCTTCCCCCACCCCCAGCGGCCCTCCAGAGGCAGGAAATGGCCTGTTTTCCAATTTCTAGACTTGTGTTTCGCCCTCCTCAGGCTCCCAACGCTTCCCTGGAGCTGGGGAAGGGTAAAAACACCCTCCCTCATCCCCCCAAAGGCTCTCTAGAAGCCAAAAATTCCCTCCCAGAGCCAAAAATCAGCTGGCCAGCACACACATGAACATATGGGCTGACCTAAGGTAACGACGTGTGTGCCAGCATATAATTATTCATGAGAATAATTATTCAAGAGAATAATGATCCCTTCCAATTCCGGCATTCTATTCAATTCTACTCTACTCTACTGTACTCTACTCTACAGATTGACATCAGACTAGAATAGAATAAAATAGAACAGAACAGAATAGAATAGAATTCTTTACTGGCCAAATGTGATTTGACACACAAGGAGTTTTTCTTTGGTGAATATGCTCTCAGTGTACATAAAAGAAAAGATAACATTTGTCAAGATCAGCCCTGGAGCACTGCCACCCTACGAACTTCTTTACTTCAATACTAGAAGTTTTTTTTTTAAAGCCAGCACAATTGGATTTCCTTCTTCCTAGGAAGGCTTTGCTATAGTCAACGACTCAGAATATATCCCCATATAGCTCAATAGGAAATTCCTGGATAAGTGAATGGTGATTTTTTTAAAGCTCTTACTTGAAAACTTTTCTCAGGCTCAAAAATGCCCTCAGTTGAACCTGATAAACAGCATGACTTGGATTTTCCTTTTTATTTTGTAAGCCAGTCCTGCCTATGGCAGTCAAATGAATTCCACAGTGCAGGTATAATTTGTAAACTTGGAGGAGAGTCAGGCTTCCAAGCATTTGAATCTGAAATAAGAGCAATAATCACCATTGCCAGTTATTACTCACCCTGAATGTCAACTCTAAATGCAAATGCTTGGCCTTATATTTCCCAACATTTTCACATACTGTCTTCGGTGAACATATTTACCGTCTAATTACTTGTTAGAGCAGGGATACATCTGAGTTAGTTTGCAGCAATTTATGAGCTGAGAGTCACAACGGGTATCATGTTTCACTATTTGTCTTTGTTTCCTAAAAGGCTGATACGTTTGTGTTATATTATAATGTAATTGTTTTCAAACTTTTGAACTGTGAAATTTTTTGCTAGGGAGAAGATGGAAGATAAGTCTTATTCTGCAGGAAATGTTTAGGGCTTCTACTGATTCGCATGGAATATAGGCAGTGGGTTTTAGCATTGCTAGCTACCTGACTGTGCATCCCAAAAGACATCCATCAGTCTCCTGTGACTTCTCAGTGTAGTGGAAAATTGGTAGTCTTCAGGGGAACAATGTCTCAAGGCGTAATATTTAATAAGATTCTGGGAAATGCAGAGTTGTTTAAAAATATTAAGTGACACTGGTAAAATATCCTGTTATAAGATTTGCTGCTATTTTGTGGAGCTGTGCAGTGACTCACATTCGAACAATAACCTGTGATTGTGAGAGAGCACAGGTGTCATCATAGCATCTGTCAAGTTCACCTTAGAGCAGCTGTTTTTCCCTCCCTGTGTTTACCTTTTGCAGCTGATGTGCAATCCAAGGAAAAGATGCACAAAGTTTAACATGTTTCTGCCATGCCCAAATGAACTCTGAGACACATTACATCCTTTGAATCCTCATAGTTGACAAGCCAATTATTTTCTTCCTTTCTTTTTTCTGCCTGTATTCTGTCCTTAATTCATCTTTAACAATAATTTAATTGTCTAGAACAGCCTTTCTTAATCCCAGCAAACTTAAAGATCAATGGACTTCAACGCCTAGAATCCCCCAGCCAGCATGACTGAGCCAAAATAATGGGAACTTTAGGTGGCAATTGGTGCACCATTGGAAGATGTGAATAACCATATTACAGGCAGATTGTCATGGAGAAAAATTAACAACAGGTTCAGCCAAACCAGCACGAACTAGCTGAATTATATGGGGATTCTAGTATTGGATTATTGTTATATACTGTTTTATTACTGTTGTTAGTCTGCAGAGAGGGGCGGCATACAAATCCAATTAATAATAATAATAATAATAATAATAATAATAATAATAATAATAATAATCCCATCACTGAAATTTCATGCATGCTGCTGAAATGAAAACTTAGTAGATTATGGAGAAAAAAATATCTCACATTCCCTAGGATTCATGTTTTTCAGCATCATGTATACCTTGTGATCCTAGAATTGCAGCTATGATTCAATTCAATTCAATTTATTAGATTTGTATGCCGCCCCTCTCAGAAGACTCGGGGTGGCTCACAACAGTAATAAAAAACAGTATAACAAGGGAACAAATCTAATAATAAAATTATATTAAAAAACCCCAACAATTTAAAAACCATACAATCATACAATACCAAACATAAAATATAAGAAAGCCTGGGGGAGATGTCTTAATTCCCCCATGCCTGGCGATATAGGTTGGTCTTTAGTAACTTGCGAAAGACAAGGAGGGTGGGGGCCGTTCTAATCTCTGGGGGGAGTTGATTCCAGAGAAGGCTCTTCCCGTGGGGCCCACCAAATGACATAGTTTGGTCGACGGGACCTGGAGAAGGCCAACTGTGCAATGATGGTTCATTGCACAAACAGATGTTTAGGTTGGATTTGGAATTGGAATCCTCTATTGAGTCCATCCTGGGTTAGGCAGAGATTGATGTCTGATGATATAAAAAGTATTGTCCCAGGATGTAAGCTCTTCCTGCTAAACCTGCCTTTTGCAATTGACTGAAGATGATTTGTCAATGCCAATGATGTTCAGGTAGGTGGTGCTCCAGTTGCTTTGGGATTGCACCCAAGGTACCTATTACTATTGGTACTACCTTTGCTTTCTTTGCCCCAGTCATTTTATTTGTATCTGCAGGTCTTTGAATTTTGAGATTTTTTCCAGTTCTTTCTCTTCTTTTGTTTCCAAGCATTGCCATGTCCTCCTTCCAGACTTTTTGTCTTTTTTGCTGCAGCAGCTAGCTAGATGGTCTACTGTTTCTTCTTTGCAGGGATAGTATTTTATCTCTATTGCTGTCTTCTCAATTCTGGCTTTCTATGCATTCATTCTTAATATTGTGCAAGCAGAATTAGCCTTTCTGTCTCTTTCTTCAACTTTCCTGATCTCAGCCATGGTCATGTTATGTTCTTAATTCTAGGCTGTTTATCAACTTCTTTCTTTCTGTCAATCAATATATGTACAAAATTTTTCTCACAGATTCAAACATTTCTCAGTGTCATACTAAATAGAAAATATGTGGTCCCTACATATCCCTCAGCATACAGTTAAACTAAATTTCTCAAATTTTGTTCATAGTCACATTTCACTATTTTGGTCAGAAGACACACTTAAACATTAATTCACCCTCTTTTTAATTCACTCTATCTACCTTCCTTTTAGTATACAGAAACAGTAATGGCATTTTTCTAACCAGAAAGTTAAGATGCAGCTTTCACATACACATTAAACAAGCCACACAGCTACTTCACAGGCAGACCATGTCCACAAAATTTACACTTGCAGAGCACATTTTCCAAAACTTTCCCAATATTTACTACTTTCTTTTCATATATCTTTTCTTGGGCGCCAGCATTTGTAACACGCATTTCAATTCCATTCTGTGATATACATTGCTATCATTCCCAAACAAATCTCTAAGACATTTCTTCCATAATTTCAGGTTTCTCCCTGATCATTTCATCATTTTTTATTTTAATTCCATTCATTCTGCTGGAATCCCCATATTTAATTCTCTTTGCTTACTGCTAAAGTAACTTTCATCAAAATCACTCTATACATTCTCTGAATAGAATAGAATTCTTTATTAAACAAGTATGATTGGACACACAAGGAATTTGTCTTTGGTGCTTATACTCTCAGCGTACATAAAAGAAAAAATACATTTGTCAAGAATCATGAGGTACACTATGATTTTCATAGGGTACAAATAAGCAATCAGGAAACAATCAATATTAATATAAATTGTAAGGATACAAGCAACAAATTACAGTCACACAGTCATAAGTGGGAGGAAATGGGTGACAAGGAAGATGAGAATAGTAATGCAGCCTTAGTGAATAGTTTGACAGTGTTGAGGGAATTATTTGTTTAGCAAAGTAATGGCATTTGGGGGAAAAACTGTTCTTGTGTCTAGTCTTGTCTAGTTGTATGCAGTGTTCTATAGAATCATTTTGAGGGTAGGAGTTGAAACAATTTATGTCCAGGATGCAAGGGGTCAGTAAATATTTTCACAGTCCTCTTTTTGACTTGTGTAGTATACAGACCCTCAATGGAAGACAGATTGGCAGCAATTGTTTTTTCTGCAGTTCTGATTATACTCTGAAGTCTGTGTCTGTCTAGTTGTGTTGCAGAACCAAACCAGACAATTATAGAGGTCCAGATGACCGACTCAATAATTCTTCTGTAGGACTGTATCCGCAACTCCTTGGGCACTTTTAGCTTCCTGAGTTGGTGCAGAAAGAACATTCTTTATTGTGGTTTTTTAAATGACATTTTTGATGTTACGTGACCATTTTAGGTCTTGAGATATGATAGAACCTAGAAATGTGAAGGTCTCTAAAGTTGATACTGTGTTGTCTAGTATTGTAACAGGTGGTAGAACGGGTTACTCTTCCATAATCTTTTTGACTACATTCTTTGTATCAGTCTTTTTCTCTGTACACATTATGGAGTATATTTTTCTCCCCTTCATTTACCCTTAACCTCTCATACACTTTTCCATCATCATTCCACCAAGTCTCCTTTTTCATATTTTATAATTCCATATGCTCCTGCGGCATCTTGTAACATAATTCTTTTTATTATGTTTCAAGCACCATCCATGTCTTCTTTGCCTACATCCATTTTCCATTCATTCTGTTGGGAATCCATCTTTCCTTCCCCTTTTTCATATACTATAGAACTGATACATTGTCTTTCCGCATTGTTTGCTTTCACAATTAATATTTCTTATGCATAACAGCTGAATTATCAAACATGGCTGAGTATCTTTAGCACATAAGGATAATATTTATTTATTTATTCATTCATTCATTCATTCATTCATTCATTCATTCATTCATTCATTCATTCTATGCCGCCCAATCCTGAAGGATTCAGGGTGGCTACAGGAATCCTTAGTAAGTATAAAAAGTTAGATCTGCTTTTATTAAAAGTTTCCTATAATATTTGTGTTGTGGGGGGTGTTATATAAAGTTTGAAGCTTCCCTTTTGACAACTTTGGATCAATAGATATCAGAATTTAGACTCAGCCAGATTAGACATTCAGAGCAAATGTTTCCTTCAATCCTCCATCCTTCCTTCTGACCATACTCAAGTCCTTTCTAAATAATGTTTCTGTGTGCCTGCTTTTTAATGTAATATTCTTGTAGATCCTTTAACCTTAAGACAGATTCAAATTAGGTTATTGCAGGAAGTGCCAATGGAGTTCACAAAACTTAACTTTAATAAAGAAAGTTAAAGACTCAGTACCTGCATTCTCAAAACTCCTGTTGTTTTTCCTACAGCACTAAAGGTTTTGGCTTTTTGTAGTAATTGTTGGGGTTTTCCCTCACAGACTCAGTAGTGGGCTCCTACCAGTAGGGCTAATTGCACGTAGCTCCATGGATCTGGTGTATGCGGTAGCAAAAAACCTCACTGAAACATGCACGCACATGCATCCCCATGCAAGATTTTGCTACTTGCACAGGTGCAGGAAGCAAAATTTCACTCGAACATGTGCTCGGACACCAGAGTTGTGTGCAATTAGACCTATTGGTAAGAACCCACTACTGCATGGAACGTTGCAAGTTCCGCATCATTTTCTAAAACTTGACACTATCTGAAAAAATGCACATTGTGACATATGAATGATAACCCACAGAAAAAAGAGCAAACATTCACACTGTTTTTTTAAAAGGCAAGTTTTTTGTAATTTCTAGTAGAGCTCTTCAAGTCAAATTTAAATGCTTACCCTATATGTAGCCAGCTTGTAGTCTAAATATGTTATTTTCTTTGCAAAAATATCATTGAGGGGAAACATGAAATAAAATGGTAAGCGATATATAAAACTCATTCAGGATACATGTTCATGGCTTCTAATCAAAGAATTTAGCAGTCAGACTTACAATTTTTCCTCATTCATAACTGATTGCCTGGTATAATTAGACTAATTATGTATCCATTTTGCAGTTGCTCTGATTTATGAACCTAGTTGCCTGGCTTGTTTCTGTAATGAGTGGAAATATATCAGGAACCTGATTCACTAAATATGATTTAGAGCATACCTCTTGGAAATGATAGGCAGTCAATATTCTTTCTTGACCTTTCATGCTGGTTGAAGTTTCATGGTTAATTTGGTGTAGCATGATGGGTAAGATGTGATCTATCATAGCATTGACACAGTTCTCATTTGGTGACACAGGTGGCAAGCCGGTAGCAGGAGACTCTGACTAGAAGTGGACCTCGCAGGATCAGACATAAAGAACAGATTGTAACAGGGGATTTTGACAGATGTCATTCAAAGAAGAGAAAAGCTGTACCAGTGAAAATCCGTAGGGTAAAAGAAAGAGCAGGAAAGCGTAAATAGAATAGAACAGAGTAGAATAGAATGGAATGGAGTGGAACAGAATGGAACGGAATGGAACCAAACAGAACAGAACAGAATAGAGTTTTTATTGGCTAAGTGTGATTGGACACACAAGGAATCTGTCTTGCTGCATATGCTCTCAGTGTACATAAAAGAAAAGTTCATCAAGAATCATAAAGTACAACATCGGGTGCAAATAAGCAATCAAAATATATTAGGAATTGCAAGTATGAGGGGGCAATCCATTTCTTTTAAAGGAACTGCAGAGTGAATTTTTCTATTTACAGTTCTAAATTGCTTGGCTCCTATGTCTCTGCTTGTGGGCATTTGTTTGGATTTTTTAAAAAAATGTATTTATTTATTAAATTTGTTTTGTCCCCATGTTATCGCAGGTGTCTTACAACACAAAAATGTGTGTAGCACCTTTCCAGATTTCGCTCAAACTGGGAAAATTCATTATGCTTTCCCACATCCTGCCTGTAGTTTGTTCTGTCTGGGCAGAGCAATGATCAGAAATAAAGAGCCACACACACTGTTCAAAATTTGATCATAGACAAAACAAGCCATGCAATCCACTGGTTAATTCTAAGGAATTTCATGCTGGCAGCATTTCTCTCTAATGAGCTGGAGATAAGAAAGCCCAGGCTGCGAGCCAGAGAGCTATAAATGTTAGTCCTTGAAGTGTTTCTGGCAGCTTGGACAAAACTTATGGTTCAGTAAAAATTTGCAAAGCATGATACAGGCATGAAGGACAAGGATTTGAATTCAGAAAGTCCTCTCAGCTTCAATTCTCCAGCAGCCATGACAAGCATGTTCAACATGCCCACTTTCCTTTTGGCTGTCCCTTATATACTGGCAAGGTGTGGCCAAGTGTCCCATAGATCTACTAATGCCAAGAACCCCTTTTCTTCAGATATCCATGCCTAGACCACGTTCTTCTGGCCCTTGCATCTAACAGAGTCTAATTCCCCATCGTCCTCTAATCCCCACCATACTCTGATTCACTTAATCCCATAACTGGGGGTTCTATGTTTCTCTTTAGATTTATAATAACTTTCAAACAAGAACTGTTAGTTCAGCTCCATGGAAACAAAGTATCAGTTGCCATACTTTGATATTTAAATAGATTTTTATTTGTATCTGGTTGACCCTCAGTTTCTAACTCTTCCTCACTCTCACTCTCAGATTCAGGTGACAAGAACACTGGCCTGAAATGCCATTATTCATCCATCTCTTGATCCTCAAAATCTGTGACCAGATGAGCTGGACATGGACCAATCACAGTACAGTTGTACAAAGTTTCCCTTCCTTTCTTATTTTTTTAAAAGCATATTTAAATATCAAAGTATGGCAACTGATAGTTGCCATGGAGCTGAACTAACAGTTCTTGTTGCAAAGTTACTATAAATCTAAAGAGTAACATAGAAACCAATGAGCTGTTCTCCTATTGCTTTAAATATTGTAGCATCAGAACAATAATTCTAATTGTTTGGAGAGTTGCTTTAGCATCAAAGGGGATAATGCGAGCAGGGAAAGTGAAGGCTGCCATATGTGCAAACATCTGGGAAAGGAAAGAAAAAGCATAAATACTGGAGAGGAGGGACAATCCCCCCCCCAAAAAAACCAGGGAGTAATAGACTACAAGACTCAGCCAGCAGTGTTTACCTTCCCTGTATTGATGGCAAAAAGAAGGAAGACAAGCAATCACACTCTGTATTGGCAATAGTCCACCCAGCCTTATTGCCGAGCCACTGTAATTCCAATTAAAATTCCTGAAGTTGGCAAATGGGAACAACAGAAAAAAGCAACTAAGGAGACAGCAAGGGATTACCCACAGATGTACAGAAAAGCACACTTTTGCTGTCTGCAGAGGGTGCTTTTTCTTATTCTTTGTCTGCCGATTGCAGAAAAACATGAATGGAGTGTGGAGTCCATTATGGCAGGAGCAGTGATGTCATTATCTCTTTAATGCATGAAAGGAGCTCACTTAGCACTTAGCCAGGAAGCTCGCTGAATGCTAGATGCTGTAGCCCTTCCACATGTAATCTATCTATGTACCACTTCAAATCTCCCATGACTCACTTGCTATGCATCCAGAATCACATTGATTGGATTTTTATAACTGACTCCATCATAATATCCATTTGAATGTCATTTTTCCTATGTAAGGGAGGGGGGAATCAAGCATTTGAAAATACAAGTGCATGAGTGGGTGCCTTTCTGTCAAGAAAAATGGGTTCTGAACCTCTGAATATTCCCATCCTTTCCAGGAAGATTAGAATTTTCATCTGAATCTTCTCCCAATTTCTTTACACTGTGAATTATATCAACATTATTGTCTTCCATAGGTTGATTATTTATTTATTTACTTCCTTCTCTCCCACTCTGTAACATTTTGGTAACATTGTATTTTATATTTCCTAGATGGACAAGGTATATTCCATTTTTGCTCCTGGATAGATTGAATGTAAAAAGATTAATGACAATGATAATGATGACAATAATTGCTCTTCAAATAGACACTTTGCTGTAAGAGATGCAGAGTTAAGTGTCAGTTCCATTAAGAGTTATTTATATTTATTTATTTATTTATTTATTTGCTTGTTTGCTTGCTTGCTTGCTTGCTTGCTTGCTTGCTTGCTTGCTTGCTTGCTTGCTTGCTTGCTTGCTTGCTTGCTTGCTTGCTTGCTTGCTTGCTTGCTTGCTTGCTTGCTTGCTTGCTTGCTTGCTTGTTTAATTTGTATGCTGCCCAACTCCTGAAGGACTCTGGGCAGCTATTATGTTAAATGAATTTGTGACAGTTTTCTCAGCCAAGTGATATTATCTAGCCAATCTTGGTTGTTTGCAAAAGATTAGGAAAGATTGTATCTAGTAACTACATGAACGGAAACCCATCAAAAAATAAATTCCTGGGCTGTAGTTTAGGTAGCAAAGATAACATCAAGGAAGGATGGCAATGGCAAAACATTTCTGTATGGTTGCCAAGGAAATGGCATGGGCATAACCCCGAAGACACAAAGAAATCTCTCAGCTCAAAGAAGATTTGAATGCACCTTAATGATTTGTTACAATGATATGCCTTCTGAGCAAAGTAGGATACTCAATATATTTTAAATAAACAATTAAGTAAACTTTGAAGGAACCACAGAGCTCTCTAACAGAAATATTTGTCATGTGAAATGAAATATTTTTTATAACTAAACCTTCCAATACAGCTTTTTGCAATCTGGTAGTACTTTCCAGATGTGTTTAGATTGTACTTCTATCTTTCTATCTATCTATCTATCTATCTATCTATCTATCTATCTATCTATCTATCTACCTACCTACCTATCTCTATCATCTATCTATCTATCTATCTATCTATCTATCTATCCATCCATCCATCCATCCATCCATCCATTTATCAACTATCTATCTATCTATCTATCTATCTATCTATCTATCTATCATCTGTCTATCTATCTATCTATCATATATCTTTCTATCTATCTATCTATCTATCTATCTATCTATCATCTATCTATCTATCTATCTATCTATCTATCATCTGTCTATCTATCTATCTATCTATCTATCATCTATCTTTCTATCTATCTATCTATCTATCATCTATCTTTCTATCTATCTATCTATCTATCTATCTATCTATCTATCTATCTATCTATCTATCTATCTATCTGGATTTCTATGCCGCCCTTCTCCGCATGTCCAAGAAACATAACCACACTAGCTATGTTTTCTGGTGAATTCACTCTATTAGATCTCACTAATTAAATTTCACAAATTTCACTGTATCTGGAAGGCACAAGATGCAGAAACTCCTGTTAACATGGAGTTGAGAAGATTTGACTGCATCACATAACTCTTGCTGATGTTGTAATCATTATTGAAATAAAACATGCAAAAAACTTTGCATGGTTCGGAATATTGTTGTATAAATGCAAAACATCCTTGCTCTTCTTTTCCTTTTAGATATACTTGTAAATATTTGCCATCTGTCAATGTAACCTTCTTTTAGTCTAATTCTGCTCTCAGGGCAAAACATATCTTAAGTTACAATTCCTCATCATGAATTGTGCCCAGAGACACAGCTTTCTGCAAGTTATGCTTTCTTTTCAATTTAAATAATGCAACTTATGGAAAATAAGTTAAATTATTCCTATATAGTATATATAGTATGTATGTGTTCCTTTTTAAATGTTTTAGTAAAATGATTATGATGAACAGGTTTTCAGGAGCCTAATTTGCAATAAAAATACATTAAGACACCTATGCTTCATATTAGATTTTACTTGATTGTATGTTTTTAATCCCAATTACCTGTTGGGGGATCATATACCATTTCATTGTACATAGTTGTAGGTACAAAAAATGTACATGTACAATCTGCAGGTTTGAGCAACCTATAAGTAAATTAAATTACCTTGCACCATGGCTGTTTATTGTTTTAGTGTTGGTGGAAAGAGAGAACCAAATATTAGTCATTCCATTCTATTCCAGCCCGATTTGTTTTAAACATTTTAAAGTATGCTTTAGATATGAATGCAAAATTAAAAATGGGACTGCAAATTTAAGATTCTGAGTACAGTACTCTGTTTGCAAGAGGGAATGGGTATAGGTGAAAGAACCACCAGCTGGGAATGATCGTTGCTTGCAACCATAGCTTTGGTAATGAGCTGGTCCTGAATGATTTTTCAAAGATTATGCTTAGTGGTTCAGCTATGGCTGTGGAGACATTTTTAGGAAACATGCACATAGACCATCAGGCCCAATTGATAGAGGTTTGAGGTCGCGTAATGCTTTTCCAACAATGTCTTCAGTGAAGTCTATTTGCGTTATGTCATTGTGAGTGTTTCAGGTGTGATTAATGAATTTTGCTGCTATGCTGCTATGTCAATATAAACCACTATTCACAACCTTTGATTCTGGGTCTAATATTTCTGATTGCTTGTCTAATTTCCTGATTGCTTATTTGAACACTATGGCAACCATAGAGTGTTGTACCTCACAATTCTTGACAAATGTATATTTTCTTTTATGTACACTGAGAGCATATGCACCAAAGACAAATTCCTTGCATGTCCAATCACACTTGGCCAATAAAGAATTCTGTTCTGCTCTGCTCTATTCTATTCTGTATTGTCTTAACCTAATTTTATGTGGCCCTTGACCTGTTTTCAAAACCTATCTTCAATAAATTGAGACCTCAATTGAGAATGATATATGAGCTTTCCTCACAGCCTGTTGCCTAGGGAAATCAGAGATAATTAGATGTCTAAGACAGAAAGTAGGAGATGTTAATGGGGAAAGTAGATGATTTCACTTTTCTTCTTTTTTCTCACATGGTACTTATTTCAATTTCTAACCTAATTGGCATGTGACCCAAATATTTTCTCAAACAAGGGGTAACTTTCTATAGTTGCTTTTGGTATAAACAAATAGACAGAGAAGCAATAAGTGTGTGGTACACAGTAGAAATTCCTTCAGATTTAAAGTCAGTTTTCTAACAACTGATAAGCTTCACTAAATGAAACAGTTGCATGAAGGAGCCAGTAGCACAGAATGGGATTTTAGGGCAAAGAAAGACTTTTCTATTAAAAAAAGCTATCTCAGACATGCAGCCCATAAAAACCAGTATTATTAATTTACATGGCACATGTCTCCCTAACGTATGTAGTACGGTAGAATGTAGACTGGATATTGGATATCAACTTGCAAGTCTCTGCCAAGTATTACAGATCTCCAGTTCAAAAGAAAGTGTATCTCCACGATCAAACTAGGCAGTCTGAGGATCAGCTGTAGTCACACCTTCAACTCCACACTGCAAAGAACCTTCACAGCTTAGGCCAGGGCTGTCAAACTCCTGGGCCATGGGCCGGATGCATCACACGCTGGCCACGCCCATGCCCAGTTTAGCGAAGGGGGAGAAAGTCCCAATATGTCATGTGACACCGCCATGATGCTGTGAATTTGACACCCCTGGCTTAGGCCCGGGATTTTCAAACAGAAGTGCAGCAGAAAGTCCTGGTAAGTTGGAAAGGTGTTACCCTTATTTCTTTCAGGAGGTAAACTTTCTTTCTAGTAAAGAAAAAAGACTAGGTGGTGCAGTGGTTAGAGTGCAGTACTGCAAGTTACTACTGCTGATCACCGGTTGCCAGCAGTTTGGCAGATCGAATCTCAGTAGGCTGAGAGGTTGACTCAATATGCTAAACTGCTTAGAGGGGGCTGTAGAGCACTGTGAAGTGGCATATGAGTCCAAATGCTATTGCTATTGCCAGGTTGCTGGTTTTTGGCTTCTAATTTTTCCCAAAATGTCTATTTAATTGCACTCCAATTAATGGCCAAAGATTGCCAGAAGGTCCTGAAAAGCCTCAGCTTTATCGCCCACCCTGCTGTCTGGGATGGGAAGAAGGAAGCTGTGGTGTGAGGGTGTGGAGAACTTTATATCAAAATATATTATACCAGTTTATACCTGTACTTTGCTGCAAAACTAGGTGATCGGGCTTGATAAATTGACACTTAAAGCTTGAAAATTAATGAGTAGTTTTAAAAAGGACTCTATTATTTCATTAGAGATGGTAAGTTTCTGTTAGTTTCTAAGTTTCAGATGAAGACATTATTTGCATAGCACAGGCTTTCAATTCGTCCCTCAGATAAATTGCTCAAGACCTGCCTGTAAACAACATTCCTGGTTTTGCTATCTAGCTGGAGGATGACCAGACTGTCAGATGAACTGACTCTGGAGTCTGCCACCTATAACTGGTCATGAGAGAAACAGGCAACTTCCCTTACTTGTGTTTTCCTATTTGCATCTGTAAATCTTTTCCTGCGTTTTTTGCCTCTTTTCCCTTTACCTGGTGTTACAATAGAAGGAACAGATTTGTCTGAACTGAGGAGGAAAATAAGGGGGGGAAATCTGCCTCTGCCTACTAGCATCCATTGGTATTAATCTGGCTAGTGTTCTGTTAATGTGTGAGAGAGTTGAGGGGTGTTTGGAAACTCAAACAGTATTTGCTGTGTGAGCAAGAAGGAGACAGGAAGGATTCTATGCATGGCTTAACTCAACTGTTCTGTAGTAAAGCTGCTTGCTGCTGTGAAAGCAAAAGCAAAAGTGAAACTGAAACTCTTCTGCTTTTGTTTTGCATTTGGATCAGATTTCTTTTCAGGTGGGGAGAGGGAAGTAGAACTCCTTAGCATCAGAGCTTGTTAATAATAATATAAGAAATACTCATACTCTGAAGGTCATTTTGAAAAATCCTTTCTTAATCTAGAAGCCAAGAGGAAGTTTATAGGCTTTATGGTTCTGGAGATTTCGTGATTAATGTGTGACTGGTTTTTGCTTTTATATAGATTATTTACATTATCTTTATCTTCCTTAAACATTAACAGAATCCACAATGAACTGAAAATCAGTGTCTCAGATAATTGACAATCAAACTGAAACTATGCTAATCAAGTAAAAATAGCAAAAATGGGGAAATCTTTTACTCAAACTGTCTTAAAAACCCTCAAATGAGTTACCCAAACCTAATTTACATATTAAAGGAGAGAGTTTATAAAAGCAAATCTGTCCAAATGGCAGAAAAAAGAATCATTTGAGGCTAAACATACAATTATCTACAGAATTCTCCCTTTAGGCTATTCCTTGCCCACTACTCAGTAACTATCCCAAACCATGAGCTGTAATATAGACCAGTTCTACACTCTTCCTGGCAGTTACTGTGCATTCTACTTTTTAGTACAGGGTACATGGTTGTTAGGGATTGCCATTGTAAACTGCGTATCGTACACTTGTACCAAATTTGTACTTGAAGAGTTAATATTCAAGGCTGTTTCGTCACTTCCTCATTGAAACTATAAAAGCTCATTATTCTGCTCAGTCACTTCCTTTTACTTTTGCCTGAGAAGGGGGAGTTGTGTTTAAGCTTCGTGCTTGTATAAGCTTCGTGCTTATTTTTGCTTTGTGCTTCTATCTTGTGATTGCTCAGTGCTTATTATTCTTTATTTGCTATGTGCTTCTTCTGGATTGTTTATATTTTGTTTATATGTAAATAATACTTATTTAACTAAATCTGTGTCTTGGCTTTATCACATATCCACGCTCTGTTAAAATTCTCTGCTCGGTGTTGTCGAAGGTTTCATAGCCTAGCTAACCGAGACAAGCCAACACTACTCCAGCTTCTTCCCCAGAATAGCTGCTTTCCATCTGTGATAGATCAATGAGATGGGTAAGACCTGGACCCTATCTACCTGTACCCTAGTTGGAGAATAGCTGTTTAGTCATTCTTGAAGGACACATTGACATGATTCAGCTTTCCCCTCATCTGCAGCCATAGCCAAAGCCAGTAGTCCTTGCATTTTTTATGAACCATAATCAAATTGAAGTTTCCACCTTGTCTTGGTAGAAACTAATATCCCATTTCTAAAATGTGTGTTATTTTGGCAGTAATTTATTTGAAGGTGCATCTGTCCACCCTTAGCATCCTCATTTAGTGACAGGCTTGTTGTTCCTCCTCTGCATTAGTTGAAGCATTGGAATATTCTTCAAGGTTAGGAACCAAAACTGCACCTAATTTTCAAGGAGGTATAATCAGTCTAGAAGGAACCCCAGATTGTGCATTCAATTTGTCTGGGTCAATGTGATCCCATCCAGCACCAAAGATAGCACAGTGCTAGAACCAGTAGGCTTCAAAATCCACATACACTCAATCTTGCCAGAATTCATCTGAAGCCTGTTATTTCCCATCCAGTTCCTCAGAATCTATAGAATCTAGGATATTTCACTGAGTGGCTCCATGTAAATGTTAAAAAGAAAGGAAGAAACCTTGCTGCACTTAACATAGCAGGGGTTGTGGACAGGATCTCTTCTCCTCACGTCGCTACAGAGCACTGCACACCAAGACAACTAAAAACAAGAACAAATAATTCCATCAACACTCAACACTCAGACGTTTTTACTAAATCTGCACTTCTATTCTACTAGTTTTTCTCATCATTCCTATCATCCTTTTCCTCCCACTTAGGACTGTATGACTGTAACTTGTTGCTTGTATCCTAAGATTTTTATTAATATTGATTGTTTCTTCATTGCTTATTTGATCACTATGACAATCATTAAGTGTTGTACCACATGATTCTTGACAAATGTTTATTTCCTTTTAAGTACGCTGAGGGCATATGCACGAAGACAAATTCCTTGGGTATCCAATCACACTTGGCCAATAAAATTCTATTCTATTCTATTCTGGAATCATCCCCAAAGAAAAGCGAACCAGCATAACCTCATTCTTCTCACTCCAAATTCTCTGAGCTGATCCAGAAGGATTGGTTGATGCCACTGTCAGGTTGTTGGGACAAGATCTTCTGAAATGCCCCAAATGTCAGTGATAATGTTGTTCTTCAATAGCCATCAAGCCAAATTCCAGTTAACAAAAATTGATATCAGATATCTAAGGAAACATAAATGGCAGTTTTGCAGTAGTTTGGGGGTTACTTTTTTTCCAGTTTAATAAAGTTGTTGAATGGCATATACGCCTGTTCAGTTTTGACTCATTTTACAACAGTCTATGAATAGACGTCAGTGCTGTGATCTCAGGCTAATGAACTTCATGTGATCTTTATAATTTGAGTTTGAGACTCATGCTGTAACTCAAGCATGGCTGTTCTTTGCTTCAGTGAGATCCACAGTCAAGAAGGCTACCCACTGCTTCCTAATTTAAAAAATGATGCTTTCTTTTCTAATCTGAAATTCTAGAGAACTGACATTGGATTATCCGCCATAACTCACCAAGGGCTACAAAAAGAAATTTCATGAAGGACCACAATAGTCACTGGGCTGGACTAAACATCCAGCATCCCAGAAAGAAATCTTTCTTAGGTGAAGATAAAGGTTCCCTCACACATATGTGCCAGTCGTTCCCAACTCTAGGTGCTCATCTCGGTTTCAAAGCCAAAGAGCCAGCACTGCCCAAAGATGTCTCTATGGTCATGTGGCCGGCATGATTAAATGCCAAAGGCACATGGATCACTGTTAACTTCCCACCAAAGATGGTCCCTATTTTTCTACTTGCATTTTTACATGCTTTTGAACTACTAGGTTGGCAGAAGATGGGACAAGTAACGGAAGCTCACTCCGTTAGGCAGCGCTAGGGATTCGAACCACTGAACTGCCAACCTTTCTGATTGACAAGCTTAGCATCTTAGCCTCTGAGCCATGATGTCTGTAGCCACGGTGTCACCTAAATCTTTCTTAAAGGGCTCTGTGAAGTGGTATATAAAATCTAAGTGCTATTGCTATTGCTAAAGTGCCTTACACTCCAGCCGACTACATCATAAAATGGAGCAACTTAAAATGCAACGGAATGCACCATAATTTTAGAATAAAGCAGGCAATTGATTTTGAGATTAAATATTTTATTACCATTGCTAAAATGAACACATATGTTTGGTATCCCCATTATATGATGAATTGTAAAAAAATAGTTTTAGTACAGTATCAAAATTTACATACTTATGTCAAAAGGCCAACATCGCTCAAATTATCTCCTGCAGAACTTGGCTAAGATCCATCAAACAACCAAAATTGCTCCCAACCCTCAACCAGGGAAAAGAACAGCTTAGACATTTCTTCCTTGAATAGTAGCCAGTTGCAATCCATTTATTAGACTGAATGGAATATTTAAACACTTCGTGACACAGCATTAGGAAAAGACTGCTATTCAATGAAAAATAGTTTAATATCCCATTGATCCAGAAAAATATTTAAAGCTTCTCTAGAGTTGTTCTTTGGATCTAGTACACAAATTCTTTGAGGGTCTCTTGCTTTTACTGTTTTCATGTAATAATAGGAATACAACAATTTTAATATAAATAATGAAAATAACTGTGTTAGCTAGCATGACATTAAAAAAAATCTGATTGAATTACTAAAGCACATTTTTATAACCTTTTTTTTCCTAGAAAAAAGGGGGCTGATTAATGCCACTCTATTATAGGATAAAAGGCTGCACTATATTAGTGCTGGAGCCATCTAATAACCACCATCATAATAGCAGAGTAAAAGAAAAAGGAAAACAAGCAGGACAATATCAATTTTGAATTAAACCCTCTTAATCATCCCAATCTTGGGAATTGTTGCATTCCTATTGTTGCGTTAAATACTCAGGTATGATTAAAAAGTCAAAGCAACAGCATTTAATCACAAGCCTGTTGCACATTCATACAAATATTACTGCATTTTGATATATACACAAAATAGCTATCAGACATTTTAATACACAGAGTCTAATATTGTACAGTGGAGGGGATAGGAGGGAAATATTAATGTAAGCCCATTTATGTCCAAAAATTCAAGCAAAATGAAAAGGCATTTTCAACCTCAGATTAATGAAGGACATGCTTTCAAGAATCCTTAACATTTCCTCTAAAAGGATGTGAACCTCTGCAAAAAAGGTTCTCCTGCACTCCAAATAAATACAGTGTTATTCTGTTATTCATACACATTTGTGAAATCAAGTATTATCTTATAAAACTCAAGAACCTAGCTCCCTGGCATTTAGAAGGGACTTGTGGTAGGGTTTGATTAAAGATTTTAAATACTTAATATCTAGAGTAGCACAATCCTATAACCCACATCAGCGAACAAGCAACTAGAAAGGGATTTGTTGAACAACAGATCCCTTTCCAGTTGCCTGTTTGCTGACATGATGATAGTCACAGACTATGATACCCATTTCAATGTATGGGCTCGGTGCAGGGCTCTGCAACAGAACTGCTACTGAAATCAATTTCATGAAATAAGGAGCATCAAATGTAGTTAATTATTTTCGGCTACTTCACAAAATTTCTACATGGTACAAAAATGACGTCATACAACATGAGTTGACACCACCCAAAAGGTCGGCTGCTGCGTCAATTGCACTGGAGAACAATTACTACATAGGAAATTAATATAATCATGTAATAAAAGAGTCAGGAAAGAGAGGAGTTGGCTATACTTTGGTTCAAAATATTCAAGGTCCAAACAAAAATTAATCTTAATTAATGTCTATCAGAGATCTTCTAATCCGATGGTTAAAATAGTGTAGCAATCTTCATCCCCCAAATGGAGAATTTTATTTGTCTCTTATCTAAAGGAACTCACAAAAACTAGAAGCACAATTGTCACATCCAGAACACTTGGATTCATAGGATCTCGAGACACCATGGAATCCAGCAGTCTATCCTGAACTATACTTGTGGTGCAAGGTACAGTTAGGTTATGCTTAAGTTTACATTCTATAGGCCGTCTTTAGAGAAGAGGCCTTTTGGCTGCTCGTTCTCTCCATAGCAAATATGATGTGGACTTGTGTCAAAGACCATAGGTTCCACAAAGAACTCTAATACTTATCAATATCCTGAGTAGCTGGACATGACAGGAATTTGAATGATGCTAAGTTTGGTTCTCTGCATGGCACGTAGTACCAAAAGAAAAGGAAGCAAGAGACAACTGCTCCTCCAGTCACAGTAGAATCTTAGTCAAGTGTTGATGAACAGTAACAATGGTATCATTATATATACTGGGACTCAAAAGATCCAGTCTGGATGTACTCTACAATTGATTTTGGAGCCAAGTAAATATGCACGTTTTGTGTATGCCATTTTCATTCAAGTACTTATTAAATATGGCCAAAAATAAAGGTAGCAAAATTAGGGATGACTCACAACAATAGCCTTGGTTAGTAATTGAAATTCTGGTTTTAATTGTGGCTGTAAATTGCGGACAGCTAAAATTCCCAAGGTTTAGATTAACTGTATTGAAAAGAACTTGTTGGTCCAGCTAAAGTGTTGCCTGCATTTAAGACTCCTAAAGAATGGTTGAATTGGTAGATTAGACAAGGGCATATATGTACCCCTCTTTTTAAAAAATGAAAAAGGAGAATTTCTGGAACCATAGCTTGATTTGAATACCTAGGAAGATTCTAGAACAAATAATAAGTCAATCACTCACTCCACAAATGCTATTGGGTTCTTGTATTCTTTTAACTTGGTTGTTTTCCTGCAGAAATTTCTATGCAACATCATCAATCACAGGGAAACCGAAGTTTACTGTTGATTATGTAATTTACTCTGCCAGACATAGTTCTGGTGTTAATTTTTGTTGTTAAAGTTATCAAGGAAGAAACTACAATCCAATCAAGATTAGGTGGGCAAGCTACTATATATAATTAAGCAGCAAATTATTCTTCCATGCACTGGTGATATTATTTAACCTAATAACTAAGATCTGTAGAAACATCTGCATAAAAACAACCAAGGACCCATCATTCTCTATTGGATCTATAAGCATCTTTAAAAATGCATCAGTTTTCACTGATTTGTCAGGAAAAGAGTCTTACCAGACTAATAAAAAGGCTAGGTGAATATTTCTTGACTTCAAAAAACCAACTGACATTGGATACTATAGTATTATAATGATCAAATATGGGTTTTATAAACATAAAACCCATGGTTTTTTTAAGTGATCCACAACTGCTTGAAAACTGCATTCAGAGTTAATATATTAATAGGCCACACTAAAAAATTCAATGGGATGCCACAGAATCTAGTCCTAGGCCAGTGATGGCTAACCTTTTCTGGACTGAGTGCTCAAAGTGTGTTTGCGTGTGTGTATGAATGTGCACAGCCCCAAAATGCAATGCACGCACAGCATGTACCCCTCATGTCTGTGCACACAGCTCTCTGCATGCACCCTGGGCCCTGCGCATGCACGACAGAGATACAAAGAACAGCTGTTGGAGTGACAGCTCATGGACAGCTATTAACCTGTTACAGGTTAATAGACTCCAGTTGAATATCAAACAAAACAGAACAAAATCCTCCTAGCAGCAAGAACACTCTGATAACAATATCCAGAAAAATTATGGGTCCCTCTTAATTTGGATGCGCTCAAGTGGTAGCTAGATGACTATTGATTAGGAATGGTTTAATATAATTCCTATACAGAATAAGGGTTAGAATCAGGGGTTTAATAAGCAGCTTCTAATTCTATGATTATTATGCTACTGTTCCACAGTATGGATTTCAGCGTTCAGTAAACTATACTACCTTTAACCACCTCAGTCTTTAAATTAATTGATCAAAGTCAAAATATTCTCTTTTTTTCCTGCATTATCTTTAAAGCCATGGAATATTTTGCATATCAGCCACTCAGTTTTGAGTGCCAGATTCTAGGAAGTGAGATGATTTCAGCATCCATCATAGTCATGATAGGTTTTTCTTTTGTCTCTAAGATTAGCCCAGGTTTTACTCCCAGGAGCTCCCTGAAATATGTTCTTAGCACTACCCAATTTCACACTATTTTCTGATCCACCTTTCCAGAGCAAAATCTCCTTTCGTCTTTCTAATTCACCGTATTGTTTCATCTGCTCTGAAAAATACACAAACATTGTATATCTAAAGTGAAAATATTACCAACAGATAGAGTTTGCTTTGTGTAAAGTCCTGTTCAATTCATGATACACATAACTTATTTTTGATACCCAGCAGATATTGTGTTGGTTATATAAACTGTTGGTATTCAGACTAAAAATAGTGGACAAGGAAGGGAATGTATTATATTTGGGAAACAGTTACTGAAGGTCATAAGTCAATGACATGGTCATCATTTAAACTTTTGGAGTAACTTTTAATGATTTCCTTTGCTTGAATGACTTGTGTTTGTTATTCTCTTCAGTGTAGTCATGATTTAAGCTGAAGCCTGATTCTAAGATACTCAATTTCAACCTAATTTTGAATTTATAACTGAGAGATGAGAAGCCTATATCCATAACATTTTTCCAATTATTTGTGACTTCGCTGGAAATGAGTGTCCTTCATTCTGGTGCTAGTGTCTATATTTTCTCCTTTACCTCTCAATCTATAATTGTCACCCCACAGCTACTCCTATCATTAGCATTCAAGCTTTCTTGGTAAATTGCTTCTTAGTCTTGTTTGCCACTTTCACAGCACATCCATCCATTCTTGTCTGCCAATCATGAATATCCCATTTCCATCAGTCTCTAATTCAAATTGATTTGAAACAGCATGCGGCTTCATGTTCCAAGAGCACAACTTTCCCCTTTTCAAGTTTTTTTGTGTGGGTTTTTGTGTGGGTGTTAAAAATAAAAGCCCATTAGTTTGATATATGAGCTTCCCCCCCTCTTTATATATGAGCATTCTCCTATCTATTAAAAAAGAATAAAAATAGATGCAGTGTTCACTCCACAGCTCTCCTCCTTTTCGGCATTTTCCTTGATGTATATGTGTGGATCTCCGATCAAGATTTAGCTATGGATACAATTGCAGCTACCATTACTACAGAGCATTACTACAGGTACCCTGTCTTCAGTCTGGTTCAAGGATCTATTTCAACCCTGAAAGAGCAGCACAGGCTTTAGATGCCCGGTTACTAAGAATGCCTTAGGACTTGGTTGCACTTTGTTAAAGAAGGGATATTTATTTAAATAAGAGAAAGACCCCCTGAGATTAGAACTGCCCCCACCCTCCCTGCCTTTCGTAAACTCCTTAAGACCCACCTCTGCCGTCAGGCATGGGGGAACTAAAGCATTTCCCCCTTGCCCATGTTGTTTTGCCATTTGATTGATTGACTGTGTGCCTGCTTTTATATATTTTGGGACTGTTTTATAAATTTATTAATTTTAAATTGTAATTAGATTGGTGGGTATTGGATTTGTTATTATGTACTGGGGTTTTTTTAAAAATTATTGTTGTGAGCCGCCCCGAGTTTGCGGAGAGGGGCGGCATATAAATCCAATAAATCTAATCTAATCTAATCTAATCTATTTAGAATGCAATCACCAAAGAGGATAAGACTAAAGTGATTTTTGGTCTATGTTTTCAGAGCAATGAGGCATCACAATTTTAGTGCTTATATATGTAGTTTTTCTTTTGCTACAATATTGGCTACACTATCGAAGGTTTGGGGGAATTTAGCAATAATCCTAACATTTGGAAAGAAAATGGTTTCGGCCACAGTTTGGCTATTCACCATTAGTCAATATTTAATACAATTAAATATAAAACTACTTTTTCTTCCAACTGCAAAGACCAAGAGCACAGTTCATTGGAATCTCTTAATTTCTTTCCTTTCTTTTCTTTTCATTTTTTCTACAAAAACACTTTCTCTGACAGTTTTCCATCTGAATTAACAACTTTGATTATTGTTAGCTATATCCGTGTCTGTGTGTATGTGTGTGAAATGCTTGTGGCAAAAGCAGAATTGAGTATATTAGTTGCAGATATATATACATCACACAAAGGTCTATGAAGAAAAGACTGTTCTATTTTCCAGTGGTGGCCTAGAAATGTTTTGGCATTGTCTCATTACTACTGAAAAGGTTGCTGTGACGTCCACTGATACTTGGAATCCTTCATTGTTTTGACAGCCATTCACATTGGCCCTTTGTACTGGCTTCCAGACAAGTGCTGTCTAATTCCAGGACACGAGCCTGCAGCATCTCCAAGTTTCCTCCACACAACCTGAAAAAGGAAATGGGAAAAGTATGTTAAGTTTTATTTATTTATTTATTTTTATTTATTTATTTTGTCCAATACACAATGAGGGTTTTAGTGGGTATATATCTATCTATATATCTAAGTGTTGGTTATGACCTATAAAGCCCTTCATGGCATCGGACCAGAATATCTCCGAGACCGCCTTCTGCTGCACGAATCCCAGCGACCGATTAGGTCCCACAGAGTTGGCCTTCTCCGGGTCCCGTCAACTAAACAATGTTGGTTGGCGGGCCCCAGGGGAAGAGCCTTCTCTGTGGCGGCCCCGACTCTCTGGAACCAGCTCCCCCCAGAGATTAGAACTGCCCCTACCCTCCTTGCCTTTCGTAAACTCCTCAAAACCCACCTTTGTCATCAGGCATGGGGAATTGAGATATCTCCCCCGGGCCTATATAATTTATGTATGGTATGTTTGTAGGTATGTCTGCTTAAAAATGGGGTTTTCTTAACTACTTTAAATTTTTAAATTGTAAATTATTAGATTTGTTATGATTTGTTTTATTATGTTGTGAGCCACCCCAAGTCTACGGAAAGGGGCGGCATACAAATCTAATAAATAAATAAATAAATACACATAGTAAAATACATGAAGGTTATAGAGGAGATAGTCATAGTAAAATATATCTAAGAAATAATAGAAAAGAAGATATAGTAATAGAACATATCAATGAAAGAATAGAAGAAGATATACAGGAATAGAAGTAAGGTATAGGAGATATAGGAGAGCAATAGGACAGGGGACGGAAGGCACTCTAGTGCACTTGCACTCGCCCCTTTAGAAAACAGACATTAGGTACAGAAAGGTTAATTAAGCATACAGTATTATTTAGTGTCATTAAAAAAACACAAGAACTAATGGCTAGCTTCTACTACAGGGGTGTCAAACTCACGTCATCATGGCAGTATCTTCCCTTTTGCTAAACTGGGTATGAGCATGGCCAGCATGCGATGTATCTGGCCCGCAGGCTGGGGCAGCTCTGTTCTACTGTATGCTTTAGCTGGGATATTACATATCCTTAGAAACGTGTTCTGTTCTGTTCTAATTTCTATTCCTATTCCTATTAGTTATAATTTATGCAGATTGCTACCATGTGACATGCCTTTTCTAGCCTGCTGCACTTTAAATACATGGGCTTGTAACTTCACAATTGAAAGTCTTCCTAAGTCGCTTGTAAGAGATAATATCTTGGTAATCACTCTCAGTCTACAAGCGAGATTGTGACCCCGCTAGTGAGACCACATTTGGAATATTGTGTTCAGTTCTGGAGACCTCACCTACAAAAAGATATTGATAAAATTGAACAGGTCCAAAGATGGGCTACAAAAATGGTGGAAGGTCTTAAGCATAAAACTTATCAGGAAAGACTTAATGAACTCAATCTGTATAGTCTAGAGGACAGAAGGAAAAGGGGGGACATGATCGAAACATTTAAATATGTTAAAGGGTTAAATAAGGTTCAGGAGGGAAGTGTTTTTAATAGGAAAATGAATACAAGAACAAGGGGGCACAATCCGAGGTTAGTTGGGGGAAAGATCAGAAACAATGTGAAAAAATATTATTTTACTGAAAGAGTAGTAGATGCTTGGAACAAACTTCCAGCAGACGTCGTTGGTAAATCCAAAGTAACATGCCTGGGATAAACATATATCCATCCTAAGATAAAATACAGGAAATAGTATAAGGGCAGACTAGATGGACCATGAGGTCTTTTTCTGCTGTAAATTTTCTATGTTTCTAAGATAACTCCTCTTTGGAAATGTATCCCCAGAGATTAGAACTGCTCCCACCCTCCTTGTCTTTTGTAAACTACTATACCGCCAGGCATGGGGGATTTGAGACATCTTTCCCCCGGGCTCCTTATAATTTATGTTTGGTATGTATGTGTTGTCTGGTTTTAATATGATAGGGTTTTAGTTATTTCTTTTAATATTAGATTTGTGCCACTATAATATTGTTTTCATCATTGTTGTGAGCCGCCCAGAGTCTTCGGAGGGGAGCGGCATACAAATCTAATAAATTATTATTATTATTATTATTATTATTATTATTATTATTATTATTATTGTTATTATTATCCTTTAAATAATGAAATAAGAAGTTGCTTTTTAAATAATAATGGACCATGGTATTTGTTTGTCTGGGGCTCTACTGCAAGAGGAAAGGTCTTTCTTGGAACTTTATATACTGACTGGTATATTGATAGTTGTTGCAATTTCTTGCTTATTTAGAGTTAATTATCTATTTTCTGGTTTAATTTGTTGTCAGACACCCAAAGTGGAAACAGTAATATGGACATCCACATAAATTGTTGAAATAAGTAAAATTAAATTAATAAATTACACATCCAGCGGTATTTGAGCCGGGGTGGTGGGGTGAGCTGGGGTGGCGCAGCAGGTAAAGTGCTATACTGCAGGCCACTGAAGCTGACTGTAGATCTATAGGTCAGCAGTTCAAATCTCACCACTGGCTCAAGGTTGATTCAGCCTTCCATCCTTCTGAAGTGGGTAAAATGAGGACCTGGATTGTGGGGGCAATATGCTGACTCTGTTAAAAAGTGGTATTGCTAACATGTTGTAAGCCGCCCTGAGTCTAAGGAGAAGGGCGGCATCAAAATTGAATGAATGAATGAATGAATGAATGAATGAATGAATGAATGAATGAATGAATGAATAAATAAATAAATAAATAAATATTTTAATGTAGATTTTAACCTCTAAACGTGATAAACAATGCAAATGATTCAAGAGGATTCTCATATGATCTGTAAAACAGAATTATGAAGTCTGCTTTTCTTAAAAATTGATTGGAAGATACATAATTATTCAAACTAGAAGATGTTTGATTGTTCTTCCTTTTCTATGAATAAAAAAAATTGCCAAGGCAAACAAAAAAAGTATTATTATTTTTCTATCAGAAAAAATGTTTTATTCATACCAACTTTTCACTTGAAATAAACATTAACCACTAATATGTCTGTTTTACCAGTTTTAAAAATAATTCTTTTCATGTTTTTGTATTTATAATACAAAATTATAATAACCTTATAATAACCTTAAAGAAAGAGCCAAGATGGTGCAGTGGTTAGAGCGCAATACGGCAGGCTACTTTTGCTGCCTGTTGGCTGCCTGCAATTTGGCAGTTCAAGTCTCACTGGTTCAAGATTCACTCAGCCTTTCATCCTTCCGAGGTTGGAAAAATGAGGAGCCAGATTGTTCGGCGCAATATGCTGACTCTGTAAACAGCAAAGCACCGTGAAACGGTATATAGGTAAGCGCTATTGCTATTATAATTTCATTATTGCTAACCATCTTGGCCATCATTTTGTAGCAGAAAAGCAAATATAAATGTATTAAATTATAAATATATATTTTCTATTGGTTTTAATTGCTTTTACTCTAATTATTTAAGAATTACATCAATAAGCTTTATTCTGTTTTGTACATACCAATACTTGAGAGGCTTACGAATATTACCATTTTGTACCATCCATGATGCATTTCATAACAAATTGTCTTCAGCTTAATTAGGAACAGAAAATGTTTTCCCAAAAGACAATGTGGGAAGATAATGCTAATATAGCAAGAAAGTGACCTCCAGCTGATGAGAAAAGACAGACTACCCAACTGAATATGCAGATTAAAGGGCAGCCAGTTGTCTTGTGAACTTTACACTATCTATGTGAAGAGCAATGACTATATTAAATCGTAAGCCCTTTTCAGTGCTCTGAAAATGATATTGTTATTTTAAGATGAATGCTACGCAGTACATAATTACTATATAAATACAATTTACATATAAAAGGTTGATTCCAAACCAGTGACCTTGTTTTTATGTGCCATTAAATTCAGCATGAGTTAATTCACATTATTAACTTGACCTGCAGATTTTCATATAAAGTAACTGCAACCATAGTTCCCTCTAAGCTGAGCAGTGAGCAATCGCTCACTTAAAAATCATCATCAACTCAGAGTTTTCCAAACCTGCCCAGAAGCCGAGAGGGAAAGAGTGAGAGGGAAGGAGAGAGAGAGGAAGAGAGGAAGAGAGAGAAACAGATAGAAAAAAGAGAGGAAGGAAAAGAGAAAGAAAAAGAATGGGAGTAAGGAAGAGAGAAAGAAAATCAAAATCTAGTTTGAAAGTAGCTCAACTATTGAAGTGGCATTTTGATATTGATAGAGTTGCCCTATTATGAGCTCACTGTTATAGACACACAGTACAGTATTTTATTTTGAAATTCTCTGAGGCAAAACAGGGTGGTTTTTTTTGTTTAGTTTATTTATTTATTTAATATTTCTGTGCCGCCCAGTCCCAAAGGGACTGCCGCTCAGACACTATACTTTTCTGCCCACCCCCCCAAAAAATTAGAGGGAACGCTGACTGCAACTACTTATCTCTGGAACCACCCCAGAGATGTTATCAAGGCAAAGAAATTCATTAGCCTATGATCACATTCATAGAATATAACCAACATACAACTTTATGTGCGTATAGAAATACATTGCACAGATCTTCTGGCTGGTGGGATCAGTGACAAATGAATGTTGTTTCGCAACCTAATTTCTAGAGACTCTGGGGTATTTATGGCATAAAAGTGGGCAATGAATTTTGTTCTTGATTGCATCATTAAAACATAGCCAAAATGACCAATGCTGTCCTTATAATTAGCAGGGAATGATGCACATGATTTGATACATAAACACTATGTGAAGGTCATACCTCAGGGGTTCCCAAACGTGGCAATTTTAAGACTTGTGGACTTTAGCTCCCAGAATTCTCCAGCCAGCTTAAAGTTGCCCAAGTTTGAAGACCACTGTCATAAATCATCAAAGCCATGATGGAAGGTTAAGGTCAGGATCTAAACTAGATTGCCCTTTCCTTTTCCTTATTTCATGCCTTAACTTCTTCAGCTTTACAAAAAGAAAAAAAAATTCAGAAAATAAAATATTTTACTGATGCATATTGTGCTGACGGGGCCAGTTTGGTATAGTGGTTAAGACACCAGGCTAGAAACTGGGAGACCATGAGTTCTTTGGCACAAAACCAACTGGCCAGCTTTGGGTCAGTCACTTTCTGTCAGCTTTAGAAAGAACGAGGGAACAAGGGAAGGGCAAACTACTTCCACTATTCCTTGCCAAGAAAATTATAGGGACCTATCCAGGCAGCTACCAGGAGTCCACTTTGACTCAAAGGAACTCATACAGACACTCCCAAAATATTGTGTAGAATTTTTTCTTCTTTGTACCTGTCTCTTGGCTTAACAGATAAATAAATGGCCCAAGTTAGCATCAACATTATTAATAAGTAATTTATCCCTTTCCTAAGTCAAAAGCCTGCCAATTCAGTGGCCGGGGAATATGTTGAATTTCACCTAATTCAAACTACTACTGTAGGTTTCTTCAGACTGGATTGCCTCTATAACTGTCTGGTTTGGTGCTGCAACCCAACAGGACTGATACAGACTTCAGAGGATAATCAGAACTGCAGAAAAAACAATTGCTGCCAACCTGCCTTCCATTGAGGACCTGTATACTGCACAAGTCAAAAAGAGGGCGGGGAAAATATTTACTGACCCCTCACATCCTGGACACAAATTGTTTCAACTCCTACCCTCAAAACGTCGCTACAGAGCACTACACACCAAGACAACTAGATACAAGAACAGGGTTTTTTTTCTGAATGCCATCACTCTACTAAACAAATAATTCCCTCAACACCGTCGGACTTTCTACTAAATCTGCACTTCTATTCTACTAGTTTTTCTTATCATTCCTATCACCCATTTCCTCCCATGTTGACTGTATGACTGTAACTTGTTGCTTATATCCTAAGATTTTTATTAATGCTTCTTCATTGCTTATTTGACCCCTATGACAATCATTAAGTGTTGTACCACATGATTCTTGACAAATGTATCTTTTTCTTTTATGTACGCTGAGAGCATATGCACCAAGACAAATTCCTTGTGTGTCCAATCACACTTGGCCAATAAAATTCTATTCTATTCTTCCCGTATGATGGAAAATAAGAAATTTAGCAAGTGATCCAAAGGGGTGTTCCCAGGGTACAGTAAAAATAACCAAGATCATGCCCATGATGGTGGAATTGAAACTCTGCCTATTTTTATATGTATTGCTCATACATTAAAAAACAAACAAACCATATGTATAAAAAACATGCAAAGCATTCGTTGCATCATCATGGCTACCATCTTAAGTTTTTTTTAAACCGCATTCTGAGGGATAGCCCTCCCTAAATCATATTATTGTGTTTTCATGGGTGTTTTGACATTCTGGAAAATCAGAAATCAAATCTGCAACTTCAGTTTTGTTTCCATTTCTTTATGTAATGGAAAAGAAAGGGGCAAGGAAGTGGTATCAAATGATTGGCAACTCTATCTTCTCATTCAGTCTTTTTAATCATTATACTTTGAATATGCCTATTCTAAATAAGAATGTTTTAAAACAAATATATCACCATATATTGATATATTATGACTAGCCACTGAAAATCTCTAAAAGAATGAAGGACTTCATCTTCAAATCAAAGTGCTAGTTATAAATACACATTAGATATATTGTTTTAGGAATTATATCTAACTAATGTATCTAAAAGAATAGATGTTTTCGCAATAAATTATACTGAATTCTATCCAAAGAGCAAAAGATTAAAGCTATATCAGAATTTAAAATCTCCTGGGATAAGAATACTAAAAATTTAAACATACCATTTTCATTTAATACTGATTTCTTAGAAACATGAGCTTTTCCTTATAATGAGGAAAACATGTTAGGAAAAGATACTGGAATTAAATCCAAGAGATGGAGCATCAGTCTTACTGCCAGAGAAAATAAATAGTTGCAAAAAGGCTTCAGTTCTGATGTTATAAGAAAAGTTCAGTTCACTCTGTGGTCTGTGACATACTGGGAAGCTTCAGACAAGTTCCTACTATCTAGCGAGCTACTATGTGTGTATATATATGCACACACATACACATACACATACACATACACACACACACACACACACACACATATATATATATACATATACATACATACATACATACATACATACATACATACATACATACATATTTAAAAGAATACATATTTCTTTAGGTTTCACTGAGATAGTACAATTAAATACCCTGTTTTCCCCAAAATAAGACATCCCCTAATAATAAAGACAATCGGGCTTTTGAGTACATGGCAGTAAAGCCAAGTGCTTATTTCAGGATTCAAAAAAATGTAAGACAGGGTCTTATTTTTGGGGAAACATGGTAATTATAAATCTTAATTTGATTTATATACCCCAAACATTTTTACACAGTAATTTTGCATTTGGAACCCTTTATTGACATATAAGGAGGACTTCTTCCAGATCTGTAATTATTCTTCCCCAAACCAACCAAGTTAATCTTTCTAAATCAAGCAAACAAAAAATAATTTAAAAGGGGAGCATTCCAAAATTGTGGAGAATGGGTAAAATGCCAGACAACTGTAGGGCAGCAAATCATGGAATTGAATCACAGTTAGAAAAAGTGGCTTAGGCTGAGTGCAGTGCAAAAAAATCTAAAACATCCCAGGCAAAAATGGCTATCTAACTTCTACTTGAACATTCACAATAAAGAGCTACATCTACATGGGGGAAAGCATGCTTGAACCAGGGCTCTTCAACATCTTCTTAAATGGTGTAGATGAGGGGGTAGAAGGGGAACTCATCAAATTTGCAGGTGACCCCAACCTTTCTAATGCTATGACCACTTAATACAGTTCTTCATGTTGTGCTGACCCCCTATCACAGGGAAGAGGGTGTTGAGTTACTCTCCATAGCACCTGAAGACAGGACAAAGAGCAATGAGTAGAAGCTTGTCAGCGGGAGATTCAACCTGGAGATAAGGAGGAATTCCCTGATAGTGAGAACAATCAATCAGTGGAATAGTTTGGCTCTCAAGAGTTGTGCATGTTCCATTGCTACAGATTTTCAGGAAAAGATTAGACAAACATTTAACCAGGATGGTATAAGTCCATGGGCCAGGAATTGGACTAGAAAACTTCCAAAGACCTTCCAGCCCTATGATTTTATAATCTCTGTGGACTAAGAGTTTATTCATAAATCTGTATGATACCTAACTTATGAGAAAGATCTTTTGATGTGGATGGACAAAGACAAAGGCAACTTTAGGCTGCATCAACATAATTACTGCATTCAATTGGGCCTATTTTAAGGGGGATCCAGAGAAACAGGTTCAGAAAAATGTAACAGGACTGATTATAGGACTAATGCTAAATGCCACAGATTCTTGTGGAAGGAATTTGGCTTGTTTATATTTCTTGTTAACTCTCAGAGGATTAATAAACAGAATAAGTATCGAACTCTGAAAAGATGTCACACTATAACCTATTCTCGGTGGTTCCAGAGTGCAAGACAGAGAATAATGCTCTTAAAATGAAGAAAAGCACACTCTACTAAATGTTAGGTGGAAAAACCTTCCTAATAATAAAAGCAGTGGATATTGGAACCTATAGCCATAGGGCTCCCTTCACTTGAAGTGATCAAGGTAGAGGCTAGACAACCCTCTGTCAAGGAAATTTATATTCTTGTCCAAGAGGTTGAAGTCAGTAATTTACATGCCTTTCAACTCTATGAGACAATGATTTGGAATTTGTCCTTTTTTAACAGCAGCTGCACATTGGGTGGACCTTTCCATTGAACATAACTCAATATTCCTTTCCTGTTTGATTAGTATGGGAGTTGTTTAGAATCAAAGCTTCTAAGGATAGAAAATAGAATTAACAATAGTCCTTCACTTCAAAGAGGTAAAGGGGAAAATGTCATTTAAACCACAGGTCACTAACCTGTGGTCTGTGGACTACTGGTTGTCCACGAAAATTTTTTGATGAGAAATCTTGGCCCCTGGACCAGATATGGCTGAGAACAATTAGTCCAGTCCAGTCCAGGGAGAGGTGAAGAGAGGAGGGGAGGGGAGGAGAGGAGAGGTGAAGAGAGGAGGGGAGGGGAGGAGGGGAGGGGAGGAGAGGGGAGGAGAGGAGAGGAAAGGAAAGGAAAGAAAAGGAAAGGAAAGGAAAGGAGAGGGGAGGGACTCTGGAATATGGGATTGACTTTCCAAATAACATCCTCAACAAGCCACTGTCAAATAAACTTCAATTATTTTGTAATAATTACACTACCTTTAATAATTTTGTTACAATTAAACAATCTTTAAAGATTTTGTTATGATTAAATAAGCATTTATGATTTTGTTTTAATTAAGCATTTACAATTTTGTTATGTTAAATAATTGCATTTTATATTTATAAAATTGAAGTTTTTTTATCATTATTTTACAAATGTATTTATCTTTTAGAAAATTGTATTAGTGGTCTGCTATTATTATGAATTTGGAGGTCCACGAGATTTAAAAGTATGACCTTGGTAGTCCCTGAGGTCCAAAGATTTGGGGATTACTGAATTAAACTATGTAAAGAGTGAGGTAAAGAAACATCAAAATAAAATTACAATGGATGTTTAAAAAGTATTTTAAGTTGACAGTGGCCAACCTGAATAGCCTGTTCCCAGTTCACAGCAAAGATTCTTATCTAACCGTGCTGCATTTTCTATCAGAGAGCTTTAAGTGTCAGAGAACCTGTGATGTAGACCACATCAGAAAAGAAAACTAGAACAATACTTCATTGAAGTACTTCACTGAAATAGTCTATAGTGACACTAACTTATAATCCTGCATTTTTCTCCCCCTCTATCTTATACAGTACTCCAGGGACTACGAGTCTTTTAAAAATATATTTTCTTACCTCCATGGATTTTATGCATCCTTCTGTACCTGCTGTGACTTCTCCAAGGTCATCTGTATGCTCTCTACATTAAGCCGTGCATAAATTTAGAGTCTAACCACATCAAGCCACAGTAGATTTTATGTCCAGGAAATTCCTTGAACTATTTTAGTGAGCCTGACAGTCATTGATAATTCATACCCCATTAATGTAAGTTTAGATTTCTGCCAACATGCATCCTTTTATAGTAGTTTATACTTTACCGAATTTGCCATTTTGAAGCTCTAACCTTTTAGAGAGAGTTTTTTGGTGCTATTTACAATACCTTCTTGAGGTTACCACTCTCAATAGTTTAGTATCATCAGCAGATATGGTCACAACACTGTTCAGCCATAATTTTAAACCACATGTATGGTATGTATAAAATTTTTAAAGTATTAGAACCAATTCTATGAGACCACATCACATTTCGCCAATGTGATAATTTCCCATTGTTCACCAGCTGCCAGTTTTTAAAAGCACTTGTACCCTCATCCCATGCCAACCGAATATAGTGCAGGATTATATCAAGGCTTTGGTTCTAGCAAATGAGATTATTCTCCTTTTGAAATTAGAAGGAAGCAGCATAGAAACTGCACACCTGTAGCCTCTAAAGCTCTACATGGCATTGGACCAGATTACCTTCTGCTGCATGAATCCCAGGGTCCAGTTAGGTCCCACAGAGTTGGCCTTCTCCAGGTCATGTTAACTAGACGATGTCACTGTGGTGGGACATAGGGAAAGAGCCTTCTCTGTGGGGGCCCTTGCCTTCTGGAATCAGCTCCCCCCAGAGATTCGTACTGCCGCAACCCTCCTTGCCTTTCGTAAGAACTTGAAAACTTATTTATGCCACCAGGCTTGGAGTCATTAGATCCCGCTGCGAGTCTTCGGAGAGGGGCAGGATACAAATCAAATCAAATCAAATAAATCAAATAAATCAAATCAAATCAAATCATAAAAACAAACAAACAAACAAACAAACAAACAAACAAATAAATAAATAAATATCCCAGCTTCTGGCCACTGAATGCTTAGTATGCTTGGTTTGTATTTGAGTGAATGATTTTTGAAATCTAACTTTTATAATGTTTTGGACTAACTATTTATATTAATTGGATCCAAGTATATTTTGTACACTGTTTTATTGTAGACATGTTATGAGCCGCCCGAAATCCACGGAGACGAGTAGCATACAAATCCAATTAATAAATAATAAATAAATAAATAATCCAGTTCTTATTGTCTGATTCCACACCATACACTAAATCCTATGTTTTGAATAACAAAACATAAATGCTCTGTCAAGCTTTCTCACGGATGGACTCTCTACAATCTAGAACAGAGGTGTCAAACTGGTAACCTATGGGATGGATGCATCACATACAGGCCACACCTATCCAGCTCAGCGAAGGGAGAAAACATTGTGAAACGTCACATGAAGCAATGTGATGCTGTGAGTTTGACACCTGTGATCTAGAACAACTTACTCCAAATAGCCAGAATATTGTCATTATATTTTTGAAGAGCCATAAATCATAGGCTCTTCAAGATTTTGTTTCTCATGAACAGTAATACATAAGAACTATTGTTGTTACGTATGCTATTAGTTTGCTATTATTTTAGACATTTTGTGTTGTTAATTGTAAGCTATTTAGAGCAGTCTCTAAGAGAAACAAATAAACAAAAAGAAATAAAAAGAATGTGCTATGCCAAAACAAATATGAACAAATAAATCAATCTGTCCAGTGTCACTGATAGAGACCTTGCATAATATCTTATCACAATTCACTGTCCTGATTCCATTTTAATCTTGTCAAACATGTTATGATTGTTGCAATGAGAGAAGGTGGCAGGATTATCCTACCATTCCAAAGAGTACAGGTAGTCCTCAATTTACAACAGTTCATTTAGTGACCATTCAAACTTTTAACTGCAGTGGGAAAAGTGATTTGTGACCATTTTTCACACCTTTGCAGCATCCTGATGGTCATGTGATTTACACTTGGATGCTTGATGACTGATTCATATTCATGATGGTTGCAGTGTCCTGGCGTTATGTGATCTTCTGACAAGCAAAGTTAATGGAAAATGCAGATTCACTTAACAACCTTGTTACTAATTTAACAACTGTAGTGATTTGCTTAACAAATGTGGCAAGAAAAGTCATAAACTGGGGCAAAACTCACTTAACAAATTTCTCACTTAGCAACATAAAATTCTGGACTAAATTGTGATCGTATGTCAAGAATTACCTTTATACATAATATATCTTTAGACTCTTGAACATTATGTGAACAAACTTATTTTTATTTATTTATTTACTTACTTATTTATGTACTTGGCTTTCTAGGCCGCTCTTCTCCAAGGGACTCAGGGCAGCTTACATAGTAAAATCAATACAAAGTTTAAAAAACCCAAGTATAATCCAAGACTAAAACTCAAACAACTAAAAAAAACTATTCAACCTGATTCATTCCAAACACAATCATAGCATCAGCCAGAGCAGAGTATCAATGCTCAATAGCCCCAGGCCTGCTGGCAAAGGTGTGTTTTTAAAACCTTTCAAAAAAACAGGCGAGTGAGGGTGGTGAGAATCTCTGGGGGGAATTGGTTCTAAAGGATCACAGCCACCACAGAGAAGGCCCTGGGCTGATGGGACCTGGGGAAAGCTGAGTCTGTGGGATTTGACTGGCTGCTGGAGACAGTCCCATAAGTAATCTGGTCTTAAGTCACGTAGGGCTTTATAGGTAATAAGCAACACTTTAAATTGCATCCAGAGATCAATCGGTAGCCAATGCAGCATTCAGAGTGATGGGTGATACATGGGTATAACTCGGTTAACCCATGACGGCTTGTGTGGCTGTGTTTTGGACCAGCTGCAGTCTCTGAGCATTCTTTGAAGGTAGCCCCATGTAGAGTGTATTGCAGTAGTCGAGCCTATAGGTGATGATGGCATGAGTGACTGTGAGAAGAGACTGCCTGTCCAAATAAGGCTGCAACTAGTGCATCAGGTGGATCTGTGCAAATGTCGACCTCGCCACAGCTGAGAGATGATTTTCTAAGGTCAGCTGGGGATCGAGGAGGGCACCTAAGTTGTGGGCCCTCTCTGAGAGGGACAAAAGTCCCCCTCCCAGTTGATGGAAGGACAGATGGTATTGTCCTTAGCAGGCAAAACCCACAGCCACTCTGTCTTATTGGGATTGAGTTTAAGTCTGTTGACACCCATCCAGACCCTCAGAGCCTCCAGGCACTGGTACATCAACTCCACTGCTTCACTAAACTGATACTGATTTTGACTTATTCTAAATGACTCAATAACATCTCTGTTGTCAAGTGTTGATTCTATATTCTTTACTCAAAAGGATATACAGTATTAGCATTTTTCATTGCAAATAAAAAGTATTTCATTAAGGGTGACATTTGCATTTTTTTTCTTTTTCTTTTAATTTAATCTAGTTTTGAAAGAACAGGAAAATGTACTGACCTCAGTTTTAAAAAAAAGAGCAGGAATGGGATGTGGAGTTATAAGAGAAATGTGTTTCAGTGTACTTAGTGTTGTCTTCTGTTTTTGAAGCTCAAAACTGTATTCTGAGAAACCTTATGAATTTTTTAAAATGCTGACAATATACTTTGAAAGTATTTCAGTATGAAAATGCAACCAATTACTTTTTAATATTGTTTTATACATTTACTGGCTTTACAGAAATGTGGATATTGCAATGCATAGGTCAGCATTATATACTGTATATTTTTGTTCCTTATAGAAGGTTGTCCAGAATCTAAGCAATCTACTCTATCGTTCCATTTAAATGTTTATGAAGGACAATACGGCGAGACCTTTTTTTCTTCAGTAAATGTGGGTATCTACCCAGTCTCATTCTCACCAGTAGAAGACAATATCATGACTTTAAAATATATTTTTGTAAAAAAAATAATAATTATAAATACAGATTATATGGGGAACAATACAAATGAATCTTTTGATATTTTATTTCTCTGTCAGGCAAGAGAATACATGTTTCTGGAGGATTACCTCCATCTGTTGAAAGACAAGGAGTGGGTTCCTCCCGGTTCGGTCCAGTTTGCCCAAACTGGTAGCGACCTGCTGGTGATGTCATGATGATATCACTGAACCAGATTGGTTGGTGTCTGTTCATGGGCATCGCCATCTATTATCATTATTATTGTTGTTGTTGTTGTTGTATTTATTTACTTACTTACTTACTTACTTACTTACTTACTTACTTACTTACTTACTTACTTACTTACTTACTTACTTACTTACTTATTGGATTTGTATGCCGCCCCTCTCCGTAGACTCGGGGCAGCCAACAACCGTAATAAAAACAGCATGTAAATTCAATACTAAAACAACTAAAAAACCCTTATTGTAAAACCAAACATCCATACAAACAAACATACCATGCATAAATTGTAAAGGCCTAGCGGGAGAGAATATCTCAGTTCCCCCATGCCTGACGGCAGAGGTGGGTTTTAAGAAGCTTACAAAAGGCGAGGAGGGTGGGGGCAATTCTTATTATATTATTGTTATTGTTGTTGTTGTTGTTGTTGTTATTATTATTATTATTATTATTATTATTATTATTATTATTATTTACTTCTGAACATGCACAGATACTAAGTTCCAGCACTGTGCATGCATCTTGTTTTTCAGCTTTGGCTTTTTGCCACATGGTACAGGAGGCAGTGAGACAAGTTAGAATACACCCCTGCTACCAGGGTCCCCAGCAGTCCTTTTGGCTCTCAGGGGAATGTAGGAAGCTTGATAGGCCCAAAATGGGCTGGGGTGCAGTGCCTCCCACACCCATTTTGCCTCCCAGCAGGCTGTAAGGAGGCTTGCCAGGCTCAAAATGTGGTGCAGGCAGCATTCAAGGGGGAAAGAAAAAAAGAAACCCTCATTGTTTGTGGATCCCCACATGCATGGAGTTTGAGTTGAGAGTTTAGTGTAAGATAACCTTCTCAGACTAAGTTAATCAACAGTGGAGCTCTAAAAATGCCAGATGTTCAATGGGTATGTTCTCAGTTTCAAAATGTCTGGGGTTTTTTCCCTGCTACCAAAGACCTTCTGGGGTTCTTCACAGGGAGGGAGGGAGAGGGGAAGGGAGGGAGAAAGGAAAGAGAGCAAGAGAAATAAAAAGAGGAAGGAAGAGACAGAGACAAGAAAGGAAGGGGAGGGAGGGAGGGAGGGAGGGAGGGAGGGAAGGAAGGAAGGAAGGAAGGAAGGAAGGAAGGAAGGAAGGAAGGAAGGAAGGAAGGATCACAAACCCTGCCACTAGACATGGTTTCAGAAGATACTTTGAAACAGCACAGCAATTTAGGGCATGATGATATCTCAGAGGTCATCTAGTCCAAGCCAGTGCTGTAGCAGGAAACATGGATTATTTTGGTGCCTCTAACAGAAAGGAAAATTGTCAGAAAGGAGGAGTTTACTAGGACAAGGCTGCCATGCAGAGGAAGACAGACATAGTCCTTGACCTATGACCAGAATTGAGCCCCAAATTCTGGTTGCTAAGAAAAAGCGTTAAGTGAGTTTTGCCACATTTTACTTGTGTGACAAAAGTGGGCTATGGATGTGTTTTTCCAAATGCAGTAAGTGAGATTGAATGTGTAGTTTTAGGAAAGCTCTCTCTGTCTGTATGTCTGTTTGTATACACATACATTATATATAGTAGATAATCTTTTTGTGTCCCTGAGTGTAATATGTATGTACACATATGGCATATAAACATAGGATTAAATAGTATATGTTGGATGATCAATAGTAGTAAATAGACAGGAAAATTGTATCTTGTTGAGGCCTTTGAGGTGAGGAGAGGCAGATATCCTAACCCTAACCCTTGGTGTGAGCGACATCAAGTTGGCCATGCCCACCCAGTCACATGACCACTAAGTCAGATGACCACACAGCAACCTCCACCCAATTACATGACTGCAAAGCCATTCCTACCCAGTCACATAACTGCCAAAACTCTCCCACCGAGTCACATGACCACAAAGCCATAACCACTATCACATGATCATCAAGCCATGCCCACAAAATAAGCCACACCCACAGAGTGGCATTAAAAATAATTGGAATCCATCCCTGAACCAGGAATATAAATTGAATCCAATATTGAGTTCAAGGGTTCAATATAGTGATTGTTGAAAAATAATCTGATTAGGATTTGATCCTATCAATGGTCTCCCATTTTTGTTTGGAACAAGATTTATGCATTCCTTTCCAGGAAAACCATAAAGGATTTATTGCAAGTTTCCCTATAATCTTTGTTGTACTTTTGGTTCTAAACCTGTTTCCTGAAACAACTGGACACAATACTAGAGGTAGGATATGACCAATGTAGAATAATGAGCAGATATTATTTCCTAACACTGTGAGTTGAATGTAAAAGCCTACCTTCAACTACTATCTCGTCACCTCGAGGTTCAACTACTGCAACACTCTCTACATGGGGCTACCTTTGAAGAGTGTTCAGAAACTTCAGATCGTGCAGAATGCGGCCGCGAGAGCTACTGTTTGTTTGTTTGTTTGTTTATTTAGATTTGTATGCCACCCCTCTCCACAGACTCGGGGCGGCTCACAACAAAGTGAAAAAAACAGTTTACAACAAATCTAAATTTCTACTAAAAACATTTTAAAAAACCCATTTTCTAAACACACATACATACACACATAACATTCATAAATTGTATATGCCCGGGGGAGATGTCTCAGTTCCCCCATGCCTGACGACACAGGTGGGTCTTAAGGAGCTTACGAAAGGCAAGGAGAGTAGGGGCAGTTCTAATCTCTGGGGGGAGTTGGTTCCAGAGGGCCGGGGCCGCCACAGAGAAGGTTCTTCCCCTGGGGCCTGCCAACCGACATTGTTTAGTTGATGGGACCCGGAGAAGGCCCACTCTGTGGGACCTAATCGGTCACTGGGATTCGTGCGGCAGCAGGCGGTCTCGGAGATATTCTGGTCCAGTGCCATGGAGGGCTTTAAAGGTCATAACCAACACTTTGAATTGTGACCGGAAGTTGATCGGCAACCAATGCAGACTGCGGAGTGTTGGTGAAACATGGGCATACCTAGGTAGGCCCATGACTGCTCTCGCAGCTGCATTCTGCACGATCTGAAGTTTCTGAACACTTTTCAAAGGTAGCCCCATGTAGAGAGCATTGCAGTAGTCGAACCTCGAGGTGATGAGGGCATGAGTGACTGTGAGCAGTGAGTCCCGGTCCAGATAGGGCCGCAACTGGTGCACCAGGTGAACCTGGGCAAACGCCCCCCTCGCCACAGCTGAAAGATGGTTCTCTAATGTGAGCTGTGGATTGAGAAGGACGCCCAAGTTGCGGACCCTCTCCGAGGGGGTCAATAGTCCCCCCCCCCAGGGTAATGGAAGGACAGATGGAATTGTCCTTGGGAGGCAAAACCCACAGCCACTCTGTCTTATCCGGGTTGAGTTTGAGTATGTTGACACCCATCCAGACCCCAACAGCCTCCAGACACCGGCACATCACTTCCACTGCTTCATTGACTGGACATGGGGTGGAGATGTAGAGCTGGGTATCATCAGCATATAAAGGGAAGGTTGGAGACTGGCCAGTAGTTATTAAGTACGGCTGGGTCCAGGGAAGGCTTCTTGAGGAGGGGGCGCACGAGCGCCTCTTTATTTTATTTATTTATTTATTATTTGGATTTGTATGCCGCCCCTCTCCGAAAACTCGGGGCGGCTCACAACAAGTGAAAAGACAATCCAATACATAATCCAATTTAATTAAAATATTATAAATTTAAGAAAAACCCCTATACTAACATACACACACACAAGCATACCATATATAAATTCAACGTGCCCAGGGGAAGATGTTTAGTTTCCCCATGCCTGACGGCAAAGGTGGGTTTTGAGGAGTTTACGGAAGGCAGGAAGAGTAGGGGCAGTTCTGATCTCCGGGGGGAGTTGGTTCCAGAGAGTCGGTGCCGCCACAGAGAAGGCTCTCCCCCTGGGGCCCGCCAACCGACATTGTTTAGTTGACGGGACCCGGAGGAGGCCCACTCTGTGGGACCTAATCGGTCGCTGGGATTCGTGCGACAGAAGGCGGTCTCGGAGATATTCTGGTCCAGTGCCATGAAGGGCTTTAAAGGTCATAACCAACACTTTGAATTGTGACCGGAAACTGATCGGCAGCCAATGCAGACTGCGGAGTGATGGTGAAACATGGGCATACCTGGGTAGGCCCATGACTGCTCTCGCAGCTGCATTTATAGGATGATGGGAAGGATCCCGTCCCCAAGGAAGCGTTGATAATCTCCTGGACCCAGCTCCGTGTCACCTCCCTGCTGGCCGAAACCAGCCAGGAGGGACACGGATCCAGTAAAGAATCCAGTATTGTAGGGCTACCTAGATTTGCCCACATCTCTCCAACACTCCACGGCCTGCACTGGCTCCCGATCAGTTTCCGGTCACAATTCAAAGTGTTGGTAATGACATATAAAGCCCTACATGGCATCGGACCAGAATACCTCCGGAACTGTCCTCTGCCGCATGAATCCCAGCGACCAGTTAAGTCCCACACAGTTAGCCTTCTCTTGTCAGTTGGAGGGCCCCGGGGGGAGAGTCTTCTCTGTGGCAGCCCTGGCCATTTGGAATCAACTCCCCCCAGAGATTAGAACCTCCCCCACCCTCCTTGCCTTTCGTAAATTGTTAAAGAGCCACCTATGTCACCAGGCATAGGGGAATTAAGATACCCCCAGGCATATATAGTTTATGCATGGAATGATTGTGTTGCATGGTTTTAATGTTGGGGTTTTAAATGTTTTTTAATATTAGATTTGTTATACTATGTTATTTTGTTGTGAGCCGCTCCAAGTCCACAGAGAGGGGCGGCATACAAATCTAATAAATTAAATTAAATTAATTTAAATTATCTGAAGATGATGCAGAACTATTTTCACCTGGCAGTCAGTTGATTTTTGTAGCCCATTCTTCTACCCCAGTGATGGCTTTGGGCATTTCAGGAGCAAGTGCCCAAAGGTGTGCGCATGCATACCCAAAACCCCAAAATGTAATGTATTCACAGCCTCATGCATGTGCTCCACCTCCACACATGCACACATGAGCCTACCCCATGCATGCACACATACCCTGCGCATGCACACCTGCACCCCCATGCATGCCCCCTGCATGTGCCCATCCCCCACACATGTGGCAGACCTGACAACCAACTGGTAAGTGAGAGGTGCGCATGCATGTGCGGTGGAGCTGAACTAGGGCGACGGCTTGCATGTCCACACAGAGGCACGCCTGCCATAGGTTCGCCATCATGGCTCAACCCTATGAACTTCTTGACTTCCTTTTCTGAATTCTACTATATTAGCTATCTCCAAATTTAACTGAAATTACCTTCACTGCTGCTGCTTATTATTATTATGAGTTATTTAAATTTATTACCTGTCCATTTCCAATGGATTGTTCATTCAAGTCATTAAAAATGTTTAATAGAGGGCCAAACTGTAACTGTGACATACTTCAATCTAGTTTGATGCGGAATGAATTATGAGTAATTGTTAATAATTCAGATCAGCTGAATTGCCATGCCACCTACTCCACACTTAATTAGCTTTTAAATCAGAATATTATGAGATGCTTTGTCAAATACTTTGTTGAAATCATTATATATGACATCTCAACATAAATTCCCAATCAATACATGGAATAAGGTTAGTGTGCAAGTCTGGTTCTTGACAAATCTATGAGGGTTTCTGTTAATAATTATTAGGTCTGTGCAGAGCAATGTAGATTCACTGTGATGAAATGACCCACACAGCATGGAGCTAATGTGAATTCACTTCATTAAAATAAGAAGGTACCTGTTTTACCTAAACAAAGCAAATCATAAACCACTTAGGACCATCACCTCAGGATAAGACTGCTCTCTGCCTTTTCAACCTGTATTCACTGAAGTGCTTCCAAATTTGACAGCTTCAGGATTGCCCACAGCAATTTTGGAACTTCCAAGCTGGTTGTCTTTGAAATAAGTAATCCTGCAGCTTTCACTGAAGCCATTCTGGAAATGTTTCAGCCAATACTCTGGCAGAAGGCTTCTGAAGAAGTCACTTAATCGTCTTCTCCCATGGCTCAAACTCTGAGAGAGAAAGCTAAGAAAATCCTTGAACTGTAGGAAGATGAAGCCTCACAAGCCTTATAAAGTTTTAACATTATTATGTGACTTTTTAGTGATATTTATAAGAGTGAAGTGGAATTGTCTTGGGCCACATAAATATATACTACATATTTTTTTCTTTACACACAGAATGTCTTTATTGCTAGTTTGTTGAACAAATCTAATAACAAACATGTACAGTGATCCCCCGTTTATTGCGTCCCCAACCATTGCGAACAGGGTACTTCGCTATTTTTCAACCCGGAAGTCAAAAATACCATCTACGCATGCGTGCCGGGCACGCATGCGTAGATGGCAGCGGCTTCCCTGGGTCTTCCCCCTCTTGCTGGCGTCAGCGAGGAGTTTCCCCACCGCCCACGCAAACTCCTCGCTGCCGCTCGCCCGCCCTTCGCCTGCCCACGCCGTTCGCTCCCCCCTCTTGCTGTCGGGAGGGCGAGAAGCCCTCCCCAGCACCCGCTCGCCTGCCCTTCGCCCTGGCGGAGAAATTCCAGCCCCCACCTGGTCCCGACCGATCCTCCTCCCTGAGGCAGCTCGCCCTCCCATGGCCGCTTCCTCCACCCTCTATTGCAAGCCCTCGCCACCGCAGCCAACGCGCGCTGCGATCTTCAAGCCCGGCTCCTTTCGGCCCAGCATCCCGGGCCAAGCAGCTGCCTTCCGTGACTGAGCCTGGCTGGCCCGGAAGATCGTAGCGCGCGTTGGCTGCACCGGCGGCGACATTGCTGCTGGCTTGGCTTCGCTCACCGCTGCAGCCAACGCGCGCTACGATCTTCCGGGCCAGCCAGGCTCAGTCACGGAAGGCAGCTGCTTGGCCCGGGATGCTGGGCCGAAAGGAGCCGGGCTTGAAGATCGCAGCGCGCGTTGGCTGCGGTGGCGAGGGCTTGCAATAGAGGGTGGAGGAAGCGGCCATGGGAGGGCGAGCTGCCTCAGGGAGGAGGATTGGGCGGGACCAGGTGGGGGCCAGATCGTAGCGCGCCGGACGGGGGTCTCTCGGGCTGCCCGATGCGACGGCCGCCCAGAGCGCTTGGCCAAGGGGGCTCCGCTCCTTCCTCTGCCAAACAGCTTCCCCCTTTGCATCCCGGGCCAAGCGGGGTCGCCCGGTAGTTTCCGCGCAATTAGCTCCAGCCGATTAGGCTAACGAGGGGGACGCGCACAGACACGCACCGCGCAGGCAGGTAGCGAAGGAAGGAAGCGAGCGAGCCGGGGGCAGCCCAGCCGGAGCTCCACTTCAGGTGCCGGCGGAAAAGCCCGGCAGCCAAGCCGGCGTCTTGCGATCGCCGCCTGACCGCTTCGCCCGGCTCCTGCGGGTCACTTCGGGGGCTCTTCCTCCCTCGGGGCGCAAATAAAAAACCCCCAGCCCTGGAAGTTCGCCGCATCTGTCAACGCTTCTCTTCCCCTTCCAAGCGCCCGATCGCAGCCTGGCAAAGCCGGTGCAGACGGGGATAAAAAACACCCCCCCTAAAAAAGCCCGGGGCGCCACGCGCAACCACCTGCCTGCGTTCGCGGGGGGAAGATCCCCGCTCGCCGCCAAGGATGCCGAGGCCGCCCGGGAGAGGTCAAAGCAAGCCGGGCCCGGCGGGCGCCCTGGAGCCGCCGGCAAACAAAGGAATAAAAAAGGAGGAAGCCGAGCGCGGGGAAGAAGCGAAAGCGCCAATTTGCACAACTCGCAAAAGCGCGTGGAAAGATCACAAACACACACACACAAAAGCCGCGCGGGATCTGCACGCGGGGCTGGGAGGGAAAAAAGCGCCTCTTTGCAAAGCAGCAGCCGCCCGATCCGGGGCACGGGACCCCAGGCTCAGTGACGGAAGGCAGCCGCTTGGGCCGAGAGGAGCCGGCCTTGATCCGCCAACGCGCGCTACGATCTTCCGGGCCAGCCAGGCTCAGCGGATCAAGGCCGGCTCCTCTCGGCCCAAGCGGCTGCCTTGATCCGCTGAGCCTGGCTCGCCCGGAAGATCGTAGCGCGCGTTGGAGACAGGCTTTGAGTTTTGGCTGCGGGGCGAGGGAGTTAGGAAAGTCCTACTTCTCCCCCCGCAGCCAAAACTCAAAGCCTGTCTCCTGCTGCCCGGTTTAGCCAGGACACGAGCGGCGAAATGACTTGGAGGAATGTGAAGCTGAAACCGGCCGGTTTCATCTTCACATTCCTCCAAGTCATTTCGCCGCTCGTGTCCTGGCTAAACCGGGCAGCAGGAGACAGGCGGTGGGCTGGGAGCCGCAGGCGAAAGGAGCTCGGGCATTGTTCTCCGGACCCCGCCCGCAGCCTGGAGAGGGAAAGGGCCGCCGCGGGGCTGAGCGGGCGGGGTCCGGAGAACAATGCCTGGCGCCGCGCTCCGATGCCCGAGCTCCTTTCGCCTGCGGCTCCCAGCAGCACTTTGAATCCAGCAGCTTCTGCTGGATACGGGCGGTGGGTGGGACGAGCAACGCGGAAGCCAGGGGCTGTGGCAGCTCGCCCCCCCATCGCCCGTATCCAGCAGAAGCGGCGGGATTCAAAGGGATTCAAGGCTAACTTCTGCGCTTGGCTTGAGGACTCAGCTCGGAAGCTGCACGGGTGTTTTAAAAGGTCTCCGCCGGCATGGGGGGCTTCCTACCACCTCCCGAACCCCCAACCCGGGTTTGGGGGGGTGCTAAGAAGCCCCCCATGCCGGCGGAGACCTTTTAAAACACCCGTGCAGCTTCCGAGCTGAGTCCTCAATCTTCGGCTCCTCGCTAGCGCTGCGGAAGTAAAAATACCATCTGCACATGCGCAGATGGTGTTTGTACTTCCGCAGCGCTACTTCGCGAAAACCCGCTCGTTGCGGGGGTTCCTGGAACGGAACCCTCGCAACGAGCGGGGGATCACTGTACTTGGAAATTTTCTACATTTATGGCCTATCCAATTATGTGTAGAAGAAGCTGAGCTGAAAGGTGGGGTTAAATATGTCATCTGTTTGGAGTAATTGTGTTGTCACAAAATACCTAAATCCAGTCCCTTTTCCCCCCCGACCACAATGAATTCTGTTTATTCTTATTTATTGCTAATTTAATTTTGGGACATGGGTAGCGTATAAGTTCAATTAATTAATTAATTAACAAACAAACTTTGATCTTTAGTTGACTAGATTCTTGGCCAGAGAATCAGATGTTGCCTTACGGCAGTGCTTCTCAAATAGTGTGGCAGACCCCCTGGGGGGGTGGGGGCATGGAACAATGCCAGGAAGGGCACATGACCTTGGGGGATGTGGGGGGGTGGGTTGCCACAGGGAGTAGGGTTTTTTTGCATTGAACAATAGCACAGAGCAGGAGATATGAAGTGCAGATAACAAACTCTTAGGAGACACCATGGAAAATATTTAACAGGGATGAAAAGAAAGAAGGGGAGAAATGGAGATAATGAAACAAACAATTAAGATGAGGAAATATGATGATGTGTATGTAGCACTTGGCTTTACTGTGACTATGGTGGGAGACGAGAAAAGGCCAGTATGTTTACTGTGTCTAAAAAATATTGGCAGTGGACAGCATGTGGGCAAATAAATTAAGGTGTTACTTAAACATATTACACCCCAATCGCTTGAGTTTTTTCAGCAAAAATGTGCCGAATATAACAAACAATTGTCCTGGTGGGGAGTTGGGGGGCACAAAGTGTTTACTTCTTCCTGGGGGTAGGGCATAACAGAAAATAATTGAGAAGCACTGTCTTACAGGTAGCGACAATAAATTTTTCTCTGCTTTGAACTCAGTGAATGTTCCTGCTTATTCACACCTGACATGTGAAATCAAGTAATTGGAAAAAAATTTAAAAATAATAAAGTTGACTTTTGGTAAACTGTTTTTTTTTTAGATTCTAAAATTAGTACATGGTGTTCTTTAGAAATGTAAAGGTCCATAGCCAACTGTTTTTTTAAAGCTTATGTGCCACAATTAAATACGCCCCAAGTCTTCGGAGAGGGGCGGCATACAAATCTAATAAACTATAAACTATAAATGACCAAGGTGCCTCACTTAAAGAAATTACTGGCTTGGTATTAAAGTAGTACTGAGCTTCCATTCCTTTTGCATTCAAGCACTCATACAAGTATCTCCCTAAAAATTATTTCACTTCAAATGCTAATAATCCCTTCAGGAGTGGGCAGCATAGAAGTTGAATAAAATAAATAAATAAATAAAAATAAAATAAATAACTGAAAAACTGCTATTACTATTACACAAGGATATAATCAGTCATAATAATTAGGTTACTACCGTAATGGGGGGGGGGGGGGCATGCTGTCCTAGTAGCGAAAATGGAGCTGCACGTGTAGCTCCAGTTGATTGGTGGGTGCGCGCATGTGTCAGCACAAGATTTCTGCATATGTGCCAGAAGCCATATCCCACACAAGGACGCATGCATGAGCGAGATTTCAGTGAATTGCCAAAATCTCAAGCTCACACGCGCCCTCACACAAGATTTGGCTTCTGGCATTTGCGCAGATGCTGAATCTTGCGCCGACGCATGGGGGTGCTCCCGGGGGTCGCAGAGCTACACAAGGGGTGAACTGGTAGCAGCCGTAAGTGCAATCACCCCTGGATATAATGTAATATTATATAGTTCACACTCACATTTGTTCATACTGCATGCAATCACTATTTAATTTCTAATTGCTCAGACATGACCAAAATTTGTCCAAGTAGTATGCAAATGGAAACTGACTTTGTAATTTAACTAAATTATACTTATACTCATAGGTCCATTTTTTTTCTGTCCTGAACCCTCTTGCTACTTTAATCTATGCTCAATCCTCACCATTTAAAAAAACAACAACCAAAAATGAGATTTGTAAAACTGTTGCTATAAGATGATTTCCTGGGATAAGGGGCATGGCCAACATTGCAGCGCTACAGGTTTCCCCGATGCTCGATGGGAGCCCCTGAGTCTCTGCTGTTTAGAGATATGGAACTGGATTGGAACCCAGGTCAGATCTGCCCTGCAGGGGCAGTGAAGAAGAGAGGCACCAATCATTGGTCGGGGGGGCTTACAAAGCCCCCAGGGAACCAGCACAGCCTCTCCGCCAGCCACTGTTGAAGACGACACTGTTGACAGCCACGATCACAACAATTGAAATGAAGAGATTGTGGATTGTCTGAGTGACAAGATCTAAGCGATTGTGCTGGAGAGAGGTAAAGAAGTGCTGAAACTAGGTGAGTGTTTGGCAGATTTAATAATAAAAAGAAGAAATTTAAAATTTAAAAGAAGACAAAAGAGACTCTAAAATTGAGTGAGTGGCTATCTAGTAATTGGAAATACCATAGAGAAAGTTAAAGGAACAAGTTTAAAAGCCCAAATTTGAGGATGCTTTTATAATTGGACTTGGTGGAAGTTAAAGAGACTGAAAAAGAATAAAATATTTGAAGAAAATATCTTATAAGTGCTAAGTGGATTTAAAATACTTTGAAGACTTTTGTAAAAAAAGTTGTTTGTTATATTGGGAAACCGAAGGAGGCTGTGGTGAGGCCCCTCCTCAAGGAGCCATCCCTTGATCCAGCTGATTTAAAAAACTATTGACCAGTCTCCAACGTGCCTTTCATAGGTATATTGTCGAGAAAGTGGTGGTGCTCCAACTCCTACGGTCATTGGATGATCCTTATTAATCAGGGTTCAGGCCCAGCTATAGCACTGAAACTGCTTTGGTCACACTGATGGATGATCTCTGGCGAGCCCAAGATAAGGGACATTCCTCTATCTTGGTGCTCCTTGACATCTCAGTGGCTTTCAATACCATTGAACATGATATCCTTCTGTGACAGCTTGGGGAGTTGGGAGTGGAGGGCACTGTATTGCAATGGTTCTCCTCCTATCTCTCCAGTTAGTCACAGTCAGTGTTAGCGGGGGACAAAGATCAATTCACCCACCTCTTTTATTTAACATCTACAAGAAACATGATCATCCGAAGGCATGGGCTGAGGTTCCAGCATTATGCTGATGACACCCAGCTTTACATCTCCACCTTTTGCCAATTCAGTGAAGTGGTGGATGTGATGTGCCAGTGCCTGGAGGCTGTGAGGGTCTGGATGGGAGTCACCAGGCTCAGACTAAGTGGCATGTGGGTGTTGCCTCAAAAGGACTGTTCCATCTGTCCATCCTTGGTTCTGGTGGGGAGAACACTAACCCCCTCAGAGCAGGTCTGCAATCTGGGTGTCCTCCTAGATTCACAGGTGAGGTTAAAACATCATATCTCAGCTGTGGCTAGAGGGACTTTTGCACAGGTTTGTCTTGTGCACCAGTTGCAACTCTATTTGGATCAGGAGTCTCTCCATACAGTCCCTCATGCTCTTATCACCTCATGGATCAATTACTGCAACATGCTTTACTTGAGACTATCCTTGAAAAGCATTTGGAGATGACAATTAATCCAGAATGCAGCCACGTGAGCTGTTGTGTGTGTACCTAGGACTGTTTAGCAGTATCATCTAGCTCTAGTCAAGAAGAATGAATGATTTTATATTTCAGGGTATATTTTTGGACTGTTGTGAACTGCCCACAGTTTGCATGGAGTTCGATGGCTTAGATATCCAACCAATAATAAATAATAAATAAATAAACTGACAACACCATCTGCTGGTTATAAGAAGATATTGCAATAGACTGTGGAAAGCTTGAATTTTCTGACAGCTGGAGACTAATGTTGCTCATAAAAAGATAACTAGGAGCTTGAAAGACTTGAAATCAGTGTGTGTTGTGCTGCTGTGTTTGATGGTGCACTGTTTTGGTGATAGAAGATAAAGTATTTTGAATTGGATTAGACTGAAATGCAAAGAGATTACATGAGTTTAAGGTGCAAGTAAAAAAATATGTGAACTTTGTGAATTTTGTGAATATGAAGCATATATTTATGAAGAATTGACTGAGATGTTAAAATACATCTATGAAGATATAAAACTTACCTTTTGGAAATCAGTGGTGAAGAGAAAATAGAAATGAATTGGTATCATAAAGAACACTAAGAATTTACAATGGTAGAAAATGAATATGAAGAAAATGAAGAACAAGAAGATGAAACAGGGACAGATGAAAAAGGGACTGAAATTTTAAAAAAAACAGATTGATTACTACACTAGGATTTACAGGGATAAGGAAAGAGTAAGAGGGGAACATTGGTATCAGAAGAAGCAATTAAAAATAGGGGGTAATAGGAAGACTAGGAGCAATTTGAGAGCAGATTTACATAAATAATATACTCAAAAGGAAGAAAAGTAATTTGGAAATAAAGAAGTTTTTGGCATAAAAATAAAAGAAAGAAAAAGGGATTGAAAGGGAAAAACCTACAAGAAGTGGAATTTTTGAGACACCAAAAGAGAATGGATAAAAAGGGGAAGGTCAATAGAAAGGAGGGTTGATAATTTTGTATAATTAAGTAGTGCATAAAGTTCTTTTATAAGATTGATGGTGGAATGTTATAATTTTTTTTACATTACAGTTAGAATTATTTTACATTCAATTGTGTCAACACTATTAGTTGTGTATAGGTATGTATAATTAATCAGCATAATTATCTTGTTAAAACTTTTTTTATAAGTAAATAATTCTATATTAGATTGGTACATGATGGTTTGAATTAAATTTTGATGATGAAAGGGAAAAGATTATAAAGAAAAGAAGGGAAATAAATTAGACTATAGTAGGTCAATTGTTGGAAGGTTATAAAATTTGAATAATTACTACTTTTCTTTATAAGATTTGTTTTTATATAAAATTAGTATAACTCATAAATTTTATTTAATATTGAAAAGGATTTAGATAATTACTGAAATTGTTGGAATGTTATAAGAGATGTATAATTAACATTTTTAAAGGTCCTTCTATAAAATTATATAATTTATAAACTATATTTTTTGTTGAAGAGATTTTAGATAATTAGGGATTCTTTTTTCTTTATTATTGTATGTTGGGAAGATGGTACTGTTATTAACCAACAGATGGAAGTGTAGTAATGAAATTAGAATTTGTTTAAATATAGAAATTGAGTTAAAATAAAAAATTGAGTAATAAAGTTGAAAGGGAGATATGAAATGGGAAAGGAGACCAGAAATTTAGGGCATTTGGAAATGATAGAATTAAAAAAAGAGTAAAGATATAAATTGAGAAAAGGAAAAAGAATATGACCTAAAATTAAGAGGCACAAGAGACAATGAATATGTCCGGAAAATTAAAGGTGGTAAAATTATATACAGTGGTACCTCAAGATACGAACCCCTCGTCTTACGAACAACTCGTGATACGAACCCGGGGTTCAGAAAAATTTTGCCTCTTCTTACAAACTTTTTTCGAGTTACGAACCGGCGTTCGGGAGACAGCTGGGAAGCCGCGCGGCTGTTTTAAAAGGTGACAGCCGGGCGGCGGGGCTTCCCAGCAGCCTCCCAAACGCCAGTTCATAACTCAAAAAAAGTTCGTAAGAAGAGGCAAAATTTTTCTGAACCCTGGGTTCGGTTCGGGAGGTTGCTGGGAAGCCCCCAGCCCGGCTGTGACCTTTTAAAACAGCCGCGCGGCTTCCCAGCTGTCTCTGAACGCCGAACACGGAAGTTTGGGTTTGGCGTTCGGCTTCGGGAAGCTGCTGGGAAGCCGCGCGGCTGTTTTAAAAGGTCACAGCCGGGCTGGGGGGCTTCCCAGCACCCCCCCGAACCCCAAACTTTTGCCGAACTTCCGGGTTTGGGAGGTTGCTGGGAAGTCCCCCAGCCCGGCTGTGACCTTTTAAAACAGCCGCGCAGCTTCCCAGCAGTCGCCGAACACCGAACGCGGAAGTTCGGGTTTGGCATTCGGCTTCGGGAAGCTGCTGGGAAGCCGCGCGGCTGTTTTAAAAGGTGACAGCCGGCCTGGGGGGCTTCCCAGCAACCTCCTGAACCCTGAACTTTTGCCGAACTTCCGGGTTCGGGGTTCGGGAGGTTGCTGGGAAGCCCCCCAGGCCGGTTGTCACATTTTAAAATAGCCGCGCGGCTTCCCAGCAGTCGCCGAACGCCGGTTTTTTGCGGGGGGGTTTGGGGTTGCACGGATTAATTGACTTTACATTGTTTCCTATGGGAAACAATGTTTCGTCTTACGAACCTTTCGTCTTACGAACCTCCCACTGGAACCAATTAGGTTCGTAAGATGAGGTATGACTGTATATAAATTATTATATTCTTCTAGGTGTATCTACTGTTATTCTAATGCTGCCTCCTTGCCTCCTATTTTTGTATATACGTGTATGTATGTATGTATGTATGTATGTATGTATATATGTATGTATGTATGCATGTATATATATGTAGATTGTTGTGAATTCAGGTTATTCCCCGCATAATATTTTGAGTATCTTTGCAACGAAATCACATTCGCCATCATCAGGCTGAAGTTATTGGCTTCGTGCTGCTTTGAGTATGGTTTGTTTGCAACTGCTGATTATTCCTTATAAATAGTGGTGGGGCTTCCCTGAACCCTCCGAAGTGCAAAAAAAAATCACAATGGCAAACCAGAAGTACATTTTCCCGAACTTCCGGTTTGCCTGTTTGGGCTTTTTTTTTTTAACGTACTTTCACTTCAGTAAGGCCTGTGCACATGCGTGGGGGGCAGAGCAAAGGGGTGGGCATGCATGGTGGGGAAGGAAGGGGTGTGGGCCCAAGCACACATGCTAGTGGACCCACATGTCCCTTTTAGCACATGAACCAAAAAAGATTCGCCATCACTGGTATAGAAGGTTAAGTTTGAACTGTGGAGTCCGTGGTGCTGTATGAACTTGATTGTTTGCTGCAGACATTTCATTGCAAAACTAGGTAACACATTAACAAGGACTGATGAAGTTATCTACCTGGTAATATGTGTTACCTAGTCAAATTAATTGACTGCTTTTTAATGTAGTGGTATCTTAGCTGATAGTTTTAACTAATTAGATCTGTATACATATTGTTTTTGTATTTATCCTATGAGCCGCCCTGAATCTTCGGGATTGGGTGGCATACAAGTCAGATAGATAGATAGATAGATAGATAGATAGATAGATAGATAGATAGATAGATAGATAGATAGATAGATAGATAGGTAGGTAGGTAGGTAGGTAGGTAGGTAGGTAGGTAGGTAGATGGGTAGATGGGTAGATGATGGGTAGATGATGGGTAGATGATGGGTAGATGGGTAGATGGGTAGATAGATAGATGGGTAGATGGGTAGATGGGTAGATGGGTAGTTGGGTAGATGGTAGATGGGTAGATGGGTAGTTGGGTAGATGGGTAGATGGGAAGTTGGGTAGATGGGTAGATGGATAGTTGGATAGATGATAGATGGGTAGATGGATAGATGATAGATGGGTAGATGGGTAGTTGGGTAGATGGATAGATGATAGATAGATGGATGGATGGATGGATGGATGGATGGATGGATGGATGGATAATAATGATGAAACATGTAAAAGCAAACAACCAAGTCAGAGAGCGCCAGGAACTCCAGAAATATCAAGTTCAGCATTGTGTGATGTGGTTTATGCATTAGTTTTTCTCCAAATATTTTTTCAAAGTAATAATATGCACCCACTAACTGCAAAATACAAACAAAGTATCTGTGGGACTTTTAATACTTTTCCCTTAAATAAATCAAGACAGCAAAAACTGTCTTTGAACTGTGAATTTTGAAATAATCTTATGATAATAGATCTTTGTGTTGCCAAAAGATCTGGAGCAGATTAAGGACAGATCAAACGTATTTGTTCACATTATATGTATTATCAATTTATGGGTTTTACTTTCCTGAAATGTATAATGACTTTAAAAGCACTATGGGACAGATTTAGCAGTAGGCTAAATTTCCAGAAGCAATTTGAACTCTACACACCATCCTTCTGATTTTCACATCATTCCATCAGGCCATTGTATAATTCACCTGTTTCATTTGCATTCTGTATTATTCAGAAACATTCTTTGAAATGTAAAATGGAGGCAGGAAAATAGCACATAGTTTTCCTAATTAAATATCCAAAATACAAAGGAAATACACTGGAAAGTTACTTCCATTTGATGCCAAGACAAGCTATGTCTCAGAGGGGGCCAGAGACCAGATGTTTTGTAGATTACAATATGCCACCACTTCTTTGCAGTCTATGTCTTCCAGTGACCAGGGTTATATCTTGTAGTAATATAGGGTAAATTGTTGTGTGGTAAAACTTAATACCTTGGTTTCAAATGCTGAAAATGTACAGGGAATGTTTCTTCTTCACGACGTCCTGTTTATAAACTTTCCTGAAATATTCTTGCCCATTCTGGACTTGGAAATAGAATGTTAGCCTATATCAGTGACGGCAAACCTTTTTTTCCTTGGTGCCGAAAGTGTTTGTGCACGCAATATTGCACCTGCGTGAGTGCCCATACCTATAATTTAAAGCCTGGGAAGGGGAAAAATTGCCTACTCTGCCCCCCCAGAGGCCAGAAACAGCTCATTTCCCAACTTCTGGTGAGCCCATTAGGTGAGCCCATTTTTCACCCTCCCCAGGGTCCAGAGGCTTCCCTGGAACTTTCCCAGGGTCCAGAGGCTTCCCTGGAGCCTGGGGAGGGCAAAAACACCCTCTCCCATCTCCCTGGAGGCCCTCTGGAAGCCACAAATCCCTCCCAGAGTCTCCATGGAAGCTGAAAATCAGCTGGCTGGTGCGCACATGTGTTCTGGAGCTGAGCTAGGGTAATGGCTCATGTGTTGGCAGATATGGCTCCACGTGTCACCTGTGGCACCCATGCCATAGGTTCGCCATCACTGGACTATATCATCTTGTTTCAGTTTGTTGGTTATAGATTCCAGATTTTGTCACTTATAATTCAATATAACTGGAAAACACAGTCTGAAGAAGGCTGGACTAGTTGATATGACTGTCCATGTTTTTCCTCTATACATTTTCGGAATTTGAGGGGGGAAAACCCTATCCATATGATGTCTGGATGAAAAGACAGGTCTCTTTATGGCTCACTCAAAGTGCAATTTTTTCAAGCTTGGAGAACAGAGCACACGAGTTCACAACCCAGATCAAGACAGATAATAAAGAATGATTTGTGAATAACATGTAAGAGATGAGAACTAGCATTGAGGGTTTATTATGTTTTCCTGTGAAATATGCTGATGCTTTGAAAACAATGGATTATGGATGGTTACAGAACACACAAGTTGGAGATTTGGCATATGTGCCAAGCACAGCAAGGCATGTTACCTTGAGGGCATTAACCATCGCTTCAGGCTGCTGAGAAGATAAGGAGGCCTGTTCATTGAAGCTAGCTGGATGGCTCGGAGAACAGACATGCCCATCTGCCTCTGATGGCATCCTAATGGGATCCTTAGTAAAAAAAAATCAAAAGCTATTTAATAGTAAAAAGTGGGCCAAGCTAATCAAACAAAGCAATTCCCATACCCACCCTTCCTCTTTATTTAAATTCCCATTGGGCAAATACAAAATCCACACATATATACAATTCTAAAATATGTCCCTCATAATTGAAGATGTGCAACAAAAGGTCTTTGGGTGAAGTTTCTACTTTTTTGCCACATCAGGATAGTATCAACCCTATTAGATAAACCAAATTAAGGACAGATGTGTTTGCCTAAAGCTACTTTTATTAGAACAGTTGTAGCACAATAATAGGACCTTTCAAGTTTGAATCCGCTTCTTTCCCCCCCCCATCTTTTAACTCCATAAGAATTGGAAAGGGAGGGGTCATCCAGTCTGAGACATTTATATAAATCTTTCTTGATATGGGTTCAAACTGTATTTAACTGATTGTTGCCTTGGTAACAGGTCTTCCCGCTATTCATCAAGACCATATCGTATAAGCTCTACAGATAACAACAAGCCTTGATTAGTCTTAGGAACCAAAATTTCTGACTTCAGTCCAATAAAAATTACAGCACATTTAAATCCTACTACAAACAAGTTCAATTTAATATGCCTTATTAATTTTCACAAGATTTAAGTGCAGCTGACTACATCAAATTGTTTTATTTTCACAAACGCAAGAAGACCACGCTGTATTAATATAAGATGGTATCCATCATCATCAGTAAGAGGGAAAGGGGTTTACAAAACAAGTCTCAGCTCCAGTAACCTACACATTGTACATTAAAATGTCTGATTACAATCTCCATTTTCCAATGGTTTTACTTGTTTTACACAGATTCCTCTGAAAGTAAAGTTCAAAATGCTTCCTGCAGTGTTTAAAGGAGTTCAAGGTGAAACTGCAGTTGCTGGGGCAACCTAATCCAGCCATTTCTTTGGTAAAATGCTAAAAATATCCTTACTGCAAGGAAGGTAATAATAGCTTGGCTAGTCACAACCAAATCAAATCAGATCAAATTCTTCAGAGATGCTTGTGATATTATCAACCAGATTTGCCTCCCTCTACCTCTACTTCCATTTAATTAAAACACCAAGAAGAAACAATTGGGGGGTGGGGGAAGGACACACAATCTTAGTTAAGGGTTGTCTTAAACAATTTTTTTCAGGCCAAGTGAGGGATAATTTTCTGCAATGAATGAATGAACAAATGTAATATCTTGACGCAATTGTTTAATTGGGTTTTCTATCTAATTTTAGGACATGTGTGGAGAACAGATCACACTTTAGATCATATTTATGCAGAAATCATGACTATTTAAAAGTGTTCAGAAATTTGTCTCAGGTTTTTGTATGACACTTTGCTTTTTGTGCAAGCTCAATTCTTGCAAGTTTGCTACATCTTAAAACTGTCTGAATCTAGCTCCTGCCCATTAGATCTGTCTCTTTTTCTCTCCACAGCTTTTTACGAGTTTGCCTAAGTGGTAAATGCCTTATTCTATCCAATTGCTTAGTCGTTTTATTATGCAAGCTAAAACCATTTTTTTCTTCTTCTTAATAAAGCTCATTTTAAATCACAAGGTAAGGCTGATGTTCTCTAGCCATTATCTCAAAGCTGTTAGGGCCAGATATATGTTACAGAGTTTATTTCCTGTTGTTATCTCTATTATACCCAGTTTATGGCTGAATAAATTCTCAGGATGCAAGAGAGTTTCATTTCTATCACCTGCTGTCTTCCACCTACTCCTGACACTGGGAAGATTGTGATGGCAGTGGAAAACTATTATACCAATGTAGCCAGACACTGTGGTGTGTGCCCCAGGTGGAAACAAAAGGGGCAGGTGGAAGAGCCAAGACCTTTTCACCCAAAGTATGCCCTCAACATGTCAGCTATTCACTATTGCTACTGTTGAACCCCCACAAGGCAGAAAATAGTCTCAAATTCTACTTGAATTGAGCTCCAAAGAGATTTGCAAAATGGTGAGTTATCACAACATTGTGTAAATGTCTCCTAAAATTGGTATCATAGCAGCTTTTCACTCAGAATTTCCCTGCATCTGTCACAAACACACTCACACAAATACACTTGAAGCATTGTCAAAGCAACTAAAATTACCAATATAAGAAAGTACATGCTGGTTGAACTTCCATATAATAAAAAAAAGTGTGTGTGTGTGTGTGTGTGTGTGTGTGTGTGTGAGAGAGAGAGAGAGAGAGAGAGAATGTATATATGTATGTGTAAATATAAACATAATATAAAATAATATATAATATAAAATAATATTTTTTAATGAGGCACAAGAGAAGAAAAGTTTGATTCAGTTTAGCCCAGTTGGTTTTGGGTCAAATGCCTATTGGAGAATAATTGCAATGATTGTTCAGATTTTGTTCAAAATCTGGGTAGCAGAAGGGCCACTCAATCAAGCAATGATCTGTAATTCTTAGTACCTGCAGAGAAAGACTCACTATTCGTAAAGTACAGGTGATGATTAGTGTTGGGTGAACCGAACCCGCACAATTCGGGTCCGTACCGAATTTTGTGATGTTCAGCATGCCAGACCTGAACCCGAATTTTTTTAAATAATTCATGCTTTGGTTTGGCGTTTGTGCCGAACACCATGAAAGCCACCCCCCAGGTGTCCTCTGCTGAGAAGAGGAGGAGGAACCGGGCACCGGTGGTGGTGGAGGAAGGCGAACACTGGGGAGCTGTCGGCCGGTCGGGAGGCACAAAAGGAGCTGGGGGATTCCCCCGCTCCTTCAAAGGAAGGTCTTTTCATGTAAAAAAAAAATATTTTTACGAAAAAGGACGCCGCAGTGGCGCCGCAAGCAAAGGGAGGTCTTTTCACGTTTTTTTTTTTTACATGAAAACACCTCCCTTTGCTTGCAGCGCCGCTGCGGTGTCCTTTTACGTAAAAATAATATATTTGTTTTACATGAAAAGACCTACCTTTGAAGGAGCTGGGAAATTCTGGGAGTTGGAGTCCGCCAGGCTTAAAGTGCCCAGGGTTGGAGACCCCTGATGTAGAGTATCTTGAAATAATCCAACTGGGAATTGACTAATGACATAAAATATCACCCGAAGAAACTGAGAAATACCCTCCCTTTCTTCCTATGGCAGACAGGCGCTATGTTAAATAACAATATAAAACAATTCTTTATTAAATTATAAGTACATTAAGTATATTGTTACCATCAAGTTACTTGAAGCCATTTTAAGGGATCAGGAAACTGGGAGCAGAGAAATATCCCTGAGGGAAATTTTGACAGGAAAAAAATTATGCAACAGCTTAGTCATAATAGCACTCAAGGAAATCATATTCATTTCTTTAGAGCTGACAAAAACTCAGATTACGTCTGATTTACTATATGTTCTGGAAAGTTAATTATTTTTCCTCAGTCTTAAACTAGAAGAGTATTTCTCCAGATATGGGAGCAATTAAACCTCAGAAGCTCTACTTACAAGAATCCCAATTAGAAAGTGATAGGCAATCCCCTTTTTTTCTGATGCTAATACCATCCTTTCTTACGCTGTTGTCCTCCACATACTTTAAACTTTAACTGCTATACTATACCTACTATGCTCCCTTTTATTTTACTAATTAGTAAGAGACTGGTACTGGATTATAGGAATGTTAGTTCCGTATAGCTGGAGGAATGAACATTCTGAGAAATTGATGAGGCCAACAGCCTGATGCAAAATACTGAATGGACGAAGATACATTACCAAGGCAATGGTTAGATAAAAGGGGTTTGAACCTGGTCAACAAATTAACTTGAAAAATATCTCAGACAAGTTCCTCCCTTGTTTGAATGGAGAGAAAAGGAGGAAGGAAGAAGCACATAGATATTACTATAAACAGATTTTATTACTATATTTTTTACAATTAAAATAGTACTGAGCCATGTGGTATTCTTAGTCTGGTCTATCTAATAGGGTGGACAGCTGAATAAAGAAACATCTTTATTCTGCAGAGATTTTTTTTTCAATTTGATGCAAAGGGAAAGATGCTTGTACGGTCAGTATATGCAGCTGCAATCTGTCCCAGTGCAAATGATGGGAAAGAGACAATCCCAGTCCTACTGTAGTAAATCATCGGAGATGCTGCTGAGAGCCTTAATTTTTAAGAGAGATTCAACTCAACTGAGCTTTCTTGCATTTCATTAACTTATGCCTCACAGCTCTCCAGCACACTGCTTAAGAAAAGCAAATCTAAACCTTTATACTGTAATATAGTTTATATCAAAAGTAAAACGAAGGTTTCTCCAGCTCTGAAGCATTGCTCTTTTAAAAATGAGATTTTTTTTTAACTGAACAAGTGCAAAACCCAATGTGACGTGGCCAGTTCATTGTCTTGGATGGTATCTCGTTTGTCATCTTGCTTCTTTCAGAGAATGTCAGGCTAGCTGCCATTTCCCCCAGCAATTTTCCTCTTACAAGCAAGAACAGCCAAAACCCAGAGAGTAGGAGGGCGTACATCAGTATCCTGAATACAGGCACCCGTTAAGAGATTTTCCAATAGACTTGGTTCTACCCAGCAGCTATTGCTCATTTGGCACTGGGGGATGCAATTGGGAACAGCTTCTGCTCTTTAATCTCAGTAAAAGAAAGGGAAAAAAGCCAGCTGACGAAGCATATTGTGTCCTGATGGTCAGCTTGGCATTCTAGCTTTAATGTCATTCCTTTCCTTCCCATAACTAGCTTAACCTTTAGGACAGCCAAAACAAACTATGTGCCTGGAAATTGGTCTCAGGAAATCTCAACAGCTTGGAAACCAAACAAACACAGAAAAAGAAACAATACTAATGTATCTGGAACAATGGCATACATTCAAATGCAGAGATAAAATCAGAAGTATGAAATAAGAGCTGCTTTTATTCTACTGAAAATTAAATTCCTTGAGCGCGCTGATTTTGTTGCTGTTCTCATGGCCAATGTCATCAATTGTGTCATAATCAAAAGCAAAATTAAGGCAAATTTTCATTAAAATTATCTAATAGTAATTTTGCTGTAGCTAGTTATTTCAACATAACTCTCTTTTAATATAATACGATTTTTCTGGTATTTATTTCAAAGACCCCCATCACAAATAAAGGGAAGTTTAAACTAAAAAATCCTGCTTAATCCAATTCTCTCATTTAAAAAAAATGTTTCCAGATGAAAGATAACAGAAAAGGATTAGATGCTTAGAAAAGCCAAAGCATTTGCTATTATCTGTTCATCTAAACACAGCGGCATTTAAGATTTTGATCCTTTCTAGTTTCCAAACAGTAGCAGGAGACCAGAGAACAAACATGACCCCTATTCACCCATAAGATTCCTACAAATGAGAAGTGAGATAAAGGTGGATTTTGCAGATAATACCTGTGATTATTGCAAAACTCTGTACTGCATCATATCAATTTTCCAATCCTTTGCGTATTTAAGAATTTCCATAAATAATTAATTGATTGGCTGGTTGGTTAGTTAGTTAGATAGTTAGTTAGTTAAATTTCTATGGCCACCGATTCACACAAGCTGACTCTGGTCAGTGCACAATCATCTGTGCTTACGATGACCTCCAAATCAAATGCTATCACAAAGCTATCCACTGAGGGTTCTTAAAACGTTTTACCTGAGGGGAGACACAGAATATGGTGGCCAGATAGGAACAACTCCTTGTCACCCCCAGGGAATACTCTATTAAAAGCTTGAGGAACCACTATCCTTTGTAAAAGGTTCAGAAAGAGGAAACATTGGAAGCAGAGATATTGCTAGTCAATGGAAAACTTCTGCCACATGCATGTTCAGAAGAAAGTTCATAGAAATGGGTGGATCCAAGTCTTTCAGGAATAGACTCATATAGGATAATTTTGGAAGTTTGGTTGTTTGAAATCAACTGATTGACCCCCTTACAAATTAACTTGTGTTCTAAAGGGAGATGTTTCAATCAACTTTATCATGAGAGGGGCAAGACATCTTTTCCTGTCCTAGTAGTTTGGCTTTGCCACTTTCTGAAAAAGGGTTGAGCACATGATTCTCCAAAAATCTTCGAGGGAGGGACGGAGGGAGGGGAGGAGGAAGGAAAGAAGACCCATTTCCTACTTGCCCTTCCTCATTTCCCTCTATAGCTCACTCAAACTGAGGCCTCCTTTTCTGGTCTTTTTAGGATATGTGATAACAAGTGTGGGACGATTCTTGTGAATCCACAGCCCATACAGATATTCTATGTCCTTCTCTGAGGTTTTCTGAAAGTCACTGAATCTTCAAAAGGGATATTATGTGGAGCTGCACTTAAAGAGCATCTGGAAACTTCAGCTGGTATGAAATTTGGATGTGTGTACAATACCTAAACAAGAACATGTTAGACCTCTGTTCCACAAGCTGCACTATTTGTTTCTGGGTTCCATTTAAGTTTCTGGTTAATAACTTTTAGGTCCTACATGGCATGGGGTAAAGTTATTTGAGGAACAATCTCTCCCCAATCACATCTACCCATCCCATTGGGTCTAGCAGAAAGGGCATGTTGCAGGTTTTGTCCACAAAATAATGTCATTTGATGGAACCCGGAGAGGAGTGGGAGAGAAGATGCCCTTCTTTGCTGAGGCCGGAACATCATTCACCCCCATAACAGATATTGTTGGTCTTCCAGAAGAGCCTGAAGAAATGGCATTGCCATCTGGTCTGGGATCTATAGCAATAGCATGGAATCTGCAAAGTCATTGCATTGTTAGTGAAATTTGAGTATGCTCTCTCACTGATTATGGATTTCTTAAAAGTTTTGTTTTTAAAAATGGCCTTTTGTTATATCTAACTATTTTTTGTATTATTTTGTGTTTTTAATTTCTCGTATGTGAGATGGGTAGGCTATACAAATTGAATGAGTAAAGAAACAAATTATCTGCATAGCCACATTAACATTAATGAATCCTGCTCTTCCATCAATAAGTGACTTTGGCAGTCACTCATGCCCTCATCACCTCGAGGTTCGACTACTGTAATGCTCTCTACATGGGGCTACCTTTGAAAAGTGTTCGGAAACTCCAGATCGTGCAGAATGCAGCTGCGAGAGCAGTCATGGGCTTACCTAGGTATGCCCATGTTTCACCATCACTCCGCAGTCTGCATTGGCTGCCGATCAATTTCCGGTCACAATTCAAAGTGTTGGTTATGACCTTTAAAGCCCTTCATGGCACTGGACCAGAATATCTCCGGGACCGCCTCCTGACGCACGAATCCCAGCGACCGATTAGGTCCCACAGAGTGGGCCTTCTCCAGGTCCCGTCAACTAAACAATGTCGGTTGGCGGGCCCCAGGGGAAGAGCCTTTTCTGTGGCGGCACCGGCCCTCTGGAATCAACTCCCCCCAGAGATTAGAACTGCCCCTACTCTTCCTGCCTTCCGTAGACTCCTTAAAACCCACCTTTGCCGTCAGACATGGGGGAATTGAAACACCTCCCCCGGGCTTGTTCAATTTTATGCATGGTATGCTTGTGTGTGTGTCTGTTAGTATATGGGGTTCTTTTAAATCTTTAAATATTTTAAAGCTATCTGAATTATTTATGATTTGTCATATCTTGTTGTGAGCCACCCCGAGTCTTCGGAGAGGGGCGGCATACAAATCTAAATAATAAATAAATAATAAAAATAAATATTTATCTAAACATTCTCTATATTATATAATAATATAATTATAATAATGTAATATTGGGCTAAATATTACTCAATATTTAATCTTTAATTATTTTTATATCACAACATAGAATATTCTAATTTCTAATTATCTTTGGATTCTATTTCATCTAACCCTCATATAAATTTCTTTGATATACTGTATACTCAATCCTCTAATTTCTAATTATGTTTATTTAGGAATCTATCTTCTTCATTATGTAGGGACAGAAGACTTCCTAGATAATGACCAACCTCGTGAATTGTACATAGAAGCCCACTGACAGCTTGGCAGGTTATGAATCAGTGGAATGCTCAAAAGTGTCTGTGTCATTGCATTCTGAACCAACTGAAGTTCACAAATGCTTGTTGAGGGAAAGTCCCACACAGTATTGTATTCCATGAGTTTACCATAAGTAAGGTCTCCCAATCCAGAAATAGGTGTAACTGGTCACAAGGTGTCTCCGGGCAAAGGCCCTTCTAGTCATGGTTGCCACTACTTTTCAAGTAGGAGCTGCTAGTCCAGGAGGTTCTCTCCTCCCAGTTATGGCTCTGCTAAAGAGAACAGGAGAGAAGACCAAAGGAAAAATAAAGAACAACAAATGAAGGCTAGTGAAAATCAATACCTGTAATTAGAATGGTGTTTCTGAAGTTTCCTTGGGCTATGCTTTTCCAACGTAGCAATTTCTGTATAAATCCAATATAAGGTGAAGCACAAAAGTATTTTATTGTTCAAGAAAATTACTTCCTCCTGTCTACAATGGCATCTTCATTCTCATAAGTCAGTAAAGTCACATGCACAGGAATAATTAATTATTCAACTTTATTTCACAAGGCCACGTTGTGACAGTGATTCTAATGGGCCCTGTCTGAGAAGAAAAGCTTGAAGCAAAAGTGGCCGGAACCTTTTAAAAAGGGAATTAAGGCTAGTGAAAACCCAATACGAATGAGGAAGAAAAATCAGCTCACAAGGAAGTTAAGACTAAAGAAGGATGCTTTGCCGAAATGGAAATTGGAAATGGAAAGGCTAGGGACCAAGGCAGTCTTCAAAGAGTTGCCTCACATATGTAATATCTGAAAAATGTAATATCTGTAGTAACAAAAGGAAGGCAAAATAAATGTTGGGCTCACTATTTGCTTCAAATGGAGAAATTTTAAGAGATCACAAAGAGAATATAAGGAATTCCTTTTTGCCTCTGTCTTTATATTCAAAGGGGAGAAGGAGGGAAGGAATAGAAACAACATCGGAGGGTCAGCTAAGATCTGGAAAATGGCTAATCTGGATGCCATGCCCTGATGAAGTATGTACATCCTAAAATATGGAAGGAACTGTTTGCAAACTGTTTTAGCCAATTGTCACTTTTCTCAGGCTTGAATAATGTCATTAACCCCACAAAAAGAGACTTTTATTTTACCCAAGTGTCATGGTAGCAGCTGTTTCGAAGTGGATACTTGACACACAAAACAAGGAATTGTAAATTGCTCCATTATCCCCAGGATATGCCCAAATTAAATCTTTGGAGTAATTACCTCCAGTTCAAGAACCACTGTGTTCGGTATTCTGATCATTTTCTTTTAGGAAACCTGAACTACTTGGAAAATGTCAGAAGACTTGAGAACAAATAGTTCTCCTCTTCAAGAAATGGAGGGGAGGGGTGGGGGAGAGGGTCCCAGTAATTCTCAGCCAGTAAGCCTAATATTAATACCTGGAAAGATGTTAGAGCAGTTAATGGAGCAGGTCACTTCAAAAGTCTCTTGAAGACAATAGTGTGATTGCTAAAAGTCAGCATGGCTTTGTCAAAAGTAGGTCATGTGAAACAAATCTCATCTCCTTTGAGAAAAGTAAGTACTTCAGTGGGAAAAGAGAATGCTATAGATATAATTTCCCTCAATTTCAGCATTTTTAATAGGAGTGACGATGCAAGTACTTAAGGATATGCCCAATAAAAACTGAAGGAATTTGAAATGTTCAGTCTACAGGAAAAGAAAAAGCCTGAGGGGAGACATGATATCAATGTTTAACTACATTAAAGGGTGAAATAGAGAATAAGTCCAGGAACTGTCCTGATCTCTGTCTAAGGCCACTGGTAATTGAAATAAAGGAATTCTAAATGAATATATTTGTAAAACACCACACCATCTTTATTTTTCTTTCCTTTGTTCCACACTGAATCATGTCTGCACGCAGCGCTAATCTCTTATCTTAAACTTTGGTATGCAAGGCAACATCAAAATCATTAACACATTCCACAAGCCATTCTAAGATTTATGGCTAGTGAGAGTTAGCCCATAGTCATAAAAACTGCAATTAACAGCACACAAGGCATGCTTACATTCAGAGCTGCTTGAAAGAAACCTCCATTTTTCTTAACGCCGATTGATGACTCAACTCTCTCTTCTTCTGACATCCGGACATGATGAATTAATTAATTACTTAATTAATTAACCCATTCCTCTCCTTAATATTTCTTCCCTGACACTTGCTCTCTTCGCCTCTGCAAGCATCTAAAATAAGGATTTATCCATCTAGCATCTGCTTCTCCTTCACTTGAATCTGAGCCCATAGAAACCTCCTGTGGTTGCTCTCCTATTCTTCTGCCTCTAAATCAGGCCCTACCACTAATTCATAACCACTTTGTGAATCAGAATCTGAAAAATCCCCAAACTGAACAGGAGTATATACAACAGGAACTAAGTCAAAAATAATCAGCTGTACAACAGCAGAATAATGGAGATTCTGAGTCTCCCTCTGGATATTTTTAAGAAGCTAGGAAGTCACTTTTCAAGGATAGTTTAACTGGTTTTCCTGCACACCGAGAAGAGTTGGAATAGTTATTCTTTGTGGTTTCCTCCATATCCCCCATTTACTGATTCCATGCATTGCTAAATTAGATATTTTAAAAACTGAAGTTTGTTGTCCCATTAAAAATAAAACCTGCATCAAACAGGATGTTCATATTTCTAAGCTGGCCGAAGTACAGAGAAATTGGATAGTACTTTACTGTATTCATTTGTCACACATTTGCCTAGTTATTAAAGATGGAATGCATCAGAGAAATATAGGGGCAAACTTATATGCTACCACAGAAAGAATTAAACATGTAGGGATTCAAATCCAGCCTTTCAAGAACTAGCAACTCAAACTCTTCACTTGGATGAGTTGCAACCACTTAATAATGTTGTAAGATTTGTGTATGTGCCAAAGTATTGCTCTTGAATTCCTTGGACCGCCCCTTGAATTTCTGGGGCATTAAATAAATAAATTTTACTTTTACAATTTTTCCAAATCCACCCTGCTCACAATTCAATACCTTCAACATAGCATCCTCTGGTCACTGGATCCTAGCATATTTATTTAAATGTAGTCCCTATCATGAGATTAAGACATGCTTAGCCTCTCTTATAATTCCTCATAAAAAGCCAAAAAAGTACTCTGTGGATAAACTACGGAAGATCAAGACACTGGATCTAGTCATCAGATACGCAATGCTAATAAGCAAAAAAACTGAAGGAACCTCAAGGACAGAGATAATAATAATAATAATAATTTATTAGATTTGTATGCTGCCCCTCTCCAAGGACTCGGAGTGGCTCACAACAGCAAAACACAATGTACAAATCTAATGTACATTGTACAAATCAAGAAGTAGACCTATCAACATTCTGAGACAATAAACAGCTATTTGAAAACATCAGCCATTCATTTATTCTCAACTGGAACTAGCAATCCACATTTGACAATACCTAAATATTTCTGGTCCAGTTGTCATGGCTGAATGGCTTGGCCATCACCCAACGAAGGGAAAACTGCCACATTGTAAAGACAACTATTAAATCAATTTCTAAGTGGACCTTTCTTGTTAAATGATAAATTTGCAAGTTCTTGGCAAAGCAGAGAGGAAGTCTTTACTGATTTGACTGCTGTTGTAAGGAAGCTCTGTGCAAATTAAATTGATCCTTATCAATCTCCAGTTTCCACAGGCAGCAAAATGTAGTAACAGCCAGAAAAATAATACTGTATTTATTTGTCATTATAGATTGACTTTGTCACTGAAAAGAGAACATGTAAACTGTTCTCTGGAAGGGGAAGAAATACAATGCTAAGGGCAGTTTATTTATTTTTATTTTATTTATTTATTTTGTCAAGCATATATAAAATTACAGTAAAAGTATAAACATGTATACATGAGATGGTTTGGAGTACATGGGAACATTATGATAGGAACAGTAGGCAGAGCAGTTATGCATGTCCCTTACAGACCTCTGATGAATGGGGTGAGGTCAACAGTAGACAGTCTAAGGTTAAAGTTTTGGGAATTTGGGAAAGAAACTACAGAGTCTGGAAGTGTATTTCAGGCATTTATCACTCTGTTGCTGAAGTTGTATTTTCTGCAATCGAGTTTGGAATGGTTTACCTTAAAGTTATATCTATTTTGAGCTCGTGTATTGTTGTGGTTGAAGCTGAAGTACTCATTGACAGGTGCAGATAATTTTATGTGCTACACTTAGGTCTGACCTAAGGCAGTGAAGTTCTAAATTTTCTAAGCCCAAAATTTCAAGTCTGATGGAATAAGATATTCTGTTGTGAATAGAGGAGTGGAGGACTCTTCTCGTGAAATGTCTCTTCTCGTGAAAATTCTCAATTGTATTAATATTCGATATGTAGTGTGCGTTCCAGACAGATGAGCTGCAATCAAGAATTGGTCTAGCAAAAACTCAACTTCTATCTGATAACTTTTTTCAGTGAATATACTGTGTTTCCCTGATAGTAAGACCCCCCCGATTGTAAGACATATGGGGGGTTTCAGGGGGGGTCGGCTAATATAAGCCATACCCCGAAAGTAAGACATATGTCTTACTTTCGGGGAAACACGGGGGTATTGCGGGGGGGCGATGACATTGCTTCCAAGCTCCCCGCGCGCCCCTCGCCTTCGCTCGCCGCGGCGCCACCACCTCTTCCCCTGCCGAGGCTCAGCTGCAAGCGGCCAGCGAGGCCGATCGGCTCCGAGGCGAGCGGCCGGAGCTGCGCCCTCCTTCACCAGCCTCCTTTCCAGCAGCTCCCTGCGCGCCCCTCGCCTTCGCTCGCCGCGGCGCCACCGCCTCTTCCCCTGCCGAGGCTCAGCTGCAAGCGGCCAGTGAGGCCGATCGGCTCCGAGGCGAGCGGCCGGAGCTGCGCCCTCCTTCACCAGCCTCCTTTCCGGCAGCTCCCTGCGCACCCCTCGCCTTCGCTCGCCGCGGCGCCACCGCCTCTTCCCCTGCCGAGGCTCAGCTGCAAGCGGCCAGCGAGGCCGATCGGCTCCGAGGCGAGCGGCCGGAGCTGCGCCCTCCTTCACCAGCCTCCTTTCCGGCAGCTCCCTGCGCACCCCTCGCCTTCGCTCGCCGCGGCGCCACCGCCTCTTCCCCTGCCGAGGCTCAGCTGCAAGCGGCCAGCGAGGCCGATCGGCTCCGAGGCGAGCGGCCGGAGCTGCGCCCTCCTTCACCAGCCTCCTTTCCGGCAGCTCCCTGCGCACCCCTCGCCTTCGCTCGCCGCGGCGCCACCGCCTCTTCCCCTGCCGAGGCTCAGCTGCAAGCGGCCAGCGAGGCCGATCGGCTCCGAGGCGAGCGGCCGGAGCTGCGCCCTCCTTCGCCCGCCTCCTTTCCGCTCACCTCAGAGCCGATCGGCCTCGCTGGCCGCTTGCAGCTGAGCCTCAGCAGGGGAAGAGGCGGTGGCGCCGCAGCGAGCGAAGGCGAGGGGCGCGCAGGGAGCTGCCGGAAAGGAGGCGGGCGAAGGAGGGCACAGCGGCGGCCGCTCACCCTTTTTGACTGCCCATCCACCCTTTGGCCTGCCTTTAGCCAGCCAGCCAAGCATCCGTGTCGCCGCGGAGTTGGCCTCCCCTGCCGAGAAACATTGCCGGGAGCGGCGAGGGGATGCTCCCCGCAACCTGCCGAACGTCGAGGTCTCTCCCTGCCCCGTGCACCAGGTGAAGGGGGTGGCCCACATCACATCACGCGGGGAAGAAGAATTGGGGGCTCCCTGCAAGATGAGCAGCCAGAATCAGCACAGCCGAAAGGTGAGTGGCGCGGTCCGGCGCCCTCCTTCGCCCGCCTCCTTTCCAGCAGCTCCCCACGCCCGAAGACGAGCCGGCCCCGGTGCCCGGGACAATGTAAGACATACCCCCAAAGTAAGACACAGTGGGGCTTTTGGGGGTAAAAAGATAGTAAGACACTGCCTTACTATCGGGGAAACACGGTATTACAATTTTAAAACTGATGTTTTTTAAAAAGTCAGTTTATAATAGTATTACAGTGATCCCCCGTTTATTGCGTCCCCAACCATTGCGAACAGGGTACTTCGCTATTTTTCAACCCGGAAGTCAAAATACCATCTACGCATGCGTGCCCGTGGGCACGCATGCGTAGATGGCAACCGGGAGATCAGCTGCTGGGCGGCTTCCCTGAGTCTTCCCCCTCTTGCTGGCGTCAGTGAGGAGTTTCCCCACCGCCCACGCAAACTCCTCGCTGCCGCCCGCCCTTCGCCCGCCCACGCCGTTCATTCTCGCCGCTTTCGAGCTGAATCCGGGAGCGAATTCGCTCCCGGATTCAGCTCGAAAGCGGCGAGAATGAACGGCGTGGAAAAGCGGTTCCTTGCCGTTCGTTCTCGCCGCTTTCGAGCTGAATCCGGGAGCGAATTCGCTCCCGGATTCAGCTCGAAAGCGGCGAGAATGAACGGCGTGGAAAAGCCGTTCCTTGCCGTTCGTTCTCGCCGCTTTCGAGCTGAATCCGGGAGCGAATTCGCTCCCTGATTCAGCTCGAAAGCGGCGAGAATGAACGGCGTGGAAAAGCGGTTCCTTGCCGTTCGTTCTCGCCGCTTTCGAGCTGAATCCGGGAGCGAATTCGCTCCCGGATTCAGCTCGAAAGCGGCGAGAATGAACGGCGTGGAAAAGCCGTTCCTTGCCGTTCGTTCTCGCCGCTTTCGAGCTGAATCCGGGAGCGAATTCGCTCCCGGATTCAGCTCGAAAGCGGCGAGAATGAACGGCGTGGAAAAGCGGTTCCTTGCCGTTCGTTCTCGCCGCTTTCGAGCTGAATCCGGGAGCGAATTCGCTCCCGGATTCAGCTCGAAAGCGGCGAGAATGAACGGCGTGGAAAAGCCGTTCCTTCCCGTTCGTTCTCGCCGCTTTCGAGCTGAATCCGGGAGCGAATTCGCTCCCGGATTCAGCTCGAAAGCGGCAAGAGCCAGCGCCCCCCGGACCCCCAACCCGGGTTTGGGGGGCTGCTAGGAAGCCCTCCATGCCGGCGGCAAACAGCCGCGCCGCCCCCAATCTTCGGCTCCTCGCTAGCGCTGTGGGAGTAAAAACACCATCTGCACATGCGCAGATGGTGTTTTTACTTCCGCAGCGCTACTTCGCGAAAACCCGCTCGTTGCGGGGGGTCCTGGAACGGAACCTTCGCAACGAGCGGGGGATCACTGTATATACTATATTGTCTACATAAAATACATACACTATGTTTCTTTTTAAACCATCAAATTGATTAGCAGCTACTTCTGTCTAACTTAGTTTGGCTTGAAAGTAACCAGGATCAGCATAGTTAACACTGGGATAAATGACTTCCAGGGAATTCTACTGCTGAAGACTGGACTTGGAAAAAGGTGGTTACGGCAAGAAAGTAATAAATCAGTTTCCCATAATTACCATGAAAGCTATATAGACATGCCATTAAGATAGCAAGAATAAAGCTTGACTTGGAGACGACTTTCCTTTTGAAAGTACTGTCACTAGAATATCAGGAACAAAATATTATAGAAAAAAACTGGCATTATTTTCTAGCTAGCAATTTAATTAGGTGTGAAAAAGAAGATTTAAGAAGGAGCAGGAGGGGCTGAATAGAAGGGAACTTGGAATGAAGGTGATAAACTAATGGGGGGAAAGAACAGAGTAGAGTTGAAAGTGCAAGAAGTATTAAGAAAGAAAATAATGAATGTCTAAAAGTTTGCACTTCTAGCTTGCATCATAACTCACCTAAATCGGAACAGAAGAAGAAAATTAATTATATTTCTTATATTGTAATATTAATTATATGGCGGGAACATAATTCTGTTAATTATGTTTGACCCTGTGTTTACTGTCTACATAACCGTCTTGTGCCTGACTGTCTCATCTTTCTTGCCACCTGTTTGATTAGTACACATGGTATGGCACTCTCTATTAAATGCTTGGCTTTGCTTGACAATAGGGCTGATAAACTTACCCTTATCTTTGATGTATGGCACTGTTAACCCTATTAATTTTAGATTGCTGGGAACAGAAATAATCTGTATCAATTAATTCTCTGTCCCCGCTGTTCAGTTTAAATGTTTATCCACGAAATCTGTGAATTTAATACTCTGCTACAGGTTGGCTTTTCCCTTTTTGTTCCTTATATACTGGTAATTTACTGTCACAATTCAAAGTGTTGGTTATGACCTATAAAGCCCTTCATGGCATCGGACCAGAATATCTCCGGGCCTGCCTTCTGCCGCACGAATCCCAGTGACAGAGTTGGCCTTCTCCAGGTTCCATCGACGAAACAATGTTGTCTGGCGGGGCCCAGTGGAAGAGCTTTCTCTGTGATGGCCCTGACCCTTTGGAATCAACTCCCCCCAGAGATCAGGACTGCCCTCACCCTCCTTGCCTTTTGCAAACTTCTTAAAACCCACCTCTGCTGTCAGGCATGGGGAAATTGATTCCCCTGGGCCGGTCCATTTTATGCATGGTATGTTTGGGATGTTTGATTGTTTTTACATTAAGGGTTTTAAACTGTTTTAATAATTGGATTTGTACTATGCTTTATTGTTGTGAGCTGCTCCAAATCTTCAGAGAGGGGTGGCATACAAATCAAATCAAATCAAATCAAATCAAATCAAATCAAATCAAATCAAATCAAATCAAATCAAATCAAACAAACAAACAAACAAACAAACAAACAAACAAACAAATAAAATAAAATAAAATAAAATAAAATAAAATAAAATAAAATAAAATAAAATAAAATAAAATAAAATAAAATAAAATAAAATAATACCTCTGAAAAGATAACCCTACAACCTATACTACTAAGTTCATACCCCAAGCTCTGGAAATCATTCTGCACAGAAAGTACTGTACATCTTTTGGGGATGGATTGTTTGTGCCAAAATGTATAATAGCATCAACATCACAGGCCTTACTGGCATTCTTGACTATCTTAAGAATTCGCCTCTTGTCTCTGCTGGCAGTAGCACCTGGCAGACAACTGATCTCTTTCAAAACCTCATTATCCTTTCCTAAATTTACATACCTTACTTTACATTCCTTAAATTTACATCCCTTAAATTGTGGTCATAATTTATTTATTTAATTTGACTTCTATGCAGCCTAATCCCAAAGGACTAAAGTGAGGTTCGGACTACATATAGATTAAAATTTGTAATAAATGAGGTTTTTTGGTTATTGTTTTTTTAAAAGACAATTCAAGGTGAAAAAGTCAAATGGGGACACAGATGATGAAATATTTCCCAATTATTCTTTTTTTTAAAAAAACATAGGGTTCCACTTGCAGTTTCTTCTATATGCCCCAATAATACAACTCCACACACACACACACCCATTAAGTGTGTCATGGTACAACATGCTGGGTGAAAAATGAAAACTGACAGGCACATTTCTTGTGCTTAGTGGCAATATGTGCTGTTCCTCCGTCTCTGTGGTTTCTATTCTATGACCTCCACCGGTTTATCACAGAATGCTACTTCTCTATGCCTCGAGTAAGGTTTTAATTTCAAGATATAATGACAATCTCTGCCTCCCCTTCACAAAAACTAAATGGCAAATATCTTGACAGCTTTCTTCCCTGAGCAGATAGATTGTTCAGGAATGATGCGCTACGTGTCGTATCACATCAGCTCAGCTAAGCATGTCAGAAGCTTTTTGACCAGAGGTGCAATACGTTGTAGATTCATTTTTAATATACACATCTCAAATATTATTAAAAGCATTTGATGTATGCATTAATCATAAATATGGAACTGAAAGGAAAGACAGTTTGCAATGGAGGTTTTTTTAAACTCTAGAATAGAAGGTGGATATCAGGACTAAAATACTAATGATTTTTGAGGAACCATTCCTTTACAATCTAAATTCATATTAACCCCCAATTATTGTTGTGAGCCGCCCCGAGTGGTGGCATACAAATCTAATAAAACTAAACTAAACTAAACAATTCATACTGTATTCGAGACATCATAACTATAATACATTCACAAAGTCTTGTGCAGTGCCATTAAATGATCTATGCCTTTGTCCATCTGTTAATGCATTTTGATATAATTTACGAAGGAAGGATGCAGCAGCTTAATCTAAATCTTTACAAGAACTATTGATTCTAATCTTTCATCTGTGGCCAGTGATACAAAATAAACTTAGATAATAACCTGTCTTGTACAAACTGGAAATATAAGTATTGATTAAGTTATAGCCTTGCCAATCATTGCAGTATATACATCCGGAACATGCCAGTTTCTCTGAATTATATAATATGTAGAATAACCCTTTAGACTTTATTTATTTATAATACTTCTATGCTGCCCTTCTCAACTGACCCAAGATGCACACATCTTGAAATCTTTCAGTGATTCTTAGCACACATACTCATGGAAAAACAAAACCAGGCAATCACATATACAAATACATAGACTGCAGAAACTTCCTAATATGTGAAACGGGAAATACTAATACTAATATGTGAGACTGGAAAAGATACATACATTAGGGAAAGTTGCATATAAGCTAAATAAAATTTTTGTTTGTTCATTTCTGTATGTATTTTTAATAATATAGTGAAGAAGAATCTGGGCAGAAAGGATAGAATACATATAAAACTAACATTAACTAGAAGCAGAATAAATTCCCAAAAAAACCTGGAAGCTTATCATTTATGTCATGCAACTTGGTAGCTATGTATGATATAGTGCATGAACAGTCAGGTCAATAAGTTGTAAAATATACCACCGGGTCATCAAAAATGTTTCTTACATTTCTTGCTGTATCTTGGTAAAAAGCTTTGACTTAACTATGACAATTCAGATCAGTATTCCTAATTCCTGTGTACTTTGGAATTCATAGATATTGATTTCCCAGGTATTGAATGACCTGGGAAATAATGCCCACTGAAAATTTATAAAATACATGTATAGCTAATAAAAGACAGGGACTGGCAAAAGCCCCCACCCCCCAATTCACAATGCAACCACAAATTTTCTGATCAAGCAATGTCTAGATTGTATCTAAAAATTACCTGTCAGCATAGAGTTCTGGGAAATGAACTTCATATTCTATGCAGCAAAAATATTGTATCGTATGATAATCATTAAGTGTTGTAATCTCATGTTTCTTAACAAATGTATCTTTTATGTATTCTGAGAGCATATGTACTGAAGACAAATTCCTTGTGTATCCAATCATACTTGGCCAATGAAGAATTCTATTCTATTCTATTCTATTCTATTCCTCCATTTTTCCTCAAAGATTGCCAATCTGCTGTGAAGTAAGTTGAAACGGACATCTACCATTTTTGTTCCATAGTCCACAGACACTTTGCTTCTGACTTACATATTCTGAAACACAGTATTTTCCTTAAATAATGGAGTTAAACATCCCTCTCCCTGATATACTATGACTTAGACTTCAATTGCCAATATTCTATCACTGATCTTGTTGGATAAGAATTCAGTAGATGTTAGACAAAAAAGAGGTAGGAAGTTGTTGTCAAACTAAGGAAGATACTATGGCCTTCTTCTACACCAGCAAGTTCTCACAACTGGCAACTTTACACATCTGCTCTAAAAATGGTTTCATCTTTTCTCTTCAAGTTCTGTTCCCATCTAATCCCTTTTTCAGACACTGAAAAAATATAACCAAAAACTTTGTAAAAAATAATACTGTAATTAAATGTGCATAAGGCCTGTATTTGAACTTCTAAAACAGAGCTACCAATTACCTAGATACTTTGAAATCAGGAGTGGGTTCCTCCTGGTTCAGACCGGTTTGCCCGAACTGGTAGTAACCTGCTGGTGATGTCATGATGATGTCACCAAATTGGGTCAGTTAATACCGGTCCATAGGTGCCACCATCATTTTTCAAATTTTGGGGATTTTTTAAAAAAAATCCTTCTAAGCATGCACAAAGGCCAAGTCCTGCCCCATGCATGCAGTCACCATCTTTTTTTTCCAGCTTTTTTGGGGGGCTTGGCTTTTTTGGATTTTTTGTTACTGTGCACATGGCACACCATGTGGTGCGAGAGGGACCAAACCAGCAGCGAGGTAAGTTGGAACCCACTCCTCTTTGAAATAACTACTCAAGCATTTAAAATATTGCACAGAATGTGACAAGGAAAAAAATGACTGATGAATTCCTGCAAGCTTGTAACTTCAGATTTCTTTAATCATATATTTATTATGCAAAACTGGTTTCCACCTCCAGTGAGATTTTCCTAGTAAAGTATCAATACTTGAAAAAAATGAAGTATGAAAAAGAGTTTAATCTTAACTATTCTAAGCACAAATGCTAATATGCTCATTAAAGAGACATTAAATGGAAAGAGGTGAAGTGGATGATTGCCATAATAAGACATTGTAGTCCATTGCAATGTTTCCACTTTTATTACAATTTTTTTGCTCTCTTACCCCCACAAACATGTAGATTTTATGAGCAAATGTTGTCCAGATTGTTCTTGTGGATCCTTTCATATACATAATCCCTTTTACATCATATCTCTATTACTAATTTCAGTCATAATATTCTCTCTTTCCCTTTATCTTATTTTCTTAATACAGTATTACTAATTACCCTAAATTCTTAACATCTTATAATAACATCAATTACCTTATTTCTCCATTGCTAAATATATTTCTCAAATTTCCCATCCCACTTTTCAACATTTCAACTTCGTCTCTTGATTTACATTTTCTCCAAAATTAAACCAAATTGCCATTTTACATTCCATCTACTGTTCTATTTTACTATGAGTGATATACATAGTATATCTGCCCTGAATCCCTTAGGAGAGGGGCAACCTATTAATTTGAAAAATAAAAATGAAAAATAAAAATAAATCATCATATTCAAATCTTGCATAAAAACCCTTTAACTTGGTTGACTATCCACAATTAATAATATTAATATAATTCCCTTAAATTTACTAATATGAATCTTATTTTCCTTCCTCCTTTCCACAAACCTTCCCCTCTTTAACCATTTTCTCTTGGTCTCTCAAAAATTCCACTTCTTGTTCTCCTTTTATCCCATTCCCTTAACTTTTTTTTTCTTTTTATATGCATTGTATCTTTTCTTCTGAATCCTTTTTCTCATTTTTGAATATATTATTTGAGTAGTTATCCCAAAAATTTCTCCTAGTCTCGTCCCACTATTTCCTTCAGTATCCTTTGATTGATTATTTTTGGGAGGGGACATTCCCTCATCTACTCTTTTGATGCCACTGTAAATCCCAGTAAAATTATATAACTGCTTTTTACTTTCAGCTCCTTTTTCTTCAATGTTAGTTTCTTGCTCCTCGTTTATATTTTCTTTACCACGTCTTTACTATTTCCTGCTCTGTGTATACTCCAGCAAAATTTCTGATTTATTACCATTTAGAATTTCACACATATTTTTTTAACATCTCAAGTAATTCCTCATATACTGTATCCAAAACTCCATATTGCCAATTTAACAATTTTTTAAGATTTTTATATATCACATTTAATTAGAACTTAAAGTTCATTTAGTCTCTTTATTTTCATATTCTAATGTCCAGTTCAAATATTAGTCCAATCCACTCCAAGTTAAAAGTTCATTATCTTCCACAGTTATAAAAGATCGCCAAGCAATGTAGAGAAACAAACACTCCTTGGAAGTTCTTACAGTTTCCAAATTATTTTTTCCTGTAGTCAAGGTCAAGTTTTACAGCTGCATTTTCTCATCTTCCACCAAGTATTGCAATGCTCTCTTTCCACCAGCAGATGGCTCTCTCAAATCCACAATACTCTCAAGCCAGCTGCTTGTCAAAACTCTAAAATACTTTAAATCCAAATAGAAAATGCTTTTTCCAAGGTTCTTTTCTGTTCTTTTTTAATTTCTCCAAGTCCAATTGTAAAAACAAGAATCTTCTCCGCTTTTGTTGTTTTAGCCTCTGCTTTGTCCTTTTCCCAAATGCAGATTAGCCACTAATTACAGCTCCGGGACACCTTTTAATGTCTGAATTCAAGTTTTTCTTTTACCTGTGAGTTGGCCAATCACTCACCCGGTTCCAGAATTCCATTCAAACACTGCTCCTGTGCAAAAACCTAGTCCAGTTGCCCCAGCTTCAGAGAGGTCATTTTGAAATGGCCACCACCCCTGCTGCCAGTCCTGACCTATTGAGGAACTTGCCTGTTCCTCTTGGTCATCCATGATGCCTCTCCTTCTTCACCATCCCTACAAAACAGTTCCAGTCAAAGACCCCCGCCCCAAGAGCGGTTTGTCCACCTGGATTTTCACGGAGCTCATCAGAGTCCGCTATTTTTCCAGCCGGTCTTGCAATGATGCTTCCAGTTTGGTCCCGATGTTTCCATTTTCTAAAATGCATATTTCTATGTAAAAACAAGACAAAACCAGACAAACTAAGGATATTTGCATTTGAGCAGTTCTTACTTTGTCACAATCTGAAAAAAATGAACTCCACTTATACTAGTTTGCTGTTATCCATTGCACATATAAATCTATTCTTGAGAATGTGAGATTCAATCTAGCCCTAGTTCATTCTATGCTGTCATATATTCACATTATGTTCTAATACGCACTGCCTCTTAAAAACAATTCCTGCTATCTGAGTGCACATGCAGAATGTTCTCTTTAATGCTCAGCCATTATTCAAGAGCTTTAATCGCTTAACTCCCCCATATAGTTCTTACTCCCTGCCTCAAGTGAATCAGAGACCAACAACAGCTATTAGTGTTCAATAAAGACACCCACAAGAAACTGTTGTCTATACACACAAAAGACAGAAAGAGTTTCCATATAGCTACTCCTGCTCTTTCTTCAGTCTTAGGAAGGCAAAATCAAAGAGAACTCTGAACTAAACATTATAGTCCCTGAAACATCATAGCTGCCTTTCTTTATTAAGCTCAGAGTTTGACAGAGTTTATACTTCTTGAGTTATGAATGCATTTTCTTGATAGCTGTATGGACATATTTGAGGGAAAGCAGTATCCCAAGTACAAAATCTAGAGACTGGAAGAATATTGCATTTCATAATGTGCTTGTTTTTCTTTATGATTGTTTCTTTTCTCAGTTATTTCTCAAAAATCTGGATCATAACTGAAGTGACAAGGCTGAAAACTGTTACAGAGAAAATAACTGACTATTATATGCTCCAGATACAACTCTTCATTGCATAAGCGAGAATTGCATTGCTGCGTTTCACTGACTGGTACATGTATACAAAAACACATGTAAAAACATGTTCTAGGGCAATTTAACCATAATCATTTTATGTCTAAACAGGTCTATCTGTCTAATTGATCGATTTCCTTTCCTCAATGGCTATGAAATCTATCTATCTATCTATCTATCTATCTATCTATCTATCTATCTATCTATCTATCTATCTATCTATCTATTGGATTTGTATGCCGCCCCTCTCCATAGACTCAGGGCGGCTAACAACAGTAATAAAAAACAGCATGTAAATCCAATACTAAAACAACTAAAAAACCCTTATTGTAAAACCAAACATACATACAAACAAACATACCATGCATAAATTGTAAAGGCCTAGGGGGAAAGAATATATCAGTTCCCCCATGCCTGATGGCAGAGGTGGGTTTTAAGGAGCTTATGAAAGGCAAGGAGGGTGGGGGTAATTCTAATCTCCAGGGGGAGTTGGTTCCAGAGGGCCGGGGCCGCCACAGAGAAGGCTCTTCCCCTGGGCCCCGCCAAACAACATTGTTTAGTTGACGGGACCCGGAGAAGGCCCACTCTGTGGGACCTAACTGGCCGCTGGGATTCATGCAGCAGAAGGCGGTCCCTGAGAAATATAGCTATTTCATAGTTCCAGAGGGCAGATAATGAATCCAAAAATCATGGGATGCCTCTGAGGAAAATGCCCTAGTTACTACCTCTGCATCACCACCTGTTCCATTACAGTCCCATAGTTTTGTCCATCACTCCTTATCTCCATGAAGAATTTGAGCCCCTTGATCCTGGCAATACTTAGGATGCTGACACTGATAGGAAATACAGTAGTAAACTTCAACTTCCCATCTATAGGTATAAAAAACATTCAAACACACACAATCTCCTCTATAGCAGGGTGAGCCATTCCCTGGCATAAATCAGTCTTAATCCTCTATCTCCAGACCTCAGCTACAAACTAGTATGCCTAGCAACAGAAATCACCCACCTGGGGCAGCATGCGATTTTCCTCCTCCAGCTGTCTTACTCTTGCTTCCAGCTGCCTAACATAGGACAAGGTTGATTCTAAAATTAAAAAGACAAAAGAAAAGGGCTTATATTACACAAAGAAGTCTGCTCTGGCAAACTAAAGGCCAAAATTACTCACGACAGATTTTTGGCTTTCTACTGTCTCTAAAATATATGGTAAATGTGTTTTTATGGGCTATAGGGAAGAATGTGATATATTGGTGCAACTTTTAACTTTCCAAATGTGTAAATACTCATTTAAACAAATGTTTTTGTTTAAATAAGTATTATAATATAATATATAACATAATGTAATATAGTATTTTTATTATATTATACTACACTACACTATATATTTAAATAAACTTATATGATGTTCTGTATTCTAGATTCCAGTACCATTATTTATTTATTGGATTTGTATGCCGCCCCTCTCCGTAGACTCCGTAAATTATAAATACATTTCCCCATTCCTTCTGATCCTCTTGCTCACTGGTAAAAATGAATTGGACATGTTGTAAATGTTGATAGAAGCCTCTCAGTAGAGACACAGAGAAGGACAAAGTGGTCCAGGAGTTGTTGAGGACAGTTACAAAGGTAAAGAGAAGCAGCTTAAGCAGAAACGATGGGTTTAGAAGAAAGGATACACAATTTTCTGTTCCACATTATCTTTCTCAGGAGGCACTGGTGTCTGTATTGAACTATTCCCCTGATATACTATGTGTGATTGCATTCCTCCATTCTAATTGCAGAATTAGCTGATACCTCAAAAGCCTCACCCAACAAAAACAGAGAACACTAAAAATCTATAGGGGGGAAAACAAGATGTAATCATTTGAAAACAATTACAGTATACAAAGTATACCACTCAATGGAATCCAGCCTTACTATATTACAGTACAGTTCTATAGATTCGGTAATATTACAGAATTTTTCTTCTTAAACAAGACAACTGCTGTGTTTAAAAAGCAGTCATGTTGACAGAAAAGTTACACACAAGCTGAACACTTTGTTTCTTCTGCTCAGAAAAGCTCAACTATTATACCCATGTTACCTCATCTGCTAGGAATCTATAAAATAAGAAGCAACAATGATAAATGAAGTTTCATTTTCTCCCATTCCAAAATTTGTTGGTTATTTAAATAGGTTCACACACTGGGAGTGAATGTGAATTGCGGATGATCAAGGTAGCAATCCATTGTGGTTTGACAGAAGTGATTAATATACAATGTATAATACCAGGCTAAAAATAGGACTCTAAGACAGCAGGGGGAGAAATGATCCAAGGTTTTATGCGCTTTGCTGTGGAAGAGTTGTCACAGTAAGTGAAGGGTGAGCTTTGACGATTTGAAAATTAGCATACTTTGGCTGCAAAGTTTCATTACAGCAATCCTCATCTTTGGGCCCACCCACTGTTTACTCTGGGTTCTTGCAATCAAGATCAGTTCTAATTTTCAACAGGCCCTTGTATTGGTGCTATTTTATGGTTTTAACATATTGGAAACACCTGCCTCCCCAGTAGATGATAAGCTATAGAAAAGTGGAAGCATCAGCAGCTTTCAATAAGTGTTATTTAACAAATTTCTTTTTATTTCAATTTCATTTTGCCAATCCATTTTCTGGATTGAAGCAGTTCCTGTTAATAAACGAGAAGCTAAGGCTTATCAAGGCCTTTGGTGGTATTATTATTATTGTTGTTGTTGTTATAAATAATTACAGTTTTGTTGCTTTTATATATGCTTTTTCCCTTCTTTCTTGGATGCACCTGTAACTCCTAATACAGTAGTACCCCTAGATACGAGCATAATTCGTTCCATAAGGGAGCTTGTATCTCGAGGCAACTCGTATTCTGAAACAAATAACTTTTCCCCCCTCCGAGATAACCAAAAGCAAGGATTCTTGCGCCACCTAGTGGACACTCGGCTCGTATCCCGAATTTGAGCTCGAGAGTAGAACAGAAATGTCTCTCCCCTCGTGGCTCGTATCTTGAAATACTCGCATGTAGAGCAGCTCATATCTAGAGGTACTACTGTATATATTAGTGCAGGCAAAACCATAAAGAGTGCTTGGTTAAAACAAATCTTTTTATCCATAATTCTGCTTCCAAGAAAAGCTGGCTAGATGACTGGATGATCACAAGCAGAACATCTAACGGAAGACCTTTTACATTTGTCTCTAACCGAGTATATTCCCTCTACTGATGTTACTTTTAACTATCACTGCTTTGCATATCTGCACGAATCTTCGATCATTTTTACTTTAAATCATGCGTATGAGCTATAATTACCTAATTTTATTACTGTAAATTCCTCAGGTTAATTACATGTGTGAGATACAACACGGTATATGTCCTAATTACAAATATATTATTAGAAAGTATGTCTTGTACTTTTCTTATTATTGTTTAATTAAGATCTAATCCCTACCTTCTAATAATTATTAGGGTCCACAGTTTTGTCTCCGAATTCCTCATCCTTTTTCCCTCCCTGCCAAAGTTTAAAGCTGCACTATCCAAAGGCAGACAAGAACATAAAGGGGTAATAATTCAGTTACTTGTTTAAAGCCACAAATGCCAGGTAAAATAAAGCCTCTTAAATATATCTTTTGCTTTCCAAGTCTTTAGGGATAGTCTTTCTTGCCCAGGAAATGTCAGGTTTAGAGTGAGTAATCTACCAGGACAAATAGGTGAGCTGTTTGTTTTCTGGTAAGCTTCAAGCTTGATTGCTTCATCTTTTACTAGTATTGTTGTCCCTTCTCCCTTTCTGATGCAGTTAAATAAGAATCCAGATTCTCTATTTAATCTTGATCAATCTTGATACAAAAGGAGCATAGAGTGAAATGCTTAAGATAAGAGAAATACACATCCAAATAACATTAGATCCACATTCCTTAACTCTTTCCCATCAACCCAAGGGTAAGTATGGTGCTCTATTATTCTAAATCAAATCTTCCCTTGAGAAGAAAAAGCAGAAACATCTGACAGAATTTTCCTAGCCATAGTGAAAATAAAACATGAAGTCAAATGATGTGGTCATCTACTTAATTCAGGAATTACAATTTAATCAATGGGCCCTAAATCGCAATCAACACATATCAGTATTGGAATTGGCAACTAACATTTGTGAACCTTCACTGTCCACATAAAGGATAAAATAGTCCATCTGAAAGTCAAGCAAGTTAAAAATTGTCATCAATCATCTCCTTTTAGCTCAAGATGCAAAGATTTTATGGTCTTTTGACTGGAATTAAAGAATAAGCCTTCACCTCACAGCATCTACATATCAACTTTAAAAACCCATAAAAACCTCAGCTCCTTCATTGCTGTTAGTTATTTAAATAGCCTTTAATGGTATTTTATAGCTCTGAGGAATTCTACTTAACTCATTTTTTTCTCCAAGCATAAGTTATTGTCACTAAATGCACAAATGGCAGCTCTTTATCTATCTTAGCAAATGCACTGTGGAGTTTGACAGGAACTAATGTAGAGAGACAGTTTTCTCTTTTCACTGCACCTTACAAACAGTGAAGGGAATACAGCTAGATCCCAAGAGAAGTTCAGCCCATAGCCCACCAGCCCAACTGCCAGTGAAGCAGCATATAGCTTTTATATATTTAAAAGCCTGGAACAAAATGATGCCCACTCAATCACTAATACTATACAAGTACTCCAAACAAACTCCCCCTCTGCCAATATTATTTTAATAGCTATCCTTCACTCAATATGTTCATAGAAGATGGATAATTTATTTTGGATACCTGGATGAAGAAGGAATTGCTCAAGGATAGAGTCTTTGGGGGGAATGTCCCATTCAATTAGCAGCTTATTGTACACCATCATTCTACCCTTCTAAAAATATTCCCCATCATGACAATGAAAAACTTTTAAAAAAATAGTGACTGTTCTGCCGGGCTCTCTGATAGGAGCCTCCCGAAAATTCAAGGGTACAAATTTGAGACACATACACGTTTGAAAATTCAAAACAATGTTCTTTATCACAAAATTCAAAATAAACCAAGCATTCTTTTTGTATTGCAAAGAGCACTCTTCCCAAAACAACCGGGTAGTCTGTACAATTTCCCTTAAGCAGTCATTAAGTACTTAGCTAGCAGCTGTGAAGAAACTTCACACCCCTTCTTCTTCCAACGAAGTTAGACACACACACACACACACACATGTTGCTCTGCTTTGGTTTCAAAGGTGTGAAAAAGCAACAAAGTCCAGCAACACAAGATTCCTGATGAACTCCAATCAGATATTCTTCCACAACGGCCAAACCCACATGCTGCTATTTATAGCAGCAGCCCTAATTACTGGAGCCCCACCCAAACACAGGTGGCCTCCCTTATTTCCTGTAATATGTTCTTATTTGGTCTCTTCTATGCATAATTCTGCGCTTGCGTGGGTCCAAAATGTCATCATCTGAATCAACAGAAGATAAGGGAGAGTGACTGCCTGGGCTGTGTGTTAAGCCCTCCTCTGCTGAGTCACTCCCACCTTCTTCTTCGTTCGAGGAAACTAAACTCTGAACTTATTCTGTCGGCAATAACACAGGCCTGTGACATGTTCAATTTTCCCCTGCATCCACCTCCCCATTCCCTGGGGCAGGAGCTGGGCCAGAGCCAACCACAACAGTGACAAAATCTTAGTCATATGCTTTCACAGCCAGTTATTTATTTAACAGTAGTAGGTTTCAGGCTTTAGTGACCATATAAATGGCTGAATACCATATTGATTACAACTGCTGCCTTTAACACAGGAGGCTGTGTCAGTAGAGGTCCCTAAGAACCCCTAACACTTCATTAGCCTACCTCAAAATCTGAGAGTAGCACAAACTAGGAGTGTCATACTCATTTGGACATCTCCCATATTAACAAGCTCTGTCAGAAGTTGGAGATCCAGGACAATCTGATGAAAAGTGTTGTGGTTGGCTCACATCCAGCTCCTTTGGTCACGGACTTTGAGAAGAATGAGTGGGGTCCATCTGGGTATCACAGGCCAGTGTGTTTATCAGAGGAATTGGAAAGTGAGAGTGAAGGAGAGTTAGGGCCTGGGGACCCTCCAGAAGCTGCAGCCCCCCCCCCAGCTGTGATAATGCCGGAGTCAGATGAGGAGGGGGATATTGTGGACCCCATATTAGATGCTAGAGTCAGAAGAATGCGAGGGAGACAAGAGTATTTCTGATAACATAAATCTAGGCATAGCTTGTCATCACAGATAGTATAAAAGAGGAGGAGGATGGGAAGTTCCTTTGCAGAAGTTCAACATTCCTTTTATGGAGAGAGAAAGATAGAGAACTAGCAGTGTTTTCTCCCTTAAATCTTTCTGCAATCCTTCAAACCTAGCTTTGGAAGACATTTGTGAGTACCTGTCCACGAGAATTAATGACTTGAATTTATGACTTTCTTTTAGAGCTTGTTATCAGCTGTGCCAATAACACTGGACTGACATTCCTCTGATTTTATTGCTGTCTCCAGCACGTTTCTTTGTAAATAGACAACTATACATATTGATTTTGTTTCCGAGTCTTCAAATGTTAATTACAAATCTTATTATTTTTACATCTCAATTTCTTCCAATAACTATTTTATTTTCCTGACTTTTGCATACTTTAACCCTAATGTGATGAGATGTGCTAGGCTGAGTAAATAACAAGCCTAAACTTACATGTTCAGTAGATTTACTAAACAGAATTTGAACTAACATTTTCCAACAGCTAGTCTAACACTTCAGTTACTAAGTAATACAAATTTAAAAATTATGAAATAATATTAATTTTTAAGTATTTTTATATTACTGGAAAGAAACATCACATTAAAAAAATTCTGGGATTTTCATATTGTTTCTGGATTTTAAGTATGTATAGCCCAGCTACAAATCAAGATAGATTATAAAATTAAATACTGAAAATTATGTAAGTAATCCTTGATTTATGGTTCATTTAACAATGGTTCAAATTCACAACAACCTTGGAAAAAGGAATTACCATATTTTTCAGAGTATAATACGCACCTCCTCCCCCCGCCAAAAAAAGAGGGTGGAAATTTCAGTCCCTCTTATACACCAAATGCAGCTAATTTTTGCTTTCCCCCCCCCCCCCGCCCTTTGAGAGCTCTTGGGTGCTGGAGAATGGCAAAAATTTCCCGGTTTCTGCAAAAAAAAAATGGGCCACTTTTCACCCATTTTTTTCACAAAAATGGGGTAGGCAAGGGTCTGGGGAGCCTGCAGAGAGCTCTTGGGGGAAGGCAAAGATGCCTCCATTTTTGTGAAAAAATGGGCAAAAGTGGCAGTTTTTCAGAAAAATGGGGGCATTTTTGCCATCCCCCAGCACTCAAAAGCTGTCTGCAGACTCCCCAGAAGCTTTGCCTACCCCAATTTTTGTGAAAAACATGTGGAAAGCGACCCATTTTTTTGCAAAATTGGGGCTGGTTTTGCCTTCTAGCATGACTGGAGGAGGAATTCTGGGAGTTGAAGTCTACTAGTTTTGAAGCTGTCAAGTTTGAAATTTGCACAAAGTGTGCACGGTTGTAAAATGTATACATGTTTGTAAAAAGTATTCTACTACACTGGTATTTTATTAAATAATATATTACTACACTATTTGGTTCAGAATACTGTTTTCCTTGTTTTCCACCTCTAAAATCTAAATGTGTCTTATACTCCGGTGCGCTTTATACTCAATAATTATGTAATCATAATTTCAGACCGTTCCAGTCCGCTTCTGATATGCAAAGTCATTTGGGGAAGCTGGATTCACTAAATGAACATGTGGTTCCCTTAGTCACTACGATTAATGGTTGTAAAAATTCGATCCAGTCCTTTTATGACTTGAATGGCAGCATTACTTAGTAACTGAAATTTTAGTCCTAATTATTTATTTAATTTATTTATTTATTTATTAGATTTGTATGCTGCCCCTCTCCGTAGACTCGGGGCAGCTCACAGCATACAATAAAACAATTCACAACAAATCTAATAAATTTTTTAAAAAAATTTAAAAAAACCCATTATTAAACCAGTCATACACACAGTCACACCATACATAAATTATATAGTTTAATGTAGTTATAAGTCAAGTTCCCAATTATGTGGTTGTAAATTTTGGTCCCAATTATGTGGTTGTAAGTTGAGAACTATCTGTATTTTAGTTAATGATAACGATCAACTTCTCTGAACTTTTTTTGCTGCTATTTTTGTTGAAGAAGATTCAGGGTTTTCCATATGCACCTTTAATTTGAAAAAATCCAGGGATTTCCCCCAACTTTTTTGTTTTTCTTTCTCCTTATTAAACTTGCTTTCATTCTGTGGTGAATCCATTTAAACATGAAAAAGGCACTATAAAATTGATCCCATGCAATCTTTATTAAAATCTAACCATGCCTAATGATTTGCAGCAGAAGCGGAGTAACGACACGGACACAAAGAGCTGGATTTAAAATGGGTCATTTTCATTAATTAAATTTGCATTATTTATTCATTAAATTAGCATAAATTTAACTATAACCCTAAACAAGGACCCACAGGGTCAAACAATTGCTTCCGGGGCGGAAAATGACGTCAGAAAAACTTTCGGGGCAACTTATGGGCATAGCTCCATGCTGATCCAGGTGAAGGGCCCCACCCTCACCTGGATCTCTGCCATGCACCTGCATGTGGGAGGTCTCGCCATCTAACCCCTACAAGGGGAAAGAAATGGGCGGGACCCAATGACAGGTTCCCCCCAATATCTCAGGCCGTTAGCACCATGAGCCTTTGGAGAGAACCTGTCAATCATCCCCAAAGATGCCCAACGGAGAACACGTAGTTGCTAAACACCACCCAGTTTTCCGCCCCTAACCTGCCTACCCAAATGACCAAAGGTAAGCCAATTAGCCTAAACAGGGTGCGAAGCACCCCCTAACCGCATGTCCATCACCGCAGTGTGGAATAGGCGAAAAAACGGTCGCAGAAAATACCGAGACCGCCAAAAATTCCTATTTGTCCCCCTAAGGGCGACCCACAGTGGCACACTGAAAGATAGGGAGGGCGGGTGGGTGTTCGCTCTGTCGTCGTCGGGGCGAAAAGGAGGCCCCAAGCCTGCACAGCCCTTTTTATAGGGATGGCAGGCTCCGCCCCTGACGACGTCATCGGCTATGGACGATGCTTCTGAAAATGACTGAGATCTCACGAAATCTCGTGAGATCTCGGCCCCAAGATGGCGGCTACGCTGGAGGGCCGTGTCTCCCTGGCCCTGCAGCAAATCCGGGCCGGGGAGTGAAGCACCGGCCGGGCATTCTTGCAGAACAAATTGGCAAGTTTGTTCAAAAATGATTTTCAAGAACACAGTAAAGACTAGCAGTACCATTAAAATGAATAGGTTCATCCATTTGGGAAGATAATTTTGGGATCATCAAAGGGAAGACAAAATACTACTTATTGTAGAGAGCAAACGCCATTCCCTTCTAGTATTGATGATGTTACCTAAGTTGGTAATAAAACGCCTAGTAAGAAAACAACCAAAAACAACCAGAGAGCAACTAGGACCCTTCAATTTAGGACCCCTGAGATATAAATATTCTCTTCTATGGTTACCTACTGTTCTATGAAAAGGCAATTTGGGGATTCTTTAGCTCAGGTTGCAAATTTGCACAGCCTTGGGTGCCCTTCATCCTGATTTTGAAGGAAATGTATTTGGCTGTTTTGCATCAAATGGCAAAAGGTCTGCTTTTGCAAGTAAGGAAAGCATGTCTTGCTTATTCCAATTTCAGACAGACAGTTTGTTACAGAATGAGACGGGACCATTCGGCTTGCCCAAGAGCTTTGAAGCACTGTGGGAAACCTTAAAAGGTTACTTGCTTGCACTGAGACATGACCAATTACATTTAACCCAGCTTTATCTCTCTGCCAACATTCTGTGGTAATTTGCTGAAAAACAAGCTGGCTTGAAAGCATTTATTGATTCATCACTATGCTTAATCAATTAATTCTTTAATCAGACATTTTCAAATTTAAAATCTGAGTCTTTAATGAGATTTTAATTTGATCAACCACCTGGATCTCAGTTTTCCCAAAGGAGTGGCTTGGGGCGTATTCTATGGGAGCAAACAGGAGGGGCAAAAGAGGGGCAAAAGTGCATGGTCGTTGCCAAGCAACAAACCCACTGGCTCATAGCCATCTTGGTGCACATTAGCAGCAAACATTTTATCTAGTGGAGAAAAATGAAGAACAGCAACTCTGCCTAACCTTGAAACTAGAAGAGAGATTTCTTTATTTCACTCATTTGTATCATTCAATAGTCAGCTCCCTTTAAGGAAAGCATTCAAGTGCTGAATGTATTAGGTAAGACAGGCCCTGTTATACGTGTACAGGTATCCCTCAATCTAAGCCCAAAATTGGGACCAGAACATCAATCATTAAGCAATGTGGTCATAAAGCGATTGCATCTCTTAGCCACAGCAATCCCAGTACTTCCCATTCCCATCATTAACTGAATTCCAATGGTCATTGGATGAGGACTAAGCCAAGCCATCTTGGACTTGGTGCCTCTTTGTAATTGAATGTGTGAATGAGTTTTTGGAGGAAGGGGAAGTGGTGCTGCAGAGGAAACAATCAGACAAGAGAAGCATGAGCCCTAGCGGCTTAACAACCAATGACAGAAATTTAGGAAGGACTTACCCTAATGAATCAAGCAGTTGAATGTGGCAGGTGGGAAGTGGTGTGCTTGCAGACTTGGCAGGTTCTGTAGTATAAACTAGAATTAATTCATCCAGTTGTGGTTCCAGTCTGTTGCTAAGGAGGGCTGACATACTAGCCTCTATAGAATAAGAGACTGCCTCCTCTTCAATTCTCCCCATTTGCCTGTTTTTCTCGGCCATTCTTGGCTATTCTGAATTCTGTCTTGCAGGATAGCAAGCAACACAGAACTGCATGCATTTGGAGCTACTTCCCACAGTGTGGCTCAGGGCTTCTTGATGCACCGTGACTCTAGGACCATGATGGCAAACCTATGTCACGTGTGCCACAGGTGGCACACGGAGCCATATCTGCTGGCATGCAAGCCGTTGCCCTAGTTCAGCTCCGGCGCACATGTAGGCACCTGCCAGCTGATTTTTGGTTTGCACAGAGACCCTGGGAGGGCCTCTGGGGAGGGAGGACAGGGAGAGGGCATTTTTGCCCACCCCAAGCTCCATGAAAGCCTCTGGGGAGAAAAATGGGCCTACTGGGCCCACTGTAATTCAGGAAATGGGGGACTGTAATTCAGGAAATGGGGGACTTGGAGGGGTATTGAATATGGGTGTGGGCACACAAAGGCATGCAATAATGTGCATGTGCACTATTTCGGCACCCAAGGAAAAAAGATTTGCCAACACTGCTCTAGGGCTATACAAAGGCCCTGAGCTGCAGTGTAATCTGGAAGCCGTAGCCACACCAGCAGCATAGTGCAAAGTCATAGCACACCAGAAAGCTCAGCAACACTCACAGCCCTGAGAAGCCCCAGCAGCATGGCAGAAAGCATGGCAGAAAGCCACATCCATTTCAGGAAACATCAGCTTCTCCAGTCCAAGTCCAGCTGCCCTTGCCTCCCACACTCTGTTGCCCTGGCTGACCTATGTTTGTCTTCTTGCTCTTCCTGCTGACAAGCTGTGCCCATAATGGCCCTTCATGAGGCAGCCTCTGGCTATCTTCCTTAGGTCTCCCAAGGAAATATCTGTGTGCGATCTTGGGAAGAAAACTTTGTACGGCCTACAGCCAGGCATGCTTGGATAGCAGTAAGAATAAAAAGATGGTTAAGGTCAGTTAGGATGGCTGGAGTACCAAATTACTGAGGGTCAAATGGACATACATAGGGGGAAGATAGGCAGGTTGAAGCACCCAAAGCACTTGAATTTTGATCACACAACTATGGGGGCCCTCACAGTAAATACCTTTGTTCAGTGTTTCAGTAACTGAATAGTCATTGAACGAATGGTTATAAATTGAATACAATCTGAATTATAATGGGGATTATAGTAGAATCTCCCATAAACATAACCAAGGTAGCAAATGATTGTTGCCCAGGAGAGGGGCAGCATATTAAATATAAAGGAAGGAAGGAAGGAAGGAAGGAATAACCAAACAAACAAACATACAAATAAACAAACAAATAAATACTTTAGAGAATAACTGCACTTAAGAAGGCAAGTTGTGGAATTTTAGAAAGGAGAATTTTAAAAACAGTTAATGAAAAATGAATATGTTCAGTGGCTAAAAAACTATTCACTGGCAAAGGATCAGAAAAAAATGGATTATTGATGGGGGTAGAATTAAATATCCGAGATATGGCTCAATAATATTTTAATCAGAAGCACCACTATTTTTCTTTCAAGTCTCACATGAATTAAAACATTGTTCAAAATTGCTAATTTCATACTGGGATAATTAGACTTATTTGCAATGTATTACTTGAAAACTTAAATATTCCCATTCTTAAAATCTTAGCAGTCATAATAAATGTTGTTCCTGCTACTTTTCTTAGTTCTGTGCCTGGAACAGTTCAATTCATTCTCCTTCCTCAGAGAATAATTATATTAGAAGAATAAAAGCTGTTTTGGCCAATTAGTTGTTCCTGTTTTAGGGATGAGGAGAAATGCATTTGTTTGCATATAAATTGATATTTATATATTTCCTTAATAAACAAATAAAGTGAAACATAATTATCAATCAATATTTTCATTTTTATGAACATGCATATTTTTTGGAAAATATAACAAAGTAATGTTGGGTGACAACAACACACAGAAGTGTTTTGTAATATGAAAGCTGATTAGAAAAATATGTTTACTGGAAAAGCTGCAAACCATAATATGTAACAAGAAATGTAAAAATAGATTCAAACTCATGTAGATATTAGTCCCAATGAACTGATAGGTTCAACGAAAGAACTGGGTATAACAGAATCAGACTCTCTTACTCATGTCCAGTAATTTACGGCCCACTGACTCATTACAAAATGAAACAACCACTTAATAGACCGCTCAGTCTAACTTCTAGGTATTGAAGAAATGCTGTATGTTATCTTAACCTTTAACACCACAGACAATTCTACTATCCTCCAAAACGACCTAGATTATGTCAAATAATTGGCAACTCCAAATCTCTGCTAACAAATGCTCAGTTCTGCACATTGGCAATAAAAATCAGAACATCAAATACAAACTGGACAGAAACGATCTAAAAGATGACCCACACTTTGTCAAGGACCTTGGGGTACTCAATTTAAAAGATCTAAGCCCCAGAGCTCACTGTAACAACTTTACTAAAAAGGCATTAAGAGTTATCAATCTTATTTTAGGAAGTTTTCTCTCTAAGTAACATTATACGTCTAATTAGGGCATATAAAACTTTTGCCAGACCTATCCTTGAGTATTGTTCATCTGCCTGTAACCTACGGTGTATTTCGGATATTAATACATTAGAGAGAGTCCAGAGGTATTTTACAAGAAGAGTACAGGTATTCAACTCATCTGCTTGCAATAAAATTCCTTATTCCAGTAGACTTAATTTTAGGCCTGGATAACCTTGAACTATGCCACCTACCTTCCAACCTAACCTTAGTACACAATACCATATATCTTAATATCCTACTTGTTAACAACTACTTTAATTTCAACCACTATAACACTAGGGCTTTGTATCAATAGATACAAAACTAAATATGTATAATCTGCTCTAATCTTGATTGCAGAAAATACAACTTCTCCAATAGAGTAGCAAATATCTGGAACACTTCCTGATCCTACCTGATCCTGCAGTTTCTCTAACCCCCATACATTTTACCATAAACTGTCTACTGTGAACATTACACATTTCTCAAGAGGTCCCTAAGGGGGCATGCATAAGCACACCAGTGTACCTACCATTTCTGTTCTACTGCACCCATTTGTATGTACCCATTCCATGTGTTTATGGCTATGTTTTAATTCTTTATATCCATTTATTTGTGCCATTTTTTTTAACTCAACTGAATAACCAGAGGTGCTTGATAATTTAAGTCACTGGGATCCATGCACTCATTTATCTTATAGAAACAAAGGAGGGAAAGGTTGGGGTTCTGATGAACTTTTAATAGACTGTTTGCATCCTACTAACTGAAGAGGCTATGTAATGAGGACCCTGGCAAGGAGAAATATTACATGCATTCAATAATGAATATTTAAGGACTCAATCACTCTGATTATTTCTAGATTTTTACTCACATATAGTACTGTTCTACTCATATAGAGTTGTTTTCAATCATCACCTATTAAGATGTTAAACACTAACTGTATTAATGTGAGACATTCAGGACTGGTTGTTTTATTGAGTAGGAAAAAAATTTTAAGTAGGAAAAAAATTGCTTACTTTGTTATCTTAATGCAAATCTGCCTCATTTGCATTTTTACAACAAAAAGAGACTTTCTTCATCAATATTACAACATTCTGTACATAGGGTTGCCCTTGAAACATATCCTGAAGCTTCAGCTGATGCAAAATGCAGCTGTGTGACAAATTCTGGATGTCCAAAACATATGGAAAACTTCTGCAAGCTGCATCGGTTTGCTTCTGGGTCAAATTCCAGATGCTGGTTGTGACCTATAAAGCCCTACATGGCAAAGGGCCAAGCTAACTACAGAACCATCTTTGTCCCGTTATATTGGCCCATTCCGTTTGGTCAAACAGGGAAGGTATGCTGCAGACCCTATCTGTTAAAGAAGTCTCACTGACAAGAAGAACCTTGTCTGCCATTGTCCTTACACTATGGATTATTCCCTAGAAATGAGATAAACCCCCACTTTCTTGCCTCTGAATAGAAGTTAAAATGCAGCTCTGTGGCCTCTCAGGGCTACAGTCCCATGGCTGAATGCTCTCAATTTCCCTCCCTTTGCTTTTTAGACTAATTTTTAACAGATTTTAATCATGCTTGCCTCCTTTTAAATTCTGTATTTCCTTTTTAAATTTTTGATTTTAATTTTTATGTGTTTATATTTTATTGCAAACCACACACACACACACACACACACCCCTCCCGGGAAATTAGGTAGTTTAAAAATGTGAAAATAATTAAATAAATATTCTCAATGAGGAAAATATACAGAAAATATATTGATTTAATTTATTTGACATATAAACTGTAGAGAAGTTCAAAGTGGTGCATAATTATCAAATTCATTTGCCACTCATCTTGCAGTTCAAGGCAACTCAAGGCAATATATCATGCTCTTACTTTTCCTTCCATCCACAAATGGCTGGCCCAAAGTCACCCAGCGAGTTTCCATGGCAGAGGGTGGAATGACAACCTGGGTGTCAATGTTCCTAGTCCTACACTTTAACTATCACAGCATGTATCTCTGCATCATGTAATAAGATAAGCGGTTACAGATGATAGCTAACATTTTTCACCAGTGGCAGATTAAGATGCTACAGCCCATGCAAAATGTTGATGAAGATTCTACATAACAGTCCGTATTACTGTGCTTTCTGACTAAGGTTTACTGCTTATGGGCAGAAAGATTTATTATCTCGTATAGGGAAGTGGTGGAAAAAATAATCTTAATTTAATTTATTATATTTATCATGGCCATCCATAGATTCTAGGTGACTCAGAAATCCCAAAATTAATTAAACCAATTAAAAATATGTAAACAGGCAACTTAGATTTGTTCTGGAATAACTCTCATCAGTTGAACAATTGTGGTGAAGTATTAGAAACTGTGAAAGGCACCAGTCTGCCTATCTATGGGGGCATGGCTTGTATTTAGTTTGGTTTAAAGAAAATTAAAGAAGATATTAAGAAATAGGAACAAAGATGCCAGTATGATGGGAAACCTGAAGAACAACTACACTTAAAAGAACTGAATGTACTTAACCTAACCTGGTGGTACTTTTTAATATATCATGGATATTATACATTATATATTGTATAATATATAATACAAAATAATGGAGTAGACTCTAATAATGCTAAGAACTTGCAGGAAAACAAAAACATTTGTGAATGTATGAACAATTTGACTATGTATAGTAAAAGATTATGGATTTTTCTTCACACTTCTCATTTATGCATAAACTGGATGGCATATCTTAACTTTGTTGCTATAGTTGCTCAGTTTAAAAAAAATAATCTCACTGTCTTTTTCCTCAGAAATGATTTTGCTGGTGTCATTTCAGCAGAAGAATCTGTAATAGCACTGGGATTTCCAACCTTTTTTTTTTCCTAATGGAATGCAGCCAGAAAATTTATTGATGGATTTCTCTGGTTGGTTAATTCAATTTTGTACAGCTTTTCCTGACATGATGTAAAAATTAATTTAATGTGGCTGAATATCTCCCAGTGGAGATGTTTCATTGTACAGAAGGAACTCACAATAGTGTTGAAGTAAAATCAGGAGAGCTTTAAACTAAAATTGAGGGAGGGAGGGTGACCAATCTTAGGATATCCAACACATGCAATTCCAAATACTGTACATGCTGAAGGTAGTAAAAGTTGATAATGGATTACAAACATAGCAGCAAAGTATTGTGTGTGTGTGTGTGTGTGTGTGTGTGTGTGTGTGTGTGTGCAGGTATTACAGGTAGCTACCTAATCTAGTTAATTAGTACCTAACAATCTTACAAGAGCCATAAAAATCTTATTTTATCCCCTATTACTGTATATTCAAAACCCCAAATATTTCAGTTTTTCTCTTTTCTCTTTTTTTAGCTCGTCCCCCAAATGTTTGCCCAAACCATTTCCACTGACTCATTTTATTCTCTCAAAAGTGAAATAGGTCAAGGCATTTTTTAAAGGAAAAATCTTATCCAGCACAGGTATAACCTAATTAGCAGTCTAGAAGAGCCAAAAGTTTCTCTAAATATTCTTCAGTGTCTAGATTCTTGGCAAAATAAAGAGCAAACAACTTCTGTTCAGTGTGTTGCCAATTATTCATTATATGTTAAACATCCATTTTTTCCCAAGGTATGCGCCAATCATGGCATCTCCATCAGCACCAATAAATAATAAATATCCCAACAGTTTAGAAATTTTCTTTAAGAAAACATTTCCACAGTGCAGTCTCTCCTGACAATATACAATATATCTGTATTTTTTAAAAAGATATATGATGCATATTCAGTTCAGTCTCCCAAGGGCATGCTGTTGAGCTCAAAGTTTTAGGCCAGTAATAAGTGGCACTTGAAATAAAAATGTTATAACACAGAATGTTCTATTCCAACCTGTCATGTTCTTCTCTACAGAATTCCCCTCTAACACTCTACTGTTTTCTGTTCTTCTTAACAATCCATGTATAATCTCTGCCAATTTTGAAGACAGACCTTTTTTTTATTAAATTACCTCTAGGAGTAGCTCCTCTTTCAGTTTTTTTTAAAGAATTTCTACCTTATGTGACTTTTTCCTCATATGTAATGGACTTAAAATGGACAAGGAACTGGCAACATTTTCAGTGATGGTAAAAATTCTTTTAAATCTTCACATTAAGCCCATAGTTCTAATGGAAGCTTCTAATGCTTTCCATACAAAAGATGTATTTCATGTTCGTCAGCTCTTAAGATCATCTTCATAATACATTTTAAGGGCATTTGTTCTAGCCTTTTGTTTGCAGCTTGTTAAAAGGTCAACAGACCTTTATAATTAGCGATATCGATAGATAGATAGATAGATAGATAGATAGATAGATAGATAGATAGATAGATAGATAGAGAGAGAGAGAGATAGATAGACAGACAGACAGACAGACAGACAGACAGACAGACAGCAATCTCTGAAACGTTTGATTTTTATTTTACTATAATTAAGTTTAGTCAGCCCATGCTGACATAGAAAAGCAATTCAAACTGCACGTGTAATAGGCCCGCACCCTTTCCTCCCTCTTGTAATTGGCTTTGTTGTTTTTGCCTTAACTATGAGGACAGACGGCGATACCATTTCTTTTGCCTTTTTCCCCATTGTGTACTGCCTCTTTCTCTCCCTGGGAGTCAGAGGCTGAGGAAAGCTTAGTATGCTGGTATATTAAAAACTTAGTATATATATAAAAAATTAAACATTCCTGAGGTTGTGATGTGTATTGTTTCTTCATCTATAACTATACTTTGAACTTGCATTTTTAAGACAATTCTATCTATTTATCTATCTATCTATCTATCTATCTATCTATCTATCTATCTCCTCTCCCACACACGGAAAGAATATGACAAACTAGAAAAGTACCTGCCAGCGCAAGAAATCAGGATAGAGTTCAAAAGTAAAAGTTTTTTTCATGCTAATACACAAGACTTTGAACTATTAACTGTGAAGGCAAATTGGTGCCAGATAAGAGTCAATGGAATTCAAGGGGGTTGGACTTAAGTATCGTGTAAAGTAATAGAAACTCCAAACTGATGATGCATTGGACCCCACCCATGGGTTCAGACTGGTAATCTCTTACAGTGCTAAGGCCCGATTGAAGAACTAGAGATAATGTACAAAGGAGACTCAGTGATACTAGGAGCACTTGGGACTGTAACTCTAAGACAGTATCTAAGATTAAGGAAAATACATATTACCCATGGGGTGGAAAGGAATCTCTCCCTCCCTCCCTCCCTCCCTCCCTCCCCACCCTCTGAAATGTCATTGCTATTAACCCTGGAATTAAATATGGTCAAAATGTATTTCCTCTGATGGAAGAATCAGAAGAAATATAGCTGGAAAAATGTGGGATCTAGGTATAAAGCAATGCTTTACATGCAAAGACCCCAAATTTAATCTTATTATTTCCACTGGAAAAAAACCCTGGCCCATAGGGTGATAGAGATCTTTCTTTGCCTGAGACATTAAGAACATTATTATGAAAAATAACTTTTATACAGGCTAAAGCAAATTCATACTTCCAACTCCACAGAACCGAAATCAGGGCTGCCAAACTCGCATTGTCATGATGAGGTCACATGATGTATTGTGCCTTTTTTCCTAAACTAGGCATGGGTGTGGCCAGCAGGGGATGCATCTGGGTTGCGAATTTAACAGCCCTAACCTAAATAATCCTCCATAAGGTTCCCTCTGCCAGTTCTGTTACTGTTGACCTCTTTGCTGTTATCAACCAAGAGAAGGATTAGGATCAAAGATCTCTCACAACTCCCATTCAAGTATTTGAATCAAGCTTCATATTACCCCCTCGTCATACGAAATTTTCGTGATACGAACCTGGGGTTTACGATTTGTTTGCCTTGTCTTAAGAACCATTTAGACCTTACAAACCCGAGCCGGGGGCGTGGGCTCTCTTACTACGCATGCGCTCTACCGTGTGCTCTCTTACTGTGGCAGGGATTCTCCTGCCTTGTGACAGTCACTGCTGGAATTTCCTATTTGCTTGCCGCCACGCCGGGATTTCCCGCCTCCTTTTGCTTCCACTGGCAGTCCCCAGGCGGGGAATCCTGGCCGTGGCAAGGACCTGTGCTTCGCCTCAGACAAGGCTCCCTGTCTCTCCCTGGGTTTCCCCATCACCTTAAAGCAGAGAAGCCCCCCACTGCTGCTTTTACCCGGTCCTCTGCAGGGGGGGTGGAGCCGTGCCTGAACCTGGAGCCCACTTGCTCGCTTCCTCTCGCTTGTTCCACCACGGCACTTCCCTCCCCGCGGAGGACCGGGCAAAAGCGGCAGTGAAGGACTTCTCTGCTTTAGGGTGATGGGGAGAGCCAGGGAGCCTTGTCTGAGGTGAAGCACAGGTCCTTGGCATGGCCAGGATTCCCCGCCTAGGGACTGCTGGTGCAAGCAAAAGGAGGCGGGAAATCCCGGACAGAAGGACAGAAGCACCAGCCTGAAGATGACGAGTGGGGCCTCGTCGAAACGTCGCCAGAAATCACTGAATCCTACACGGGAAGAAACCCGAATACACCCAGACCTTCATATACATACATACATACATACATACATATCTATGTGTATATATAGATATATAGATACATATAGACAGATCTATCCTACCGTGTTTCCCCGATAGTAAGGCAGTGTCTTACTATCTTTTTACCCCCAAAAGCCCCACTGTGTCTTACTTTGGGGGTATGTCTTACATTGTCCCGGGCACCGGGGCCGGCTCGTCTTCGGGCGCGGGGAGCTGCCGGAAAGGAGGCGGGCGAAGGAGGGCGCCTGACCGCGCCACTCACCTTTCGGCTGTGCTGATTCTGGCTGCTCATCTTGCAGGGAGCCCCCAATTCTTCTTCCCCGCGTGATGTGATGTGGGCCACCCCCTTCACCTGGTGCACGGGGCAGGGAGAGACCTCAACGTTCGGCGGGTTGCGGGGAGCATCCCCTCGCAGCTCCCGGCAATGTTTCTCGGCAGGGGAGGCCAACTCCGCGGCGACACGGACGCTCGGCTGGCTGGCTAAAGGCAGGCCAAGGGGTGGATGGGCAGTCAAAAAGGGTGAGCGGCCGCCGCTGTGCCCTTCTTCGCCCGCCTCCTTTCCGGCAGCTCCCTGCGCGCCCCTCGCCTTCGCTCGCCGCGGCGCCACCGCCTCTTCCCCTGCTGAGGCTCAGCTGCAAGCGGCCAGCGAGGCCGATCGGCTCCGAGGCGAGCGGAAAGGAGGCGGGCGAAGGAGGGCGCAGCTCGGGCCGCTCGCCTCGGAGCCGATCGGCCTCGCTGGCCGCTTGCAGCTGAGCCTCGGCAGGGGAAGAGGCGGTGGTGCCGCGGCGAGCGAAGGCAAGGGGCGCGCAGGGAGCTGCCGGAAAGGAGGCTGATGAATGAGGGCGCAGCTCCGGCCGCTCGCCTCGGAGCCGATCGGCCTCGCTGGCCGCTTGCAGCTGAGCCTCGGCAGGGGAAGAGGCGGTGGCGCCGCGGCGAGCGAAGGCGAGGGGCACGCAGGGAGCTGCCGGAAAGGAGGCTGGTGAAGGAGGGCGCAGCTCCGGCCGCTCGCCTCGGAGCCGATCGGCCTCGCTGGCTGCTTGCAGCTGAGCCTCGGCAGGGGAAGAGGCGGTGGCGCCGCGGCGAGCAAAGGCGAGGGGTGCGCGGGGAGCTGCCGGAAAGGAGGCTGGTGAAGGAGGGCACAGCTCCGGCCGCTCGCCTCGGAGCCGATCGGCCTCGCTGGCCGCTTGCAGCTGAGCCTCGGCAGGGAAAGAGGTGGTGGCGCCGCGGCGAGCGAAGGCGAGGGGCGCGCGGGGAGCTTGGAAGCAATGTCATGCCCCCCCCCCCTGCAATACCCCCGTGTTTCCCCGAAAGTAAGACATATGTCTTACTTTCGGGGTATGGCTTATATTAGCCGACCCCCCTGAAACCCCCCATATGTCTTACAATCGGGGGGGTCTTACTATCGGGGAAACACGGTAGTCTCCCTTAATTTTCAAATTCAGCAAAAAAAGTGACATATATATATGTGTGTGTGTGTGTGTGTGTGTGTGTGTGTGTGTATACATATATATATAATTATCAAAGCACTGAGATATTTTATAATCAATGTTAGCACAGACTCTTTCTCCTTGAAGCACTGAGGCTTCTTCTTAGGTAGAAAGCTGCTTCAAATACTACCTTAAAATACTACCTTAAAAATATGCACAATTGCTTTGTTTTCCTCATGATGTTACTAGACGTTTTGTTTATGCATGTGCATGACTGCCTCAAGCCCTCAGGAGTATATGGTTTAATTCATGTTAACATGTTTTGCTGAATGCCCCCTCTAAATGCTTTGCTTAGCTTACTAGTTATGCTTCTTTTATGCTTCCCCTTGTAACATAAAGAGAAACTTCAAATAGCCAGAAGCTATTATTCACATATTTAATTTTTAACCTATCTCATGGGTGAGTTAATGTCTTCCTCTTCAATAACTGCAAAATAATCCATTCCCAATCACAGAACTTGCCTTTTCCAGAGCTTCTGTCTAAAGGACAAATTTCCAAGAAATGATTTTCAAAAGCTTTTTTTGTCCCATCTCATCAGAATATTCACACAACTATTTGAAAAATTATTTGGAAAGCAAGCATGACCTTTCATTCGGTAGAAGACTCCTGACAAAATGATTTGCTGTCAAAAAGGCACTAAGCTTTTTGATGAGCTTGCCAATTCAATATAAATTGCATTTGGCATTTTAAAAAATGCAGAGGAAATGTTTCCATGTAAATGTTATAAGCCGAAAACATTATTGTGATGGTTGTAAAAATGAAGAGGCCAATCAACCTAAATCAAAACATAGAAGCACAAATCAGTCTACTGAATGCTGAGATTTTAAAGTACAGTATTAAAAAAACTGATATTTTGAAGAAACTTGATTTTATTGTTCCTGGAGGTCTAAAAAGATAATTATTAAGTACAAATGGAAATAAATTTCTCATTTCTCTTTACCATGAGAAATTTATTTCCATTCAATATATGTGTTCCATCACTTTTCCAAATACTGTATCTTTACATTCTAAAATGATTAGATAAAGATAGAGTTCTATATGGTCTAGATTTACAAGATTTGCTAACTGGTTTAAGAACTGGATTAATTTCATATGGATACAACATACCCGTATATACTCGAGTATAAGTCGCTCCAACTATAAGTCGAGGCCCCTACTTTTGCCACAAAAATTGGGGTAAATTTATTGACCCGTGTATAAGTCGAGGATGGAAAATGCAGCGGCTACTGGTAACTTATTAAAATGGAAACCAATAAAATTACATCAATTGAGGCATCAGTAGGGTAAATGTTTTAGAATATTTATTTCAAAGAAAACCAGTAAACTAGCTCTGTAAGTTTAAAAGAGGGTAAACAGGTATATGTACCCCAAGGCAGTGTAGGCAAAAAAATTGCAAGTACTGTACTTACCTCAATCCCCCACTGCTCCTGCTGGTTTGGGTTAGGTTTAGGATATTTGGCCTCTCCTTGCCTCAAAGAGATACAATTTCCCTCTCTATTTACTATTACTGAACATCCAAAATATACTATTTAATTCTATGTATATATGCCATATGTATACATACATATTACACACAGGCACACAAAAATATACCGTACATTGTTTACTATATAAACTGTATATGTACGGTATATTTACAGAGAGAGAGAGAGAGGGAGGGAGCTCTTGTAAAATTACCGGTATACTGTATACGGTACATTCAACCTCACTTACTGTAATAGGAAAAACAAACTCAGAGTCCACTTTCTGCCACACATTTAACCATAACTAGAACATTACACATATGGTACCTTCAGATGTACCAGTACTTCCCTAGCTTGTACATCACTGTTAGAGCTAGGAAATGCCATGGATTGAGTAAAATGTGGTGATTCTCACTGAACAACGCTTTTGTTTAACAACCACAATTTTGGGCTCAATTGTGGTCATAGGTCTTTCTTTCTTTCTTTCTGTCTCTCTCTCCTTCCTTTCTTCCTTCTTCCCCCCTTTCTTTTTCTGTCTGCCTATCTTCTTTCCTTCTTCAGTCCCTTCCCTCCCTCCCTTTCCTTTTTTGTCTTTTTTCCTTCCTACCATCTTTCTTTGTCTCTCTTCCTTTCTACCATCTTTTTTTTCTTTTTTTCTGTCTTCCTTCTTTCCTAACTCCTTCCTTCCTTCCCTCTCTCCCTCCCTCTTTCCTTGCCGCCCAACTCCAACAGGACTCTGGATTCTCCCTTCTTAACCGGGCAGTTGGCGCTTTTTTGCTGTTTAGCGCTCGAACGCTGCGCTAAACAGTAAAAAAGCCGTTTGGCTAGGGGGTGGATTCTCCCTTCTTAACCGGGCAGTTGCCGCTTCATTCTGTTTAGCGCAGCGTTCGAGTGCTAAACAGCAAAAAAGCGGCAACTGCCCGGTTAAGAAGATTCCCCCCCCCTAGCCAAACGGCTTTTTTCCTGTTTAGCGCTCAAACGCTGCGCTAAACAGTAAAAAAGCCGTTTGGCTAGGGGGTGGATTCTCCCTTCTTAACCGGGCAGTTGCCGCTTCTTTCAAGCTGAAAGACGGCTGTCTTTCCCTAAGCCGCTTGCGCCCTCTTGTGGTGACCTGTCAGTCACCCGAGTATAAGTCGAGGTCGGGTTTTTCAGCCCATTTTTTGGGCTAAAAAACTCGACTTATACTCGAGTATATACGGTAAATGCTTTTTCCCCCTTTTTCTTTATATATACAGAATACAGTTTCTTTACACCTAAACACTGGTGTATTATTTGGGTTTTTTATTTTTTACTAATTTAAACATTTATAAGTACTGTATTTCAAAATACTCATACAATATGCATCTATTTTTCAACATTCGCAACATCACAAATTTATGATTTTAAAATTTATGGTATTTATTCAATACTAATCATTCTCATACAGACCTCTAAAATTTTCTCTTCAATCTCTCTCTCCCAGTTAAGTTTTATTAGAAATTATTTCATTTGTTTTACTTTTAACTCCATTCACTATAGCGGGGGATCCTTGTTTGAGTCTCCTCATCTATTCTAATATTTGTTTTCCTTACTACCATCAAAATTACTCTATATTTTCTTTTCTTCTTTAAATTTAAATATTTCTTGTTCTCATAGGTGATATTCTGTTGCTGCTTTGATACCGTATGCTGCTCAGAGTCATTGTTGTGAGATGGGTAGCAACATGAATAATTTAAATAAATAAATGTAACTGAAGAAATGTTAAAATATAGATGAGATTTGCTTATGAAATGCTGCATGACTTGTTTAATACATGTATGAAGAGCACATTTATATGTTACAGAGCAAAGAAAGCTGTTACTCTCCCTCCACACAAAGGAAATGGTAAATACAAAAATTATAGGTTAATGACAAATAGGACAGGTCTCCGGAGTGTTAATATCATCGCCCAGGGGAAAAGGGGCATTGGACCTACCTGATATCCCCTTTCTCGTAAGGTAAAGCTAGCCTCCAAGGATGGGAAGACACTGCCCTACAGCCAATCAGGACTGAGTCTGAAATCTATAAATTTGGTCCCCTGTGCCTCTTTTGTGTGACAGACGAAGTCAGACTCAGTGTGCAGTTCTCAGATTATGAAAAGACCCCTAGCAATGAAACAGAAACAGAAGGGAGGGACTTGGAGATTAGCTCCAACCTATGAGAAAGGGCATTTCAGGCAGTTCCAATGGCCTTCTCCCTAGTAGGTGGAGCTAGCCTCCAAGGATGGGACATACCATTTCATGGGGGAAATGTAGAATAATAATAATAAATAATAATAATAATAATAATAATAATAATAATAATTTATTAGATTTGTATGCCGCCCCTCTCCGAAGACTAACAAATGGCTAGATAATAAATGGCTATAAGTATTACAAAAATGGTTAAAATAAAACTACTAAAAAGGCAATGACTAGTATGTGATCTGTAGCAAAAAATGAATTTTAGTTTAAATAAATGAATACATATCTGTATGTGTATGTGTGTCTATACAAACACACACGTACAAGCATTATCCTGCTCAGTTTATTAGTCATAACAAACCATACATTCCAGAAATAAATAAGGAACTGGGTGCTAGGCATGCCAGGAGAAACATCAAACCCAACTCCATGCTGTGGAAAAAGGTTTTTAATTAAATTTATTAGGGAATTTATCCCGTCTTGCTGTTTATTCCAATAATCAAAGCAGTTATTTAAGGAATATGTTGACACTTGTTAAAAAGCCATTTAGAAAACTTCCTTTCATTAAATTATTTTAAATCTTAGAATAAAGATTAAAATACTTGTTATGGCATCTTAATAAGAACTCTGAATGTTTCAAGCCCATTTGTGGCCTCCATGAGCCCCATTTTTGGTCCATTCTGGGCAATGGAGATAGGTGGTAGCAATCCCCGCCACCTGGAATGGGCTGAAAACGGAGTGCACGGAGGCCATAAATGGGGACACAGAAGTGACAGTAGGTGGCGGTGATCCCCGCAGCCTGGAATAGCTGATAAGCAGTATTCCTGGAGCCACATCCAACCACCAATCAGCTGCTCCTGTTAAATCAGGCTGTACTGAAGCTGATCAGGCTGTTTGCTGTTTGCTGCAAGGAGGCAAATTGCTGGGATGAAGAGGCAGAGACAGATTTTTTTTCTTGTTTTCTTCCCCAAAAGCTAGGTACATCTTATAGTCTGGAGCATCTTAAAAATATGGTAATTATTTGGCTGCCAATGTGTGCTAGTCCATTTAGTTCATATTGATGCACTATCTAGACCTATCCCAGAAAGATGAGTGATGCCTTATGGAGTCATCTGGGGCCTTCTCTTACCACCGATATTGCTTTGCAATTAGGCATTGCATCTGAGCAGATCCAGCACTAGCAGGGTCCAACTTTCCAACATGGTACCTATTTATCTACTTACATGAAGCATACAGCTGCCCAGAATCCTTGGAGAGGGATTGCATATAAATCCAATGAATGAATGAGTAAGTGAGTGAGTGAGTGAGTGAGTGAGTGAGTGAGTGAATGAATGAATGAATGAATGAGTGAATGAGTGAATTAATGAATTAATGAATTAATGCATGCATGCATGCATGTGTACATACATACATACATACATACATACATACATGCTTTCAAACTGCTAGATGGACAGAAGCTGAGGTCAGTGACAGGAACTCATCCTGTCACACAGTGTGAGGACTCAAACTGCTGGAGCTCAGACCTTCTCCAGCATCTTTTAAGCCACTTAGCCACTGCATCTCACAATGCACAAGTAATGTACATTGTAAAAACTTGAAAGCAAAATGCAATATAGTGGAACTTTCAAGATTGAGAGCAGGCCTAAATTCTCATAAGAATTCAGTCTTACTTGAAAAAAAAGTATGGATATAATATAACAATTGCACATAAATGCACTTTTAAATAAGAACAATTTGTAGACAGCTAACAAAGAGCCCTGAAATCTGTTCCTCCTGATTCATCACAACACAAAAACATTTAATTCAAGAGCTGGCAGATTTTGCTTATAACGAAAACAGTACCTCAAGGACAGAAACTCAGACATGTCAATCGAACAACAGAAAATGGATGTTCCCGGAATGTGGAAGCTCCAGCATTTTCCAGAAGCAAAAACCAAACCCTGAGAAATACCAATATTGTAATTTCAGCAAGTCTGGTCAGTTAATGGTTCCAACTATCATTTCCACATGATAAGGAGGCACACAGCAAGTATCTGTTTTAGTTAATCTAGGGCAATGTTTCTAACCCTTGGCAACTTGTGACAGCTGGGAGTTAAAAGTTCATATATCTTAAAGTTGTCAAGGTTGAAAAATACTGCTCTAGGTTACATACATACATACATACATACATACATACATACATACATACATACATACATACATACATACATACATACAGTATAAAACTTAGCATATGTCAAATGCTCTGGAATATAATAGGATGCTAATTTACCGGTGCAAATTTTGTAAGTATTTATCAATTATTTGAACTATCTGCTTTGGAAAGAAGAGTGCAATCCTAATACTCCCAGAAGGTGAATTAGAGAAAAGGAAATCCCATTCAAAAGAAGGTTGAACATCAGCAACATTTCCATTTGAGTAAATCAAATTACTGAGTTCAATTATTTTGGCCCATATATCCTGTTACAAATTTGAAATAAAAAATTAGCACTTCCACTTCAGCTGAATCAGATAAAAATCTAAAGTAGCTTGCAGTTTGAAGCATTATCAATGATCATAACAATTTTCCCAAGGATGAAGATCAGATTGCCCAATGGGCAATGGGCTCACTGAAAAGCCCATTTCTTGTTAATTAAACAGGAAAAATAATATGAATGTCCATAGACTGGGAGTTTGAAATTTCAAATACGGCTCAGATAAAAACAGCTTAATTGGGGGGGGGGGGAAGCAAAAAAAGAAAGAAAATCTAACTTGCAAATATGTTTCTTCCTCCACTACTCCAAAGATTCTAAATTATTTTATATTTTCCCAGACCTATGAATTTGTCTGCAATTTTGGAATCCTGTGAACTAGGAAAATGGCATGTCTTGTTTTCAAACCAACACACACAAATATGGAGGACCAATTTTATCCTCTACATATACAATTCTGAGTGCCTATTACATAAACCAGGCAAGTTCAATTTTTTTCCAGGATGTGAAAGGCTTCAATACACATGATACAATAAAGGACATTGCTTATGTTAGACAATGCTGCTATGTGTAAAAAGACAAGCTTGAAGTCTCTTTAGAAAGGCAGAAAATAGAAGTGCACAGTAAGTCTATAGTAAGGTCACTCCTTGTTGTTATCAAACTCTATATCCATGCTTTTCTAAGTCCTATGTATTATTTCCAAAAGGTACATAACACGTAATCTTATGTGTTTGGGGGTTCTTCTGTTTTGCTATGGCAAATCAAAGCTATATATGTCAATAAAGAATAGTTAGTTTCATTATCTTCAAACAACTTGGTTTCTTAATTAAGTGGACATTTTCCCATACCTGACTGATTGATTATGTAGTTGTGAGGAAAATGCTCACTTAGATATATTTGTTCCACTCTTTCATAAATTTCTCTATATGGTTTTCTGTTCTGTTGAGCTCTCTGGCAGAATCCTCCCGAAAATTCACAGATACAAATTTCAGAAACACGCATGTTTGAAAATTCAAAACAATGTTCTTTATACCGAAAATGCAAATAAACTAAGCACTCTTTTTGTATAGCAAAGAGCACTTGTCTCCAAACAAACTGGTAATTTGTACAAGTCCCTTATCAGTTCTGAGATACTTAGCTTGCAGCTGTGAGGCAATTCACAGTCCTTCTTTCACAAAGTGAAACACACTTTGTTCTGGTTTAGTTTCAAAGCGGGGGAAAATCAGTACACAAAGGTCGAAGTCAGCAAGGCAGGCACGAAACACAACGATTGGATAAACCTCCACAATGGCCAAACCCACAGGCTGCTCTTTATAGCTGCCTCACTAATTACCACAGCCCCACCCAACCACAGGTGGCCTCATTTTCTTTGATAATAATCTCTCAGTTGTTGCTGCCTATGCATCGCTCTCCACATGCATGGCTGTATCATTAATTCTTGTTCCGAATCCAAGGAGGAGCTAGATAATTGATCTCCTTCTGAGCTGTCTGCCACACTCTCCTCCTCCCTGTCACTCCTGTCTTCTTGGTCAGAGGAGCCTTCATCAGCAGATTCCACCAGGAGCAAAACAGGCCTGCAGCATGTGGATGTCTCCCCCACATCCACAGTCCTTGGGGCAGGAGCTGGGCCAGAGCTAACCACAACAGTTTTCTTTCTATTTTATCCATTTTAATCTGAGATATAATGATTGGACAACCACTAATGTCCGGGTAAAATGGAAATCTGTACTTGGAACCCCATTATAGTCTGTTGTTGCTGTCTCACATCCTTATTGAAGAAGCTGAAAATCACATTTCAGAGCTCAGAGGCACCAATTCATCGTCCCTGAGTTACCCAATGTATTAGAATGTTCTCTACTTATAACTACCAGTTGTCTGCATTTACATACAGTATATATTGATGAATCTTTTGATTGCTAAACCAAGGCCATCCATTTCAGGCATGAAGAAACACTTTATCATGGCAAATTGAACTGAATCATTTATTGAATGGACTGCAACCCCTTGTACTGCTGCAGATTTTGTTTTCTGAGCTTAAAATAAATCAAAACGTCTTCCAAATTCATGTGTTGCTGATGGTAGAAAGAATCATTGCTACTATTTTATCCAAGTAACATAGCGAAAGGTTTCCTACAGTTGAAAACCAGCATTAAAGTTTTAAGTTCTATCATCCAATCAAATAAGTAATGGTGGTGATGCAGTGGCGATGTAGCACTTCTACTGAGTACATTTCAGCAATTCGATTTTCACCAGCTCAAGGTTGACTCAGCCTTCCATCACTCTGAGGTTGGTAAAATGAGGACCTAGATTGTTGGGGGCAATGTGCTGACTCTGTAAACTGCTTAGAGAGGACTGTAAAGCATTGTAAGTGATATATGTCTACGTGCTATTGCTATCTTTATAATATATGTATATAAATATATTTTTAATCTTTAGATTCAATCTATCAGCAATTCTCATTGAAATACTAACTAATATCTAAACTATGAGTGTTTAGTTTGGATAGAGCTCCAAAGAATGTAAGAATTAAGATGAGGGTTTACATAAACCAACATATTGTGTTGCAGCAATTAATTGGATGCACCACAGAGACACATGAGCAAGATCTAATGATGACAGCTCTCTTTCTACTGTTCTCTCTAGCAAATGGGGTTGAAAATATGCTGTCTTTGATTCTGGAAATAAATTATAACTATCAAGCCTAGTAATCACTTACATTTTTATCCTTCATGAAGTTGTCTGCTTCCTTTTAAACTAACCAAATCAGTTGCTATGATATCTGATGGAAGCAAATCCCAAAATTTATGTTCCTAAGCATTGCACTAAGATAACTCCATAACTTTAAAAAAAAGATATTGAGCACACTATAAAGCTATACTCTAAAAAGGAGGTGAAGTGATTCCATGCATTCAAGGAGAGTTGGGATTTCTGGTTCCTAAGCAACAATATCTCTGATGTATTATGCTAATAATAAAATTTAAGAATATGTACTACTTAGAAATAAGAAAGTAAAGCTCATCTTAGAACAGTGATGGTGAACGTTTTTTCCCTCGGGTGCCGAAAGTGCGTGCACATACACTATTGCGCCTGCGCAAATGCCCACATCCATAATTCAATGCCTGGGAAGGGCAAAGATTGCCTCCCCTGACCCCTCCCCGGAGGCCTTCTGTAGGCCAGAAACAGCCCATTTCCCAAATTCTGGTGGGCCTGGTAGGCACATTTTTCACTCTCCCCAGGCTCTAAAGCAGTGTTTCTCAACCTTGGCCATTTGAAGATGTGTGGACTTCAACTCCCAGAATTCCACAGCCAGCATTGCTGGCTGGAGAATTCTGGGAATTGAAGTCCACACATCTTCAAACGGCCAAGGTTGAGAATAGGCGTTGATTGCTTACCTGAACGCCTCTTCTCGTACGGTGAGCGGGTACAGCAGTCACATGGGTTGCTCATGTCCAATCCGGTGGAACTGAGCCTAGTATTAAAAAAGCTTGCCGGATCCGCCCCTTCCCCAGAATTCGCGAATCCATAGACTAGGCTCAGTTGTGAAGCTCTGTAGTGTTCAACTCTCATTGTTAGAGGAAGAAAGATATAGAAAGGTAAAGAAGACACATACAAGGGCGGGAAGTGACTGCTGTACCCGCTCACCGTACGAGAAGAGGCGTTCAGGTAAGCAATCAACGCCTATTCTCCGTACTGAAGGAGCGGGTCCAGCAGTCACATGGGACATACCCAATAGATGGTCCCTAGGGTGGGATTAGCTTGCTATCGTGTGAGATAACGGATTGGAGTACCCTTCTGCCGAAGGCAGCGTCCGCTGAAGCGTAAGAATCAATCTTGTAGTGCCTGATGAAGGAATTTGGCGAGGCCCAAGTGGCTGCTTTGCAGACCTCCTCCAACGGGGCTTGAGTCGCCCAAGCGGCCGAGGTGGCTGCGCTCCTGGTGGAATGCGCTGTGATGTTCCTTGGAACTGAGAGGGAGGCCGACTCATAGGCCTTAGATATAGTCCCTCTGATCCAACGGCCTATTACTGTTGAAGACACTTTGGCCCCCATGACTCTGGGATGATAGGCTACAAAAAGTGCTTCTGACCTCCGAAAGGGTCCTGTGCGTTGGATATAGATTCTCAGCGCTCTGGTGAGATCCAGGGTGTGCCATCTAATTGCCAAGGGATGGTCTCGTTGGAGGCAGAAGGAAGGTAGGACAATATCCTGAGATCTGTGGAACATGGAACTGACCTTGGGTAAGAAGGTGGGGTCCAGTCGCAAGACTACCTTGTCCTGATGGAATTGACAAAGGTCCTGCCTGATTGAGAGGGCAGCCAGCTCCGAAATGCGTCGGGCAGAGGTAATAGCCACCAGGAATGCTACCTTAAAGGATAGGTACCTGAGGGACGCCGATTTTAGGGGTTCGTATGGTGCCTGCGTGAGGGAATGGAGAACCCGTGGCAAATCCCAGGATGGGTACCTGTGGACCTTGGAAGGTCTGAGGTTGGCTATGCCCTTGAGGAATTCCTGAACTTCAGGGAAGGATCGGAGAGGCTGTCTGCGGGGACCCCCTAGGACAGATGAAATGGCTGCCAGATGACGCCAGAGGGTGCTGGTGGAAAGTCCTTTATGGAAGCCTTGCATAAGGAAGGAAATTATTCTGTGTATGGGGATGCACAGAGGGGAGAGACCTTCCTGTAGACACCACTGGTGAAACTTGGACCACGTGTGGTCGTAGATTCGATTGGTCGAACCCCTTCTGGCCTTTAAAATGACCTCCACTGAATCGGGGTCATGACCACGCAGTTCTAAATCTCTCCTGATAACAGCCAGGCGGTGAGGTGGAACCACTCCGGGTCTGGATGGAAAGAGGCCCCCTGCCGCAGCATATCCCCCGAAACGGGGAGTCGCCAAGGGTCCTGGACGGACAGCTGTTGGAGATCCGCGAACCAGGGCCGGCGGGGCCAGTGAGGGGCGATTAGGATTACTCGGGCCCTCTCGGTGAGGACCTTGTGAATCACGTCCGGGAGGATTGGAATTGGAGGAAATGCGTAGAGTAGGCCTGGAGGCCATGGACTCCGGAGGGCATTGATTGCTTCCGCTCCCGGGGATGGAAATCTGGAATAGAAGCGAGGGAGTTGGGCGTTCGCATTGGTCGCGAAGAGATCCAGGATTGGTAGGCCGAATCTGAGGGTGATTTGATGGAACAGGTCTTGATGGAGGTTCCACTCTCCTGGGTCTATCGTTGCCCGGGATAGCCAATCTGCCTGGACGTTGAGACTCCCCGAGATGTGATCGGCTAGGAGCGACTGGAGATGTTTTTCCGCCCAAAGGCCCAACTTGAGGGCCTCCCTCATGAGAGCCTTGGATCTCGTGCCCCCCTGTCTGCAAATATGGCTTTTCGTGGCAATGTTGTCGGTGAGAATGAGAACGTGCCGGTTGGGAATGCGAGGAGAGAAATGCTTCAGAGCCAGGGAAACGGCTCTTAACTCTAGCCAATTGATTGGCCTGGAAGCTTCCTCCGGGGACCACGTGCCCTGGGCTATCATCCCCTGGGCGTGGGCGCCCCATCCCGATAGACTGGCATCTGTGGTGATGACAAATTGATCCGGGCACCTGAACGGGGATCCTCTGTCCATGGCCGGAGACTTCCACCACTTGAAGGATCTGCGAACACTCAGTGGGATGACAATGCGTCGATTTGAGTTGCTGTGCCCTGATCTCTGAAAAGGTAACAGGAGCCACTGGAGTTCCCTAGCATGAAGGCGAGCCCAGGGAATGATGCCTATGCATGACACCATCTTCCCCAAAAGGGAAGATAGAGTGACTATGGAAACTGAAGAATTAGATAAAATGTTAGAAATTAACTCCACTATACTGAGTTTTCTCTCGGGAGAGAGAAAAACCTGGGAGGATTCTGAATCAATAATGGATCCCAGGTGAGAAATGGATGTGGAAGGTTGGAGGTGGCTTTTATCAAAGTTGATGGAAAATCCATGGTCCTGAAGGACTGACATGGTGACAGAAAGGTCTGTTTTCACTTTCTCTAGGGAGTTCCCATGAATCAAAATATCATCAAGATAACATAAAATGTGGATGGGAAACGCCCGGATATAGGCCGCCAGGGACCCCAAGAGCTTTGTAAAGACCCGAGGGGCCGAGGAAAGGCCAAATGGCATCGCCCTATACTGGAAATGCCTGCCTTGAAAGGAAAAACGTAAAAATTTTCTGTGGCATTTGGCTATAGGAATGTGAAGGTAGGCCTCAGTGAGGTCTAAGGAGACCATGAAATCTCCCGAGTGAATGGCGGCCAAAATAGAAGACAAGGAGTGCATCTTAAACTTCCTATATTTGATGAATAGATTTAGTTTCTTTAAATCCAAAATAGCTCTCCAACCTCCGGAGGACTTTGGAACCATAAATAGGATGGAGTAAAAACCTAGGCCCTTCTGACCGGAAGGGACCGGTTGAATGGCTCTGATGGACAATAGATGAGAAATGGCCTCCTCCATACGGTTACAATCTGAGGATGACCTGGGAGAAGGGCAGGAAATAAAACGTTTAGGGGGAGGAGAAATAAATTCTAAAAGAAGGCCTGTTTGAACAGTGTCAATGACCCAAGGGTCCTTGGAGGTGAGACGCCAATTAGAGGCGAAATGAGCTAGGCGACCCCTTATGGGAATAGAGGTAAGATTACCATCTAGGTTTTTTTGAAGCCCTGTTAGAGGAAGCTCCCCTTTGGAAGCGAAACCCTCTACCCCTGGAGTTCCTACCTTGGGAACGAAAGCGGGGGGAATACTGACCTGGAGATCTCTGGTAGGAAGCCGCTTGATCTTGCTGGCGCCCTGGGCGACGAAAGGACTGCGTTTTGGTAGCCTTTTTTGTGGTTGGACCCAAAACTTTCTTCTTGTCCGTGGTTTCCGTGAGGAGTGGATCCAGAAGATCACCGAAGAGAAGGTCGCGCTTTAAGGGACCCTGGGATAACTGCCACTTTTGGCGAACTCCCGCTTGCCAAGGGCGAATCCATAGGAGTCTTCTTGCCGTAGTAGAAGCTGCAATAGACTTAGCAGAAAATCTAGTAGATTGCAAGGTGGCATCAGCCACGTACTGGGCAGCTGCAAAGACCTTGTTGAAGTCTTGTTGACCTCTCAAGTCATCGGGAGGAATATGCTGTTGAAGTTGGCGAAGCCACAGCAGCATGGCTCTGGAGAAAAAGGAAGCCGCTGCAGAGCTTTTAGTGGCCCAGGAATCAGCGGTGAATCCTCTTTTGAGCATTTGCTCAATGCGCTTGTCCTCTGGGCGGAGGACTTCCTCCGCCTCGCCTGGCACAGCCGCTGCCGAGTGAAGAATCTTGACAGGTTCATCCGGTTTGGGAAAGGATAGAAGCTCTTCATAGGAAGAGGAAAGTTTGTACAACTTTCTGTCCTTGGTGGAGGGATTAAGGCCAGAGGCTGGAAATTCCCACTGCTTGAGTAAAGCATCTTTAAACAACTTAGGCATAGGAATTACCTCGTTATCCTCCTGTTCCTCTGTGAAGTAAGGTAAATTCTCCTCCGGGGGATCAGTGGAAGTGGAGGCTTGTTTCTCCTGGGCCGCTAATCCCGTAGAAATTCTAGCTTTGAGGAGGAGAGATTTGAATAATTGAGAAGGAAAAATAGTAATTGGAGGAGGAACCTTTATTTGGGATTCCTCATCATCTGATAAGCCTTGAAAAGCATCCTCATCATCCTCTATATCCTCATATTCATCCTGGGAGGAATCTGAATCATCCTGCATAGGAGCTCTGACCGCTGGGGGAGAACCCAAGGGGCGGGAGGAGCGAGAAGGAGGAAGAGGTAAGGGAAGCTCATTGATGGTGGAGAGTTTGGCATCAATGGCTTTGGACAACACAGCAAAAATAGACTGGAACTCAGGAGGTAAGCTGGAAATATCAGCAGAAATGGCAGAAGAATCCCTAAAGGCCTGGGAGGATCCTGGCTGGGGGGAATCTTCAATAATATCTGGTTCCTCTGGACCTATGCCCCATAGGTTAGGTTGGGGTCTGTCTAGGTTTGGCTCATCCAGAGATAACACAGGGACCCCAGAAGGAGGAAGACTAGAAGCCTCTGGTGGGTCTTGACTACTGATTACTTGGGCCTGCACTTTCAAACGTTTTGCTGATTTGTCATGGATTTTTTGTAGGGCTAGGTCCCTTCTCTTCTCGGCCCTGGTGACCTTGGTCGAGGGGCGGGCCCCTGGAGAAGAGGAGGAAGAGGCCTGGGGGATACTAGTAATCTCATCGCCTGTAGGCCTGGCCTCTCTGGGACCTTTAGTTGTGCCTCTCTTGGGAAAAGTAGCCATAGTCTGACAATTAACAGAAGACAAGGCTGAGCCAATAACTGAATAATAAGGAGAAGAATTTCAAGGACTTCCCAAGAGGAATGGATCCTGCTTCGAGGCCTCGAAGCTGCTGAAACTTGAGGACAATCTGGGCAAACCCAGAGTTCGTGCCCCCAAATCCAGCGGGGCCAGCCTCCCTAAACTTTATAATTAAGTAAACCAAGGCACTCTGGTTGGAGGCTTAGCCGGTGGAGAATTTAGCCTGGGACCCCCAAGGCCCGCTCCGGGATCCACGCGGTGGACTGAGGCCTACGCGGCTGGCAGGAGGCCAACACGAGAGGCCTAGATTTAAAAAGGGCGCGAAGGCCTTCGCGCCGAAAAAATCGCCCCGTAGATTTCTTAAAGGGGAAGCGATCGACTAAGTCCAGGAGACTAGAAGGCGTCTCACTCCGCAGGAGGTATTTCTTAAGCCCTTAAATATATTGTATACAATAAATAATCAATAATTCAATAGATTAATACTTGCACCAGGACCTCCAGGCCAAAGGATTAGAAGAATCCACAAGCGGCCGCAGGAATCGTAACCGGCAAAACCGCCGGGGGGAAACGAAACCGCAACTTCTCCAAAGGAAAAAAGCCGAGCCGCAAACGGCTGGCGCTATTGGTGCAAGTAAATAATAATGATAAAACAAATCTTACTACTTTTGAAGAAAAGGATCGAAGGGAAGGTGTTAGAATGTTGAACGAGCTATCACAATACAACCGCAGGATATGCGAACTGAGCGAATTCTGGGGAAGGGGCGGATCCGGCAAGCTTTTTTAATACTAGGCTCAGTTCCACCGGATTGGACATGAGCAACCCATGTGACTGCTGGACCCGCTCCTTCAGTACGGAGAAACACTGCTCTAGAAGCTCCCCTGGAGCCTGGGAAGGGAAAAAACACCCTTCCCACCCCCACTCCCCCGGAGGCCCTCTGGAAGCTGAAAATACCCTGCCAGAGCTTCCGTGCGAACTGAAAATCAACTGGCAGGTGCGCACATGGATGCTGGAACTAAGCTAGGGCAATGGCTCGCATGCCGGCAGATATGGCTCCACGTGCCACCATGGTACCCACCATCACTGTCTTATAATATTACGTATTTCTTCTCTAGAACTGATCTTCATGTTCAGACCTCCAGGTCAGCAGACGTCGAGTCTGACTTTTAGGAAGCAATGGGCTAAAAGGTGCTAAGAAAAGATCCCCACCTGGAAGCACCACATGCAAGATGAACTAGTGGTGGGGGTCACATATTCTCCATGTATAACTACCACATGCATTTGTCTCTCCACTGCAAATCTGATCGTTGTTTCTTCACCATTATTAATAGTAGAGAAATACTTTCCTTCCCTTTCCCCATCAAACCTACTACTGACCACAACAGAGAAATGACAATGTACAATAGAAAATTAATTAATTTATTTATTTTATTATTTATTACTTAGATTTGTATGCCGCCCCTCTCCGAAGACTATGATTATAACCAGCACTCTTGTGGGAAAAAAAGAATGAAGTTCCTATTTTCTTTCTTTTCATTCAGACTACTGGTGTTCTCTACTTGGATTCAGCTCACAACTAATCTGTTGGGTGGAAAAGATAAACAGGCAAGAGTTTGGGTGAGGGAGCCACAAGAAGAACAGGTTACATGTAGTTCAAAGCTATCCATTTGTAATCTGGATTAATGACAGACAACTTGCAATTCATACACTCTCAGTATCACATATAGACCTGATTTTTTTATGCGTCAATGTTTGTTTTGTCTTTTTATAGGCTTGAGGATCAATTAAGAGCAAATATATACAAAATCTGTATTACCATATTTTTTGGAGAATAAGATGCATCTTCTACACACACACACACACACACACACACACACACACACACACACCAAAAGAGGCTGAAAATTTTAGTGTGTTTTATATTCCAGTCTTATAATGCCAGTGAAGCAATCTTCCGTGCTTTGCTAGCAAGTGATCTTCTGCCTTTTTTTCTCAGCCCTAATGAGGTGGGGGAACCAGCCTTCAGAATGGGTTTGTCCTTGTTCAATCATCTTGAGGATCGAGTCAGTCTCATTTGAATAATTGCTAGGATCCTCAAGATGATTGGTTGAGGACAAACCCATTCTGAAGGCTGGTTCCACTCCCGGAAGGAGAAGTGAAGTGTTTTAGAAACTATTTTTTATCCCCAACCAGGAGATAAAAAGCAAGCACAAGTGCTCAAAACCAGCAAATTAATGTGTTGAAGCCAGATGAATATACCTGGTAGGCAAATTATTTTTTCCCTATTTTCTTCCCCCAAAACCAAGGTATGTCTTATACTCTGGTGTGTCTTACCCTCTGAAAAATACAGTATATAACAAAAATATACAATTTATGTGTATAAGATCAATATTTTACTACTGCATTTTAAAAACTGAAAATTGGTGAGAAAACATATGGAATTGACTGATGATTAATATGAATAAACTGGCAAGGGTCACATAGAACAGCTTGTTTATTGTTGTTTTAAACAATCCCTGTGCTGACTCATGACACCATAAAACATTACAAATAAAGCTGATGGAATCACTAATATTTTTATAAATGCTTTTTGTGAACAGCTAAATCTATTTTTTAAGAAATAAAGAACAGATCACTTCTCAACACTTGTCCAATCCATGAATATGTACCCAAACTTTTAAACAAAAAGCAATTTTTGAATTACTGCCCAAATGCCAAATATTATAGCCACCTAGATTAGAAAGGTAGAAATCTTCTCATTGTTGGTGTTATTCATATTATTGTTGCTAATATTTGAAGTCTCTCAAAATATCCCAATTTGCATTCTGCATACTGGCCATCCCAATCTATGACAATGGACAGGACTGTGCCGCCTTGCTCACACACACACTCACACACCACAGTGAGTCAATAGACTTTATTCAACACACAAACACACACACACAAACACACACATAAACACATACACACCTGCAATTACAAGAAAGTCCACACAATATTCATGTTTGGCTGCTCCACTCAGCGAGACTGGAGCAATACAAGAGTTCTGGCAACCTCAATCCACGAAACCCAAAACACAGCCTGGAGTCAGTCCAAAGTCCAAAACAGGAGTTGCATTGAGACTTGGATTCACAAAATAAGAACACAGAACAAGGAACCAGACACATTGTTCCAGCAAAGCCCATCTCTAAGGGAAGGATTAAATAGGCAATGCCAGTGTGGTCCTTCATGATGGGCCAGGTTGGCTCCTTGCAAATAGCATTGCGCCTATTTTCTTTCTGCTCTGGAGTGCTTGGATTGGGAGATGCGGACTCCCCTTCTTCACTAACTACCAGAAGCTGCTCATGCTCCTAGCCCGGAGCCTCCAGTCTAACCTGCTGCAGTTGTCACTTCCTCAGTTCAGGCTCAGCCTACCAGCCATCTAATCAATCCACCTCTTCTTCCTCTGAACTCACATCCAGAAAAGGGTCCAGATAAGGGTTTGTTAGCAGTCTTCTCTGTGCTGGCACCAACTTTTGGAATTCCTCTTTCCTCAATATAAAGCTGGCAGTAACATTATCATTTTCTCTAGCCATCGGTCTGGCAGTGTCACTTAATCTTGCACTTAGGATGTAATGTGCAGAACCTGTTCATGTCGTTTACCTTAAGTACTTCAATAACCATAAAACACTGATGGAGGTGTTTAATTTTTTATAATTTATTTCGCCTAGTTTATTGAGACCAATCCTGTAAACACTGTCACATATTATAAATCCATCAAATGGAAAATAACGTTTTCTTAATTCTGTCACACAACGTTAAAGAAGTCAGAGATCAAATCACAATATACAAAGCACATGCTCAGTCTCTCAGCTATAACTCCTCTGCAAGAAAAAAAAGTATTCTATTTCATTAAATAATAGTCATCGCACATGATGTCAATGCATTGCAATATATCCTCCCAAAATTACCATTTAGACAAGATGAGAGATTAGCAGTAAATCAAGATGACTTTAACCTTTTGCCCCAGGTTCCCTTCCTGTCCTGCCATGTATTACAAATTATTTAAGGAAACACCACAACCTCCTGTTCCAAAAGATTATTAAGTTCATTTCTTGATAATCTTCAAAGAAGCATCCTTTTTAATGGCTGAAAAGCTGCAATCTGTTTTCTGAGCTGCAGTAAATTGCTTTTCAGACTGTGACTGAAATAGACTTACATTTGTTCAGGGACTAAAAATGCCAGAATACAGTGTGTAGGGAGGGGGCATTCATTATTTTGAAATCTTGTGTTTTATTTTGGTTTTTGGTCATGCAAATCTGTTAAGATGACTGCACATTTTTCTATGTAGCAAAAGCAACTCTGAACACACTATGTTACTTCCCTGAACGACTCGTCATGAGATTCCTGGCATTTAAATCATCTTCTGCAAATGGGAAATGTAGTCCCATCCAGAAGATATTAGGGCATTTAAGGGGCACTTCTGATAAACATTTGTTGAATCATTTCCTATGTCAATTTTTATTCTAAATAACTAGATGAATGGACAGAATTAATACACCCCACTCCAAAAATAAAACAAAAGATTACATCGTCTCTATTTTATAGGATTCTGAAATGGGATTTTAAAATACAAAGCACAAAAGCTTCCATGAACACATGTAATACTATTGTGCCATGATGAAGTTAGTAACACAGTGCCAGCCTTGTGCAGGTGGATGCCACTACTTTCCAGCACACATGCTAAGGCCTTGAAGCCTCCTCATCAGAGTAGAACTCACCACAATCCATACAAGAGGCAACAGATCCAACAGAAAACCTAATTTTAACTTACTGTTTCGTTATGGAAGAAATAAAACATCCTTGTGACTGGATTAGGAACTGTTTGGTTTTATTGTAATAGATGAAAGATGAATAGGAGATTTGGATACAAAAAGGGAATGGCCGCAAAAACTAAAATATGATTCTGTAATCGGTACATTCTACAAAGTATTATTTTTAAAACGGTCATACTTAGATTTATTAGATTTGTATGCTGCCCCTCTCCGAAGACATATATTATCACTGATACAGACTGCATTCTTAACTTTCAATTTTAGGCTGTTACATAACGACACTAATACATCTAGCATTTTGAATGGCCAAACCAGCGGTGAGCTACAAGCCGGAATGCTAAATTGCGCTTGCCGCTGTGGATCGTTAGTTCTTGTGGGACCAGTGCGATTTTGCTGCTGCACCTGTGAAATTAGCAAAATCGCGCACGAAGCCGCAGGTAAAACCTCGCTGAAACACGGGTGCAATTTTGCTACCTTCACAGGCCTTGCTCTGATAATTAAAACATGTCTCCTATATCTGACCACCAAAAGTCTTTTCCCACTGGTCTCTCATACTTCATTCTTTATGTCGTTCACCTTTCCTTGTCTATCCATTACAGCTACAGCTGACTATTACCTCAGAGAGAGAGGCCACTACAAATTGATTGACTGGAGGTATTCTAATTGGGATACGGCCATCTTCCTTCATCCTGCCTTCACCTTCTGACTGCAACATTGGCATCTTCAGTATGCCTCATTCCAAGGCCCAACGTTATCTAATTGTAAGTGCACAAAGGGTAAAATATGCCCTGCATCATAAGGAATATTTCCAGGCCAACTATGGGTTATCAAAAAGAGTGACAACAGAATACTGGGATGAGACCAAAAATCAACCTCACTTCAAAAATAACTGACCCAAGGCAGAGCCTTAAGATGCTTGTTAGATAAGAGAAGTAACCTTATGCTAAAATTGACATCTGGAAATTGTATCCATGGGCTAATGCCTACTTGAATAAATCTCCTTCTTCAGTTACATCATGCTAACTCTATTAATACCTTAAAATAGCACCAAACACATGAAGTATAAAAATAAAGTAATTATAACCTTTTGAAGAAATTAAAAATAACATCTTGTTATTAGGGGATAGAAAACAATCTGTAATTAAAGCCATTCTACTTCGCTTCCATCTTGTGGCTTGGAATGGCAAATGTTATTAAGGTATATCACTATCTAAGTCTGGAGCTGTCAACAACATTCACCTCTCAAAAGCTCATGGTCCCATTTAGCTTATATCTTTAGGAAAAGAAGCCAAAGAGTAAGGAGGACAAAGGAGACACTAAAAAAGTAGAGTGAGCAGCAAAATGGGGCTTGGCTTTGTTATTGCTTCTATCCTGCACACAATGACATATGAAACAACTCCAACTCTCAGCAAAAGACTTAGGAATTCCTTTCAGCTCTGTTTTGTACAGTTTCTTAAAATCTTGAAATAAATAATCCTTAGACATTCTTTTTATTGTTCCTAGGACTTGAAACTAAAAGCAAAAAAAAAAAAGCAGTAGTCGTGCCATATGCCTCACTGTTCAAATGAAGAATATCTCCCTGCAAAAATATAAATGCTGACTCTCAAATCCAATGCTACTGCAATTGAACTCAATTGTCATTTAGGATAGAGGTCCCCAACAACACACACACCCCTCGTGGCAGACCAAAACATCCAGACTGGTTGAGTCTGTTGAAAATCAGGCCGTACAGGAGGTGAGGGAGTGCACCAAGCTTCATTTGTGGGGTTGGGTTCTGCGTGCAAACCCATCCCCTTCCCCCTCCATGCAGCATGCCATCACTGACCCATGAAGCCAAAAATGGTGGGGAATTCTGATTTAGGGCATCCCCAGCACCAAATCCCTGCTGAGTAAAGTGACATGTCAAAAGAGTCAAAAAGAGCTTTAAATGTGGCAAGACAGTTTTCAGACTGATACCTTGACACTTCTATCTATTCTTGCTTGTTGTTGGGAAGATCTGGCATTGCCATCACTTACAGAAGAAGTAGAAAAGGAGCAAGAAAAGAAGTGATGGCTTTATCCTAGGGTGCATCAGGAGCTTTAAAGGCTACTGAATATTAGCCTTTAAAGCTCCTTCCTTCCTTCCCTCCCTCCCTCCCTTCCTTCCCTTCCTTCCTTCCCTTCTTCCATCCTTTCTTCCTTTCTTCCTTCCCTTCCTTCCTTCCTTCCCTTCCTTCCTTCCTTCCCTTCCTTCCATCCTTCCTTCCCTTCCTTCCTTCCTTCCTTCCTTCCCTTCCTTCCTTCCTTCCTTCCTTCCTTCCCTTCCTTCCTTCCTTCCTTATTGAAGCAGAAAAGTCCATGAGTGACCCAAGACGAAGCTGATTACAGCCTATTCCTATTTGATTTCAGGAATGAGTCAAGCTCAGAAAAGTCACATTGAACTTCTCTGAAGAACAGAAGATTACAAATACCATAAGCTGAAAGACAGATACACTTCCTAAAAATATAAAAACAAAAAGATATATATTTACTGACATCAGGGACCGTGTTGTTCTATGTGACCCATGCCAGTTTATTCCTATTAATCATCAATCAACTCTGACTGATTTCTTATCCCTTTGCAAATTTAAAATGTGGTAGTAAAATATGGATCTTATGCACATAAATAAATTGTACGGTTTTGTATATTTTGGCTATATAATATAAATTTCATATGCATTTTGTATATTTTGGAAATTCAGTTGAAAACTGAATTGAAACTTATAGTGAAGTGCAAAAATTAAGGACCAATATGATAGCATAGAAAAAGTTTTTAAAAAAACAGGTTGCAAAAAATATTTCAACATATCCATCACACATGCCCAAAGTGTTTCTACATCGTGGGTATATCAATAATGAAACATTCTCCATTCTCCCTTAGCACACTATAGTTAAATAAAACTTATATCCATGTACAAAAACTGCTGGTTTTCAAACCTGCTGGTTTCCTATTTCTTGCACTGATTGATCTTGATGCTTGACTTAAGCCATGAAAAAGCAGATTTTAGATATTAGGCATCTACTACATATTTTTCTCCTTTAGTATAAAATTTCACTTGCTTGCAAAGATAAACTAAGGAGAAGAGGAACAAGAGACGCTGACCTAATGTTCCAGCTTCCGCTGTTCTTCTCATCTTTCAATACTTTCCCCTTCCTTTAAAGAATCAGCTCATTAACAAAATCATTTACATTCAATTCCTAACTCACTATAGCTCATGACATTAAAGCACGTTACTATGCTTTAAACATCTCCACAGCAGCAATGTGTATTAAAATACTACATAAAATATTAAAACAAATTAATCTCATAATATATACCGTATTTTTCAGAGTATAAGATGTACCGGAATATAAGACGCACCTTAGTTTTTGGGGAGGAAAACAGGGAAAAGAATATGCTTACCAGGTATTCATCTAGAGTCCTTAGTATGGTCAGCATCAGCACATTATTTTATCCCCTGGTTAAGGGCTTAAAAAAACTCATTCTGAGAGATTAACAAGTAACAAGAAACATGCTTGTAAGCCAGTAAAGAGCTGGGAACAACATTAGCACCTGGAAATAAACAGTCTGAGCAGGTAGAGCAATGGGAAAAAACCCTGCAAAGACTTAGGGCTTGGAAAACATTCTTCTTTGCAGAGAGTAAGAATGAAAGAGCCTGCAAGTTAAGAGTTGGGAAAATCATTAGCAGCTAGTTACGGCTGGGGGGGGGAGGAGGAGGTAGAGCTATATTTGGAGTATAAGACGCACCCAAATTATCAGCCTCTTTTAGGGAGGAAAAAGGTGCATCTTATACTTTGAAAAATACTAAGTCATGGACATTTCAGAGGCAAACAAGTGTTTACAAAATTACCACTCTTTGAAGTCCCAACTGAGGTTGAGCCATCAAGGACATCAATATTCAATAGGGGTCAGATGAAAATAATTAGGATGGGGCTCAGTGGCCTGGATATTGCTCAGAGAAAATAATATAGGGGTAACAATATTATTGGTAGGGAAGAACAGCATCTAGTCATAATGCTCTCAAATTAGATTAGGATCGAAACCCTCAAGGGCTACAAAATTTCATCCAGAATAATCTTACAGCAAAGCTACATCTTTCTACAACATATTAACAGTAGCTGTAAAGATGTTGCTAGCAAGATCTCCTATTGCTACAATACAGTTATGAATCTTCTAACAATAAATTTCTTCTCTCCCCTGCAAAAAAACAAAATCCAGACACACACACCCTACATACATATCAAATTTTCTAAGTCAAAACTATTGTTTAGCATTTACCTCAAAGACAATCATAGATCTTTTGAGATGTCTTCAAATCAGTGTTGATTCCTGGCAACTGCCTGGAAAAGTCCATGCATTTTTCTTGGCAAGTTTTCAGATATGAATTATCAGCTTCCTAAGGCTGAGATTGTCCCAAAGTCACCCAACTTGCCTAGTGACTAAGATCACACTTGAACCCACTGTCCCCCAGTTTCAAGCCTGATGCCTTAAGCACTACAGCAAATTGGCTCTCTTCTCAGAGCTTAATGGGGAAAAATGCATAGAAACAATATTAACAAGTTTAAAAATGTATAAGCTGTGGAGTCGTATTAATCACAATGCAATCTATCTCTATATAATTCATGTCTCAAAAGAACAATATCCACAACTGGATTACTGGATTCCTGTCAAACAGGCAACAAGTGGTCAAAATAGGAAGCTCCATATCCACACCCATCCCTGTTAAAAGCGGTGTCCCCCAAGGTAGTGTACTGGCACCTACGCTCTTCATTCTCTACATCAATGATCTTTGTGATCTCTTCACAAGCAACTATGTTCTTTTGCAGATGATGTAAAACTCTTCAACACCACTGATAACACAACTACTGTACCAAAAGACCTAGACTCAGTTTCTGACTGGTCCAACACATGGCAACTCCAAATCTCAACCAGCAAATGCTCTGTCCTACATATCGGCAAAAAGAATCAGAACTTCAAATACAAACTGAATAAACAAAATCTCACAGATAATCCCCACTCAATCAAGGACCTTGGAATACTAATAACAAAAGATCTAAATGCCAAAGCCCACTTCAACAACATTGCCAAGAAGTCCTCAAGAGTTGTTAATCTAATCCTATGTAGCTTCTGCTCTGGATATCTCACACTATTTACCAGAGCTTACAAAACATTCGCCAGACCCATCCTAGAATACAGCTCATCTGTTTGGAACCCATAACACATTTCTGACATTAAAACCCTCGAAAATGTCCAAAGATACTTCACCAGAAGAGCCCTTCACTCCTCTACCCGAAACAGAATTCCCTACGAGACTAGACTTACAATCCTGGGTCTTGAAAGCTTAGAACTATGACGCCTTAAACATGATCTAAGTATTGCCCACAAGATCATATGCTGCAATGTCCTGCCTATCAAAGACTACTTCAGTTTCAACCACAACAACATAAGAGCACACAACAGATTCAAGCTTAATATTAACCTCTCCAAACTTGACTGTAAAAAATACGACTTTAGTAATCGAGTTGTTGAAGTGTGGAACTCATTACCGGACTCTGTAGTGTCATCCCCTAACCCCCAACACTTTACCCTTAGACTATCCACAGTTGATCTCTCCAGATTCTTAAGAGGTCAGTAAGGGACGTACATAAGCGCACTAGAGTGCCTTCCATCCCCTGTCCTATAATCTCTCCTATATCTCTATAAGCTTCATTGTATATTATTGTGTATTGGACAAAATAAATAAATAAAAATAAATAAAATAAAAATAAAATACAAGGAATAAATTGGAATCACTTTATGATATGTAAATAGATATATTGCTCTTGAGTTAAAATGGTATTTATAAAATATGCTCCCATTCTAGTGGAGGGGTACGAATATTGTCTGGTGGTGGGCACAAATCACTGAGCACTTGTTGTATGTTGTGTGTGTGTTTTATTTTTTAAAATCAATAAAATAATAATTATTAATAATAATAATTTATTAGGTTTGTATGCCACCCCTTAACGAAAACTCGGGGCGGCTCACAACAATAAAGGTTATTTTTTAAAAAGGTAAGCCTGGGATCACCGTTTTAGTAGCAGAAAGAGCGATGTGTGTGCATCTGCATGTCTCTGCTGCGCTCATGTGCACCCCTGCGCACCCCCGCATGATATTTCGCTTCTGCGTATGCACGGAAGCAAAGAAATTGGTGAAAATTGCCAAAATCTCGTGCAAGGTTGCCTTTCTTTGCTTTGCTTCTGCGCATTGGCTATATTATCCACTCACAATTAATCATTTGACTAACAATAGTGTTCTCTGAATGAGAAAGACTGCTCACATTCTATATTCTTCTTTCAAACATTCTCTCTATAGATTCTAACTAAAATAACTCACAATTCCAACTTCATTTGCAAATGACCATTAGAATGTTCCATTGACATCTGGATCCTAAATTTAGAACTCCTAATCAAACTATTTTGTAAACATTTTAATCATGATTGAATCATGAATATTTAACACTTCAATTACACCGACTTCAAACTTATTGCATGAAGAGTTTTCAGTGTAACACATACAGAGATACTGTGAAAGAAACAGTACTGTAATAATATGTGCATTTATTCTTTATATAAGCAAATGTGCATGATACTGTTCAACCAGATTGTTCATTCCCATTATACTTTATAGCTTAATAAGTTAACATTCATACAATTCTGAGTAAACAGGGTCAGACATCTAAATTCCCTGCACTGTACATTCTACTGCAGGTTAATCTTTTCTGCCAGTCCTCCAGTGATTGGAACTTGGCCAAAACTGCTTTTTCAATATCCTTTTGAAGATTAAGAAAGAGCAGCTTAATGATAAGGGCACAAGAGGATACTGATGTCTATGATCCCACTTCATTACAAAGATACTAAATGGCATTCAAAATTATAGGCATGTTTTAATAGCAACATGCTTTTACAAACTCACATTTATAATGGGAATACAGTGATCCCCCGCTCGTTGCGAGGGTTCCGTTCCAGGACCCCCCGCAACGAGCGGGTTTTCGCGAAGTAGCGCTGCGGAAGTAAAAACACCATCTGCGCATGTGCAGATGGTGTTTTTACTCCCGCAGCGCTAGCGAGGAGCCGAAGATTGGGGGCGGCGCGGCTGTTTTAAAACGTCGCCGCCGGCATGGGGGGCTTCCTAGCAGCCCCCCAAACCCGTGTTGGGGGTCCGGGGCGTGCTGGCAAGCCCCCCATGCCGGCGGCGACATTTTAAAACAGCCGCGCCGCCCCCAATCTTCGGCTCCTCGCTAGCGGGCAGGCAGGCGGCGGACAAGCCTTTCGCTGGCGCTGGCTCTCGCCGCTTTCGAGCTGAGTCCTGGAGCGAATTCGCTTCAGGACTCAGCTCAAAAGCGGTGAGAATGAACGGCGTGGGCGGGCGAAGGGCGGGCGGCAGCGAGGAGTTTGCGTGGGCGGTGGGGAAACTCCTTGCTGATGCCCGCTGCTCGCCCTCCCGCCAGCAAGAGGGGGAAGACCCAGGGAAGCCGCCCAGCAGCTGATCTGCCGGGCGCCATCTACGCATGCGTGCCCATAGAAAAAAAGGGCACACATGCGCAGATGGTGTTTTGACTTCCGGGTTGAAAAATCGCAAATTACCCTGTTCGCAATGGTCGGGGACGCAATAACCGGGGTATTACTGTACAGGAAAATATCCATGCATAATAGGCCTGCTTTTCTATCAACAGAATTGATGTTCTAGGACAGTGATGGTGAACCATCAGCTCCAATGTGCATGTGTATGCTGGCCAGCTGATTTTTTGCTTGCACAGAGGCTCTGGGAAGATGTTTTTGGCTTCCGGAGAGTCCCCGAGGGGTGGGGGAGGGTGTTTTTACACTACCCTGCATCCAGGGAAGGCTTTGGAGCCTGGGGAGGGCAAAACACGAGTCTGCTGGGCCCACCAGAAGTTGGGAAACAAGCTGTTTCCAGCCTCCAAAGGGCCTCCAAGGGGGTGGGAAGCAGATTTTACCCTCCCCAGGCATTGAATTATGGATGTGGGCACTCGCGCATGCGTGATAGCGTGTGTGCACGCTCTTTTGGCACCCAAGGAAAAAAAGGTTTGCCATCACTGTTCTAGGAGGTACAAGGAATGAAAGAATATTTAACTTCAGAAAAGTTTCAAAAGAGCTGATTGAACTGATTTTCATGTTCCACGAAATCCCAGAAATACTAAGAATTCTTCAATTAAAAGTTAATTGTGAACAAGCTTCCCTGAAAAATAACATTTTCATCTTCTGTAACCATCTCCCGCAATGAAAATCTTGGGGATAGCATTACATGTATTCTTTCTCAGTTCAACAGCAAAGGCTAAAACAATATTCTTATAAACTGGTTGTGTTCCTTAAAACAAATCGCAAATCACTTTGCAATAACAGGAAGTTTCATGTTAGACTAGCAGAGGTTTTCAGCAAATAGGCTGATCCTGAAATGCCACTTGAAAAAGCATGTATAAAAGAATTACTCACAAAACATAATGAGAGAGGGGTGTGTGGGTGGGGGAGAGATACAACAAAATTACAATATTGCAAACAAGGAGAAAGTAAGAGAACTACAAGGTCAGAGCAGCAGAAAATCAATTTCAATAGATAATTTGTAAAAAAAAAATCATTAGAACAAAAAGTTATTTTGCTCTTTCAAAAGTTCTAGATGTAACTAGACATTAACTCATGTAACCAGTTGCTTTCTACCTCTCCTTTTACTTATCTTGGTGTGCCACTCCCTGCTTTTATCAACTGTTTTACTGGACTGAAGATTTAAGCAAACTATTAATTTTATTTTATTTTATTTTATTTATTTATTTTGTCCAAAACACAATGAGGTTGCAGGGGATATACACATAGTACATCAATCAATGGAAGAATAGAGGAGAAGATGTAGGAATAATAAAGTAGGAGAAGAGATAGAGATAGATAGATAGATAGATAGATAGATAGATAGATAGATAGATAGATAGATAGATAGATAGATAGAGATAGAAATATATGGAGATATAGTGATAGAAGAAAAAGATAGAGAGTTATAGAAGAGACAATAGGACAGGGGACAGGAGGCACGCTTGTGCACTTATGCATGCCCCTTACTGACCTCTTAGGAATCTGGAGAGGTCAACCATGGATAGTCTAAGGGTTAAATGTTGGGGTAAGGGTATGACACTACAGAGTCCGGTAATGAGTTCCTCGCTTCGACAACTCAATTGCTAAAGTTGTATTTTTTACAGTCAGGTTGAGATTTGGAGTTGCCAGGTGTTAGACAGCATCAAGCTCTTTTTGGAGGATAGCTGTGTTATCAGTGGTGTTGAAGAGTTTGACATTGTCCACAAAGAGAACTAAGTTGCTTGTGATGTGATCACAAAGGACTTTGATGTATATAATGAAGAGTCTTGGTCCTAGTATGCTGTCCTGGGGAACGCCGCTTTTGACAGGGACGGGGGTGTCTTTGATAGGAATGCTGTAATCCAGCTGTGGAGGGATCCTGAGATACCATAGGATTTGTGCTTTACAGAAGTCAATATAAATTGCATCTATGGATTTACCTTGATCTAGATAGGTAGTCCATATGTTTTTACAGTGAAGGAGTTGCAAGTTGCAGGATAATTTTCTTCTGAATCCATATTGTTTCTTGGAGAGTAGGTTATTTGTTTCTAGGTAAAGAGTAATAGTAGAAAGTAATAGTAGAAAGTAGAAGTTGAAGAATTGTACAGCCTCCTTGCCTCCTTTTTTTTTTTACACCATCCTATCCTAACCAAATTACTTCAGTTCATTAGAACAGTTTCCCATCATGATGAAGGGTGGAAGAAAAATAGAATTGAGAAGCTCTACTTTCTGTGCTTTTCCCAATCATCCACCTGACCCACTAGACTGGGGAGGCAAGGAGATATACCTGATGGGACTGAGAAGTGGGAGCACGTGTAGTGGCTCCCTCCCTTTGGAACGACATCCCCACAGTGATTAGATTGTCCCCCACTTCTTAGGGGACCTAGAGTGGGATGAAGCTCATTAAGTGGCTTGTTTGCTTGTGTGTTGTAGTAAGATGGGAGAGTAGGGGGTTATTCCTTTATATTGGGTTTTTATTATCCGTAAGTTGCCCAGAGTCACTGAGGACAAGGGGGGTAGGCAAATAAAAAATAAAAAAATTACTAAGTTATCATTTTCTCTTTGCAAACAGCCCACCCCTTTTTTTCTCCTCTTCTTTCTGATATAGCCCCCAAAAGCCAGTTTTGTTGTTATTGACATCTTTTGCGAACTTAAGATTATTTTGTACTTTAGCTCTCCTAACTTTCTTTTGGCATATTAGCTGCCTGCTGGTGCACACACTTCCTTGCACTTATATTCAATTTTTCTATATGTCCCTTTTAATGTCAATTTCCCTTTTTCTCCTTTGCTGAATACCCACTTTCAGATTGCTGCTCCTTCCAAGTAGTTTTTGAGAAACCAATAGACAGCAATATTAGTCAGTAAATGAGTACCACCTTCAATGAGCAGACTTTAAAAAGATAAATAAACCACTTACAATTACATTATCACATCACATGAATACAGAAAACTATCTTATAAGAATCAGACATATTATGCATCTTCAACATACTGACAACAATTCTCCAAGGTCATTGATAAGACTCTTCCATGTCTGGAGAGGACAGAGATAGCGAATGAGACGTTTTGTGCATGGACACAAAATGTGTGTACTATTATCCACTTTCCAATAAAGGAACAGCTCAACAGTAGTAGAGAGAATTTCCACTAGGGACTCCATCAGCAGCTGGCAGAGGGGCAGAACACTTTCTCACAGCTAGTCCCATATGAAGCATATTAATATTCCAACATAGTATGGAAATGTTTTCAACAATTTGTCTTCAAGGTGGCAGAGGACTCAGGCAAGCATTTTATTCCATATGCTTAGGACTGGTCAGACCCAGAGAGATATTGTGCTGTATTTGCATTAACTAAAAATATACTTTTAATATTTCATGAGAATGGCAGACTGTAACAGCAATCTGTCTTTCAGGAAGCTTATCCACCATATATCCATAATATCTTTTATAAGGAATTCTAGCATCAGAATGAGAAGGGAGCTAGAAGCGTATGTAGTCCAGCTCCCTACAGTACTTACTTACTTACTGACTGACTGACTGACTGACTGACTGACTGACTGACTGACTGACTGACTGACTGACTGACTGACTGACTTACTTACTTACTTACTTACTTACTTATTTATTTGATTTGTATGCCGCCCCCCTCCACAGACTTGGGGCGGCTAACAACAGTAATAAAACAGTATATAACAACAATCCAATACTAAAAACAGTTAAAAACCCATTATATAAAAACCAATCATACATACAGACATACCATGCATAAAATTGAAAAGGCCTAGGGGGAAAGTGTATCTCAGTTCCCCCATGCCTGGCGGCAGAGGTGGGTTTTAAGCAGCTTATGAAAGGCAAGGAGGGTGGGGGCAATTCTAATCTCTGGGGGGAGTTGGTTCCAGAGGGCCGGGGCCGCCACAGAGAAGGCTCTTCCCCTGGGTCCCGCCAAGTGACATTGTTTGGTTGACGGGACCCAGAGAAGACCCACTCTGTGGGACCTAACTGGTCGCTGGGATTCGTGCAGCAGAAGGCGGTCCCTGAGGTAATCTGCTCCGGTGCTAGAATCAATAGAAAATATATAGCTTATGGTTGAACTGTGGGGTTCTTCATGCTCCCTGAGCTTGGTTGTTTTCTTGCAGATGTTTCTTTACCTATCTAGATGATATCACCAGAGGAAGTAGGACTGATGTTGTTACCTACAATGTTTTCCCGAAAAAAATACCTGTACTTATCTTCTTTTGACCACCGAAAAACAGCTACGGCTTCTTTTTGGGTGGGTCTAATTACTGACTCATTTCACTGCAGCAACACTGACAGTCTCGCCCAGCAGGACCCCACTGCTGGCCCACGTCTGCAGCCTCTTGCCACTGCTGGCACACATCAACCCTAGCCTCTGTTTCACTGTAGGAGCCTTCCAGAAAGCCTTCTGTAGTTGAGAAACGGGCTCCATATTGACAAGCGCAGTGTTCCCTGACCTCCATTTTTCCATCAGAGGCCTTCCAGAAAGCCCTGTGCAACCAAGAAATGAGGTCTGAATTGACGCGTGTAGCACTTCCGGCCTCCATTTTGCCATCAGAGCTTTCTGGAAAGCCCTCTGCAGCTGATAACAAAGCTCCAAATCAATCTAGAGTTCTGTTATCCTTGTAAAGGGCTTTCTGGAAGCCTCTAATGGAGAAATGGCGGCCAGGGGCCATGAGCGCATCAATCCAGAGCCTGTTTCTCAGCTGCAGAGAGCTTTCTGGAAGGCTCAGATGGCAAAACAGAGGCTAGGATCAACACACAGGAGTGGTGGCAAGTGGCTGCAGAAATGGGCTACAGAAGCAGCAGCTGCAGAAGAAGGCGAGGCAGGTGTCGGGCTGTGCAAGTCCTGGTAAGTAGGGCAGCTCCACCATCCACCATCACCACTCTAGCTTAATTTTTCCCTCATCTCACCCGCTGCAAATTAGGGTGGGTGAGGTCTTAATTAGGGATAATTTGGGGGTAGGGGTTAATTTGAGTGTCTGCATTCAAAAACATGATAGAGCTTCTTTGGGGGTAGGTCTTGTTTTAGGGAAAACAAAAGTCGTTGGGTAATGAAACGGCTCCTGAAAAAGCAACCAGGTTCCGGATTTAGAATACAGAATCTGCAATCCAGAAAATTACTTCTTCATATCTCTGATTAAGTAACCTCACATCTGAAAAAGAACCCACTCCATAGGGCTGATATATTAAATCACTTACCTTAACATTAAGCTGAGATGTGTTTCCTATCTGTCCTAATCCTTCAAAGTGTTGGTAATGACCTTTAAAGCCCTACATGGCATTGGGCCAGAATACATCCGGAACCGCCTTCTACCACAAGAATCCCAGCGGCCGATAAGGTCCCACAGAGTTGGCCTTCTCCAGGTCCCGTCGACCAAACAATGTCATTTGGCGGGCCCCAGGGGAAGAGCCTTCTCTGTGGCAGCCCCGGCCCTCTGGAATTAACTCCAGGGTGAGGTATCATCAATATGCGGATGATACCCAGCTTTACATCTCCACCCCATGCCCAGTCAACGAAGCGGTGGAAGTGATGTGCCGGTGCCTGGAGGCTGTTGGGGCCTGGATGGGTGTCAACAGACTCAAACTCAACCCGGATAAGACGGAGTGGCTGTGGGTTTTGCCTCCCAAGGACAACTCCATCTGTCCGTCCATTACCCTGGGGGGGGGAATTATTGACCCCCTCAGAGAGGGTCCGCAACTTGGGCGTCCTCCTCAATCCACAGCTCACATTAGAACAACATCTCTCAGCTGTGGCGAGGGGGGCGTTTGCCCAGGTTCGCCTGGTGCACCAGTTGCGGCCCTATCTGGACCGGGACTCATTGCTCACAGTCACTCATGTCCTCATCACCTCGAGGTTCGACTACTGTAATGCTCTCTACATGGGGCTACCTTTGAAAAGTGTTCGGAAACTTCAGATCGTGCAAAATGCAGCTGCGAGAGCAGTCATGGTCTTACCTAGGTATGCCCATGTTTCTCCATCACTCCGCAGTCTGCATTGGCTGCCGATCAGTTTCCGGTCACAATTCAAAGTGTTGGTTATGACCTTTAAAGCCCTTCATGGCACTGGACCAGAATATCTCCGAGACCGCCTCCTGCCGCACGAATCCCAGCGACCAATTAGGTCCCACAGAGTGGGCCTTCTCCGGGTCCCGTCAACTAAGCAATGTCGGTTGGCGGGCCCCAGGGGAAGAGCCTTCTCTGTGGCGGCACCGGCCCTCTGGAACCAACTCCCCCCGGAGATTAGAACTGCCCCTACTCTTCCTGCCTTCCGTAAACTTCTTAAAACCCACCTTTGCCGTCAGGCATGGGGGAATTGAAACATCTCCCCCTGGGCACGTTTAATTTATATATGGTATGCTTGTGTGTGTGTCTGTTAGTATATGGGTTTTTTTTAAAATCTTTAAAATTTTAAATTGTTTGATTACTTATGATTTGTTTCTACATGTTGTGAGCCACCCCGAGTCTTCGGAGAGGGGCGGCATACAAATCCAAGTAATAAAATAAATAATAATAAATAAAATAAACTCCCCCCCAGAGATTAGAACGGCCCCCACCCTCCTTGTCTTTCGCAAATTACTCAAGACCCACCTTTGTCGCCAGGCATGGGGGAGTTAGGATATTCCTTCCCCTAGGCCATTACAAGTTATGTATGGTATGTTTGTGTGTATGTTTGGTTTTTATAATAAGGGTTTTTAGTTGTTCTATTAAATTGGATTGTTACATGTTGTTTTTTATCATTGTTGTTAGCCGCTCCGAGTCTGCGGAGAGGGGCAGCATACAAATCCAATAAATAAATAAATAAAATAATCCTACATTCTAACTCAAGGCCAGTGTTCAGATATGGCCCACAGGGCCACTCTGGAAACAGCAAAGGACCGCCCTGCAGTGTCTCTGCCAGTGAAAATGGAGTTCAGGAGCACCATGTGCAGCCCTCCCAAGCTGTTTTCTCTGGCAGAGTTTTGCAGGAGGGTGTTGCAGCTGGAAACAGAGCTCGGGAGTCTGTTTTTGATGGCAGAGTGCTTGAGTCACCACAGGCACCCCCGACATGAATGACATCAAAAGATGAAACATAATGCTGATATTGCCCCCAATGAAATCAAGTTTGAGATCTGCTGTAACGCAACAGTATACAACTCTGCTCCATAACCTTTCTTCTCACATACCCTGTTCCCTCACAACTTTCGAACACTTTAATTCTTTTCTTAAAATGTATTCTGTTCTATTCTATAAATTCATAAGGATCATCAATTCTACAGTGACTGCGAACGCATACAGTAAAAACAAGTATGAAATACAATTTTAAAAAGTACAAGAAGAAAAAAAGTCCCTTCATAAATTGTAAGGTTCTTTCTGGTCACATTCAGTTTCTGTCCTTAAATTATAATACCAATGTTGGACACAGAGTTTTAAAGGAATGGTGGGGAGAGAAAATTTTCATTTTCTATTTTTCATACCTACTATGTTTTTCATCAAAGAGCAAGATCTTCAAACTGGCAGCATTTTCAATTTGGCTTCCTCTTCACAGTGTACAGATTAATGTTCCAAAGATTGTAATTTCCTTTTTAAACTTAGATATTTCTAGATGTACTATTAAATAAACACAGTGACCTTTAAAACAACAGATATGTGAAGTGGGCATGCCAGCAACATTTGCCAGTCACTGATAAAGCTTATTTTCTCCGTTGTTGTTTTTTTTCAAAGTCAATGTTAGTATTTTACGAAACAACAATTGAATCACACAGACAGGAAACAAAGCAAAACTCTGTCTACTTCAAATAAATAATCAAATTGTAGAGAGGACATTAAAGGTCAATCCCATCTTAAGGCAGAGCTAAATAATCAGAATCATACATGATTAATGAGCTTTTAATTATTAATAGTAAGAGTTCAATAGGCTGTCATTAAAAAGTTTTAGAAATTGCAAACCTCCCTCACCAGGTTGCAGCCTCTAAAAATTAATATATAATTTTAATCATACAACCTGCTGGTGGGAGCAAGTTGTCCCCAATTGCTTTACTTTAATAAAGTACATTCCCCAATAGCATCAGTCCCTTTGATAATAAGGACAGGGGGCAGATAGTACTTTAATTTCCTGTCATGCTAAACACATTTAGCATGTTGTGTTCAACACGTGAAGCTAAGTACATTTTTTTAGAATGCTAATGGGTAATGGTTTTGTTCTTGGCACTCTTTTTTCTGTGCTTGCCTATACCAAAAAAACATATACAAAATGCAGCTGTATAAACCTGTTTTAGGGTTTAAAGCCTGATCTCTCTCAAATATAATAAGACAATCAGTTGTTAAAACATTTAAAAAGACAGCAATGCTGGAGGACTTTTATCTTCATCTTTAGGGTGTGAGAATGTATGTGATCATAAGTCCTGTTATTTGCAGAGATACAGGTAAGGCCTTGACTTACAATCACAACTGAGTCCCAAATTTCTGCTGTTAAGTAAGACATTTGTTAAGTGAGTTTTGCCCCATTTTATGACCTTTCTTGCCACAGTTGTTAAGTGAATCACTGCAGTTGATACATTAGTAATCCGGTTGTTAAGTGAATCTGGCTTCCCCATTGACTTTGTTTGTTTGTTTGTTTGTTTTGTCCAATACACAATGAGGGTTTTAGTGGGTCTATATATATATACACATAGTAAAATAAATGATGGAGGTTATAGAGGAGATACTCATAGTAAAATATATCTAAGAAATAATAGAAAAGAAGATTATAGTAATAGAATATATCAATGAAAGAATAGAAGAAGAGATATAGGAATAGAAGAAAGGTATAGGAGAAATAGGAGAGCAATAGGACAGGGGAGGGAAGGCACTCTAGTGCACTTGTACTCGCCCCTTACTGACCTCTTAGGAATCTGGATACGTCAACCGTAGAAGGTCACAAAAGGGGATCACATGACATTGGGACACAGCAACAGTCATACATATGAACCAGTGGCCAAGTATCTGAATTTTGATCACATGATCATGGGGATGCTACAAAGGTCATAATTATGAAAAACGGTCATAAGAAGCAGTGAAATCCTCTAAAGTCTGCTACCGGTTTGCTTTGCACACACATGCATGTTGCAGGCAATATCGTGCAGTGCTGAAAAAGGAGCATTTTGAAACATCAGAGTCTGCAAAGGTAAATAAAACAGCGAGAGGGTGATCAGCTGTGCTGCACAATTTAGATTGGCTAGAAAGCAGGAAATTCTGCTTTCTAGCTAATCTAGATCACACGGCACAGCTGATCATCACACAACTGATAGTCAGATATAGTGGTTTGCCCAAACCAGTAGCATTTCACCTCTGGTCATGAGTCACTTTTTTCAATGCCATTTTAACTTTGAATGATCACTAAATGAACTATTTTAAATTGAGGACTGCCTGTACAGTCTACCACAAGTGGCATGAAAGAAGTTTGAATTTAGCACCTTTATATATTAGACAACATACCTGGAAAGGCTGTTTTTACAGTACAAGTTCTATTAGATAACCATATGATTTTTTAATATGTGAAGTGCTGAATCATAAATGTGATCTTATTTATTTATTGCTGTGAGCTGCCCCGAGTCTACAGAGAGGGGCGGCATACAAATATAAATAATAATAATAATAATAATAGTAATAATAATAATAATAATAATAATAATAATAATAATAATAATAATAATAATAATAATATAATTTAGGCTTAGACAGGTAGGTCCAACGTGGTTTTCAGTCTATAGACCAGTAGCTGCTCAGACTAATCTGTCTGAGGTTATTATTCTCACTAATTATTAAAGGGGAAGATTTTTTATTATTATTATTATTAATAGCGATTCAAGGTTTGGCAACAATTGACTGAGCTGCCCATTGATAGGGATATCATCAGACTAAGCAGCCTAAACAAGAAATTGAAGCAATGACAAAGTCCTAAGAAAAATGGCAGAAAGCACCAGAATATCAGCCATTCTCAGGAAGTATAAAGAGAATTCGGTTCTCTCATGCCTTTCTCTGGACCTTTATAAATATCCTACAAGATAAATTGCTAATGATCTAACTGAAATTCTGCAATCTATTTCCACTCTGTCCAACCCACCACCAGACTGATTATTGATTTGTAATCTTCAGATGTCAGACATGCCAGGACACACACTACTAGTAGTCACCTACACTCAAAAAAAGATCTCCATAATCACTATCCTGTAAGTATCTCTGTTGTGAGACACAACCAATTCAATTGCTCAACATTTTGCTTTGGCAGATTTTGTTTTGTTTTGGTACCAAGAATAGCTGGGCTCCAGGATGTAGACATTATTTATCCCATATGCTCTTTCTCAGTAGCCCGAGGATCAATAATTTCCAAAGGAAGCAGATCACTTAATATGCCCCGAGATAGATTTTTTAAAGTGAGTCAGTTATTAATAGATTCAATCTGGCTGTGCACTCTTAACAGGGAGCTACAGCTCTAAACATTCAAAGACAATTGGTGCTGAATTTGCAAGGGAAAGTTGCATTCACATGAACCTAGATTTTCTTCCAAGGTCAAGATTTGAGGGGAAGGGGAAGGAAGGGGAGACATTGATTCCAGAGGCTCAGTGCCAGTTTTCAACAATGAAATTCAGTGGGGAAGCCAACAGGAAGTTAGAAGACACTTCCATTGATATTTTGCCCACCTGCTGTAATTCTGTTTTTCTGTTTATGTCAGTAAAAGACCTTGGAATACTAATATCAAATGATCTAAGTGCCAAAGCCACTGCAACAATATCGCCAAAAAGGCTTCTAGAGTTGTTAACCTGATCCTACGCAGCTTCTGCTCTGGCAATATCACGCTACTCACCAGAGCCTACAAAACTTTTGCCAGACCCATCCTTGAATACAGTTCATCTGTCTGGAACCTATACCACATCTCAGACATCAACACCCTTGAAAATGTCCAAAGATACTTCACCAGAAGAGCCCTTCACTCCTCCACTCGAAACACAATACCCTACGAAAGCAGACTATCAATCCTAGGTCTAGAAAGCTTAGAACTATGTCGCCTAAAACACGATCTAAGTATTGCCCACAAGATCATATGCTGCAATGTTCTACCTGTCAATGACTATTTCAGCTTCAATCGCAACAACACAAGAGCATGCAACAGATTCAAACTTAATATTAACCGCTCCAAACTTGACTGTAAAAAATGTGACTTCAGCAACCGAATTGTCGAAGCGTGGAACTCATTACCCGACTCAGTAGTGTCAACCCCTAACCCCAAACATTTTTCCCTTAGACTATCCACAATTGACCTCTCCAGGTTCCTTAGAGGTCAGTAAGGGGCATGCATAAGTGCACCAGTGTGCCTTCCGTCCCCTGTCCAATTGTCTCTCCTTATCTCATTTATCTTTTCTTCCTTTCAAATATGTTCACCTACACTTTTATATCTTATCTTCTATTCTTTTCTTTACTTATATTATTACATGTCTTTCTCTTCAATGTGTATTATGTATTGGACAAAATAAATAAATAAAATAAAATAAATAAAATAAAATGTCAATGATCCAACAGGTCACAGGTTGTCTAGTTTAGGGGGCCCAAACTCGATTTCATTGAGGGCCGCATCAGAGTTGTGTTTGACCTTGGGGGGCCAGGGAGGGTGTGGGTAGAGCAGGCATGGCCACCTTGACATCATTTGTGTGGTGGCCTAAGTGTGCTCTGCTAGAGAAAACAGGCACCTGAGCTGTTTTCAGCTGTGACAGCCTCCTGCAATCCTCTGCCAGCAAATATGCAGTTTGGGAGGGCCACATGCAGCCCTCCCAAGCTCAGGTTTTGCTGGCAGAGGCATTGTGGGCCAGTCCTTCATTGTTTCCAGGGTGGTCCCATGGGCCAGTTTTAAGCCTCACACAAGTCAGATCTGTTCCCTGGGCCTTGAGTTTAACACCCTTGATCTAGTTCATATATTAAACAACTGTTCTTCTCATATACATATCCATCATCAAAAAAGCACAACAAAGAATGTTCTTTGTGCGCCAGCTCAGGAAGCTCAAACTGCCCAAGGAGCTGCTGATACAGTTCTACAGAGGAATCATTGAGTCTGTCATCTGCACCTCTATAACTGTCTGGTTTGGTGCTGCAGCCCAACAGGGCCGACACAGACTTCAGAGGATAATCAGAACTGCAGAAAAAACAATTGTTGCCAACCTGCCTTCCATTGAGGACCTGTATACTGCACGAGTCAAAAAGAGGGCGGGGAAAATATTTACTGACCCCTCACATCCTCCTGGACACAAATTGTTTCAACTCCTACCCTCAAAACGTCGCTACAGAGCACTGCACACCAAGACAACTAGACACAAGAATAGTTTTTTTCAGAACGCCATCACTCTACTAAACAAATAATTCCCTCAACACTGTCAGACTTTCTACTAAATCTGCACTTCTATTCTACTAGTTTTTCTCATCATTCCTTTCACCCATTTCCTCCCATGTTGACTGTATGACTGTAACTTGTTGCTTATATCCTAAGATTTTTATTAATATTGCTTCTTCATTGCTTATTTGACCCCTATGACAATCATTAAGTGTTGTACCACATGATTCTTGACAAATGTATATTTTATTTTATGTACGCTGAGAGCATATGCACCAAGACAAATTCCTTGTGTGTCCAAACACACTTGGCCAAAGAAAATTCTATTCTATTCTATTCTATTCTATTCTTGTGATAATTGCATCCCCAATCAGATATTCCATGAATAGCTGTGAAACGGGAAACTGTCATCAAGTAAACACTTCAGAGAATCCACATATCTTTAACAAAAAAATTTTCCCAATGGCAGTAGCTTATCAGCAATGAAAACTATTAATTAGTTTCAGTATTTGGGAGAAGGAAGGAGGAAGACAAGATGGAAGAATAGAAGAAGAGCAAAATGTTCCTCAGCAGTAATAGGAATGTTTCTTCCAATCCCTAATTGCAGTCTAGGGGACAATTTCAATTGCTTCTTTGTACACTAATGTAAAAATAATGGAAATTGGAAGTAGAGAATTGTGCCAAGGGTTTAATTTTTACAATCTATTTAACCATGACTTTGAGGTATATAATTAATGTGTCATGTCTTAATCCCTAAAATAACAACTGTAATACTGTAATCACTTTTTATGTTTACAGTAATCATGCAATTTATTTATTTTTTTCATTCAATACATAAATATTTTCAATTGCTGAAACAACTTTAAATTGTATACAAATCCATTTAAATAAAGCAAACGCTCATTAGCTGTTGTGGTTGGCTCTGGCCCAGCTCCTGCCCCAAGGAATGTGGAGGTGGATGTGGGAGAAACATCCACATGCTACAGGCCTGTTTTGCTCCCAATAGAATCTCCCAATGAAGGCTCCTCTGACGAAGGAAGCGTGAGTAGCAGGGAAGAGGGGAGTTTGGCAGACAGCCCAGGATTCATCCCTGGATTCTGAACAAGAACTTATGATGGACCCACACATGCGTAGAGTGATGCATAGGAGAGAACAACTGAAGGATTATTATAGGAGATAAGTGAGGCCACCTGTAGTTGGGTGAGGCTGCTGTAATTAGTGCTACAGATAAAAAAAAGCAGTGTGCTGGTTTAGCCTTGCGGAAGTTTATCTGATTCATAGTTTCGTCAAGATCATGGTTTTGCTGTTTCCCTGTTCAAGACTGTGTGTGAACTTTCTGGACTTACAAAAGGCAAGGAGAGTGGGGGCAATTCTGATCTCCAGGGGGAGCTGGTTCCAGAGGGTCAGGGCCGCCACAGAGAAGGCTCTTCCCTTGGGTCCCACCAGACAACATTGTTTCGTCGATGGGACCCGGAAAAGGCCAACTCTGTGGGACCTAATCGGTCGCTGGGATTCATGCGGCAAAAGGCGGTCTCGGAGATATTCTGGTCTGATGCCATGAAAGGATTGGTGCATTATCATCTTGAAAGATGGCATCCCCCTCTGGTGGTTTCTACACCACTCTAAATGTTTTGAAACATTTGTCTTTGAAAGCAGAGGTTTTCTAATTGCAACTCTTCCATGGAATCTGTTGTGATTCAGCCTGAGGCTCCTCAGGGACCGGCTGGATCTCTGCCGGATCCATGCCCAGAGGAGGAGGACAGTGAACAGGAGGGGGAGGACCAGGCAAACGGGGGAGAGGAACGTCAGGAAGAGGAGGAGGGAGAGCAGCCTGAGACCCCCCGGGGGGAGGCTCTCCCAAGCTAGTAGCCTGGATTCATTGGATGAAGACGCACAGGCTATAATAGACATGAGGCAGCGACGAGCAGCTCAAAGACGTGGCCAATTAGAAAGGTATTTCCATCCCTGAATTGGCAACAGCTGGGTTTGGGTGTGGTTCTCCTCAGCAGGGTTGAAAAGGCAGGCCCGCCCTTACAGTCTTGTGGAGAGTTATCAATTGGGAGTCCTGTGACCTTGCTTCAATTCTCGGCATCTCTGATCTTGGCTTGTGGCCTAGAAGTCTGGGAGACTTGGGGGAGGCGTGGGTTTTATTATCTCCAGCGTTGTTTTTGCCAGCAAGAATCCTGTTTTATTGCCTGGCCTTCGTGAAACCTCTGTGAAGCTTCATAGTGTTCCTGTCTGTAAGAACAATTTTTGTTACCTGTGTTTGCTTTAAATTATATAAACTGCATTTGCTTTTTACCAGTGTGTCTGGGACTCTTTTTGGTTGGTGTTGGCGTCTGGGGGGACCCAGACAGAACAGAATCCAGATTTGTGAAGCTCCCTTCGAACAGATTTTGTGGAAACTGGGTTCTGCATGTGTCTATTGAGCTCTGCGGTGATTTTAGGAGCTGTGGTCTTGCAATCCGCTCTAGAGTCAACTTCGACTTTCGACCAGACTTGTGCTTGGCTGAGGACGTTTTCCCTTCTTTTTCAAAAGCAGTCATTACTTTTGAGACATTACCTCTTGAAACGCCAAACATTCAAGCACTTTTTGTTACATTAGTGCCTGCCATTCAAGCACCAATAATTTGGCCTCTTTGAAAGTTTGAGAGGTCTGTCATTTCTAGAAGGTTATAACCAATTTCCTTAAATTTCTGTGAAAAAAAAGGTAATTTAAAAAAACATATCAAATAACAGAATTTTTAAAAAACATTACAATATGTCAAGTTTTGATTGATTTGAACATGTTCAAACATTATGATGCCAAAAAGTCACGTGTTTCAATTTTTTTGTCCACACCCTGTAGTTTGCAACCAAGCTCCGGTTTTGAGAGATATTTTTGATTATTTTGATTCTCAAACAAATAAAAGTTCAGGAAATCATTGTGCCAATTATCCACTGCAAGTTTCTCAATTATAGTGGAAAAAAAAACTTTTTCTAATATTCACCTGAAATTTGTCATTAAGATTATTAATATATGTCCATAGCAGCTTGGTATCTGGGTACTTACAGGACCACCTGACTAAACCTGATTCATCCCAACCTACTATTTCATCTAGGGAAGAGGTGTCTAAGTAGCAGCTTGCAGGCCATGCATCACGTATAGGCCATGCCTACCCCAGTTCTGCAAATGGGAAAAGGTCATATGATGACAATGTGATTTGACACCCGTGATCTAGCGAGAAGGGCCTGCATTACCAGGAGGCAAAGGGAGATGCTGGCTTTCAGTGGCACAACAATGTTCTATGCCACCTTCCCTCTTCTTTCCGTTTTCCTTTTTGCCTTTTCTGTCTCTGTGATTGTTGTGGAACAAAAGGCTATGGAAAAAGATAGAGAATAATAGTTTCACTATATTCTGCACTGGTCACCACCTACATCACTACTGAGACCTACCACATATACTGTGTCATATCACATTAAAAAGAGACACAGATACAGATCTAGACAGTAAGGATGATCAGGAGAATAGAACTTAATTTTACAAAGAAAGAATAAAGGAGCTGAGCATTTTTGCTTGAAAAGAGAAGGCTGAAAAGGATATTTATTTATTTATTTATTTATTTATTTATTTATTTATTTATTCTTTGTCCAATATACAATACATATGGAAGAGAATAGGCATTAAGTAATATATATAACGATAGAAAGTAAAAGAAGAGTAGATGAGAGGGAGAGAATATATATGATATAAGAGATAAGGAGAGAATATATATGATATATGGGTTAAGGAAAGACAATTGGACAGGGGATGATAGGCACATCAGTCCACTTATATACGCCCCTTACTGGCCTCTTAGGAACCTGGAGAGGTCAATCGTGGAGAGTCTAAGGGAGAAGTGTTGGGGGTTGGGAGTTGACACTATTGAGTCCGGTAATGAGTTCCACGCTTCAACAACTCAATTGTTAAAGTCATATTTTTTACAGTCAAGTTTGGAGCGGTTAATATTAAGTTTGAATCTGTTGTGTGCTCTTGTGTTGTTGTGGTTGAAGCGGAAGTAGTCGTTGACCGGAAGGACGTTGCAGCATATGATCTTGTGGGCAATACCTAAATCGTGTTTTAGGCGCCGCAGTTCTAAGCTTTCGAGACCCAGGATAGATAGTCTATTTTCGTAGGGAATTCTGTTTCGAGTGGAGGAGTGAAGGGCTCTTCTGGTGAAATATCTTTGGACATTTTTGAGAGTGTTGATGTCTGAGATGTGGTATGGGTTCCAGACAGATGAGCTGTATTCGAGAATGGGTCTGGCATAGATTTTGTAGGCTCTAGTCAGTAGTGTGAGATTGCCAGAGCAGAAGCTACGTAGGATCAGGTTTATAACTCTGGAAGCCTTTTTGGCGATATAGTTGCAGTGGGCTTTAGCACTTAAGTCGTTTGATATTAGTATTCCAAGGTCTTTTACTGAGTGTGGGTTGGCTGCGAGAATTTGTTTATTCAGTTCATAAGCGAGGTTTGGATTCTTTTTGCCGATGTGGAGGGTAGAGCATTTGTTGGTTGATATTTGAAGTTGCCAGATGTTAGACCAATATGAGAGAACTCTCCAAATACTTCAAAGGGTGTTATTTACTATTCATTTGAAAACTAAATCTGAATTTACCTTTAAGCAGGGACATAGCATTGTGATCAATCACAATTCTAATATCGTACAGTTAAATATTTATTTTTCAGTCATTTACCTGATAATTTCTCCTCCTTAATAAATCTAAAATAACAACTTGATAAACAATGTGATAACACATAATTTAAAAAAAGACTTAAAAGACTAGGGGAAAGAGAATGCCACCCGATTTTGGGGTTGTGTATCTCCAAACGAGAACCACATTTTGAATTCAAATGTGCTGATTCTTTCCCTTTTCTTCTTTTATGCATGACCAGAAGGCCTTTCTTATTTATTTTTGATAGGGGTGATCCTTGGAGAGTCCTTTTTCTACCTCTGGCATCTCCTTTAACAACCTCACTCACACATAACGCACACAATTTCTCACTGATTTAATCACCCTCTTCAGATGGATGGCTTGCAAAAGTGTTTTCATATGCCTGACTGGTTTGCCCCTGCCACTCTGCGACTCAAGTCTGTCCCCAAGCACTTCTACCTGGATGCTCAAGACTTCTCACCAAGTCTTCAAGCAGAAAAATTACCTCTTTAGCTACTTAAAGTCAATGCTGCCTCTCCACATCAGAAACAGCTATTTAAAATCTTTTTCAAAGAATGGCATCACAGGATGCAAGTCTAATTGCCTATCTGGCATTTGTACATACATTAAAACCAGTTTATGCTTCTTTGAAAAAAATCAAAGGATAACGGGAGAGGGGGGCTTGAAGGGAATTAGATGCTTTGAAATGAATGAAACCTAAAAATGGAGCAATATGGCTTATTACTACCGCTGCTGCAAAATGGAAATATTTAAAACATCTTGAAGCAGCAGGAGCGAAAGCCCAAGGCATTGGATATTAGAGACAGTACTTTCAGGCAATTGTTGATCTCACTGCGGCTGATGCTAATGTTTCTTACCTAACCGTCTTTTGTTTTATTTATATTTATTGAAATTTCTACATAAAGTAAAACACAGCTCTAAACAAAGAGGAAAAGGGTCTAAAAAATTGCAAGGAAAAGGAGAACGAAACAGAGAACTAAAGTTTAAAAAATTTGACTTCTAACCTTCTCTTCAACAGATATTGAACAAACTCATCATTTCAGAAATCCTTTCAACCTCATATTAAATTCTCAACTTTTTCAATCATTAAGTCGATAAATCATTTCATTTTTTTGCTTGTTCTAGCAAAAAAACCATAAAAGAGTTCCAGTCTTTTAAGGGAAGTATATGTTGTTTTCTCCCTGGCCAGACAGTTCTGCTTTACTATTTCACTAGTTCTGAAAGTTTATGATTCATTCCATTGTGGTGGGAAGAACTTCAATGTTCTTTCATCTCCTATATAATCTAGAGAGTTTTGCAATACTCATCAGAACAACTTTCCTTCTGAGGTTTAGATAGTGTCCACCCTGCTGGCATTTGAGAAGTCATTGAAATGGACCTATTCCTCAGAGTCTGTCAGACACTTACCTGGTTTCTTAAAGAATGCCCACATGGCCCAAAAGGTCAAGATGCACCAAAAATGATACAAATAAATGCTGCTTGTTTTTTATATGTATCATGGGTGATGTCTTAATTGTTTTTCACCCTACCCTGTGGACATCCCTGGTATGTACTGTTTTAATATCATAGTACTTATACAACACTTTAGGGAGTCATTTCAGAATGTGCTGATATACCAAGGTCACAGATAAATAAGCATCTAACTTGTAGACTTTAAGGGATAAATAAATCGTTTTGAAGTTGAAATGTTTTAAGCCTAAAACATCCTATCTTAATTTTACCTAAATAATCTGATGGAAGTATAATGAATTTGTCATAAACATACTGATCTCCAAATGGGCCAGTCCAGGTTGAGCCACTTTAGGTAACGTCAGAAAAGATGTTTTAATTTATTTAATTTATTTATTTTATTTATTTGTCATGCATGTCTAAGATAACAGATATAAGTGGAAATATGATTATGAATACAGGAAATGGATACAAATAAATGGGGATATGACAGGGATGATAGGCACATTAGTGAATTTATGCACGCCCCTTACAGACCTCTTAGGAATAGGGTGAGGTCAACAGTGGATAGTCTAAAGTTAAAGTTATGGGGGTTGGGGATGAAACCAGATGTCAGGTAGTTTATTCCAGGCATTGACTAGTCTGTTTATGAACTCATGTTTTCTGCAATAGAGTTTGGAGTGGTTTACATTACGTTTGTATCTACTGTGTGCTTGTGCATTGTTGCGATGGAAGCTGAAGTATTCATTGACAGGTAGGACATGGTAGCAGATAATTTTGTGTTCTATGCTTAGGTCAGACCCAAGGCGTAGTAGTGCTAAATTGTCTAAGCCCAAAATTTCAAGTCTGGTGGTATAAGGTATTATGCTATGAGCAGAGGAATGGAGGATTCTTCTCATGAAATATCTCTGGAGATTTGTGTTTATTTATGTTTATGTTTATTTATGTTTATGATTTAGGCAGTTAGCAGCAAAGTTTGAATAATTTCAGTGAAGTTGGGATAATGTAGGAATGTAGCTAAATCTAAATCTTTTTACTAATGGGGCACTTCTATTTCTACTAGTTTTTCTCATTATTCCTATCATCCTTTTATTTATTTATTTGTTTGTTTGTTCGTTCGTTTGTTCGTTTATTTGTTTGTTTATTATATTTGTATGCCGCCCCTCTCCGGAGACTCGGAGCAGCTTACAACAACAATACATAGTACAAATCTAATGGTTAAAAAAACAGTTTTAAACCCCTTATTATAAAAAACAGTCATGCATCCCAAACAAACCATACATAAAATGAAACTGCCTGGGGGAATCAATTTCCCCATGCCTGACGGCAGAGGTGGGTTTTTAGAAGTTTGCAAAAGGCAAGGAGGGTGGGGGCAGTTCTGATCTCCGGAGGGAGTTGGTTTTCCTCCCACTTAGGACTGTCTGACTGTAACTTGTTGCTTGTATCCTAAGATTTTTATTAATATTGTTTCTTCATTGCTTATTTGACCGCTATGACAATCATTAAGAGTTGTACCACATGATTCTTGACAAATGTATCTTTTTCTTTTATGTACGCTGAGAGCATATGCACCAAGACAAATTCCTTGTGTGTCCAATCACACGTGGCTAATAAAATTCTATTCTATTCTATTCTAGCTAGTGAACTAGCATTTCCTGGTATTAGTCAGGGGCTTTCCAAGGACATCAGGGGAATGGCAAAGCATTCCTTTTCTCAGAAAGGCAGGGAGAAAATATCTTGGATAACTGATCTACATTTAGGCTAAATTTTGGTAAGCAAATATTTGTCTGTTTCAATCTTGTCTTCAATAAAGTGACTAATATTGCAAAATCGGGTCCATGAATCCTCTGCCAGTCAAATCCTGAATAAGGGATTAAGTGTTAAGAAGCCGGAGAAAAACGTCTCATCAACACAAATGTTGGCCTCAAAACGGACATCTCTAGTATGTATCAGAAAGATCAGGTGCATGCCTTATGATATGAAGTACATACAGTATGGGTTATAATCTACACCAGAGGCACCATTTTTCTTTATCTAGCCCATATAAATACATAGACCTTCTAAATCAGCTCTCTACCAATTCTAATGACTAGACATTCTTCCCTTCAAATACTATTTATTCCAGCCAACTATCCAATCCAAGATGTTAACTTGACCCTGTAACGTTTCTTCAGACGGTCGCCTTTCGCTTTGTGTTCATTCCATGATGACAATGTTAATATAGGAAAGTCCCATCCACTTCTCTTATGCAAATTATTCACCGCTACATTCTTAATGAAGGTAACAACAGAAGTGACTCAAGATACCATTAAAAACATGCTACTATTATTTAGGTAATGTTTTGTAATATAAACCAAGTCTGTATTTACTAAATATTTTAGTATTCATGTGTACTCCTAATCTTCTGTATTATACTGTTGTTTTAAAACTTTTTAGCTTGATTTCGGTGCATCTCAACCAGCAAAATCATTTCAGAAAATTTTATTTATCTCTTTCAGTTGCACCTCTCTTTCTTCCTTGCTCTTGTTACAGGAACATTCCCCCCCTTTTTTAATATTTCAAAGTAATTTTAACTGACACTTAAGCTCATTTAGCTTCCAAACGTATTGCACTTATTTTAATGGAACACATTCCAAGCAACTGGGTTTAAGATTTAATTTCAACTCTAAAGGCCCAGAATCATCCTGACATTCAAATGAATATCCAAACAAAATAATACACTGTTATCCCTATTTACTTCCACAGGACTAGAGTTCACAACTTTTTTAAAAAATAGAGTTTATTAATTTTCAGTCTTTTTTGTAAAAACAATAATACAATAAATACAGTAAGTGATTCTGCATTGTTACATTGAATCTTCTTTTTTTTGAGTTACCTCACATTTTATATATTTGGACATATTGTACTGATATTATGTTATTACAATAACTAAAATGCTTTTACTTTTCTTTATACATATTTACATGTTATTGGTATTGCTTCTATTTTAACTTTTTATTTTTGTTTTTGTTTTTCTATGCCCAATCCAATGGTACCATCTATTCCGTATTTCAAAATACTCTGAGTCTTTCTGGCCTCGCAAATCAATTGTTAGCCTATCCATCTCACCGCATTTATATATTTTGCTAATTATTGTGCTTTCTGGGGGGGGGGGTGTCCCAAATCTTTCCAAAATTGGGCAAAGATGATCCTAGCCATCGTACTGACAACTTCTAATAACTACTCACTGTTAGTAAATGAGTTTGTCAGAGTCAACAACCAAACACTTCACAAATCGAACTCCAAGAATTTCCTGGAAGCTGCAATCCTAGGATATATTGAAAGAATCAAGTTGAAGAAGGCTGACTTACACTTTAGGCAGGAACAATACTACTGCAGTAGTACCTCTAGATACGAGCTGCTCCACATGCGAGTATTCTAAGTTACGAGCTGAGACGCGAGCAAAATTTCTGTTCGACACCCGAGCTCAAATTCGGGATACGACCTGAGCGTCCACTAGGTGGAGCAAGAATTCCATATTTCCAGTTACCTCGGTGCGAAAAACACCAAGTCTAAAGGCATTCGTTCGAGATACAAATTGATTGACATATGAGCCCTGGTCTGGCACGAATTAAACTCGTATGTCGAGGTACCACTGTACAGCAAAAAGATATTTCAGATTGCATAGATCAGAGGTGGCATTCAGCCAGTTTGGACCGGTTCAGGTGAACTGATAGTAGTGACCTGCAGATGCGCCCACCCGCCCCGGCACTATGCAGTCCTATTTTGCCACGTTTTCAAGCATTGTGCATGCATGCAAGACATGCATGTAAATGAAGTGCATGCGTAGAAGGCACATGCACATGCGTAGAAGGCACATGCACAAGCGAAGCAAGAGACCGCACATGCGCGCTTACATTGTCACTGCTGGGCAAACCGATAGGAAATTTATGTGAATCCCACCTCTGATATAGAGAGTGAATGTCACATTGTCTTCAAACAAAATACACCTTTTCCTCAGACTGGAGCGTAGCTACATAGAGCAGGCGTATAATCCCAAGAAAAGTGCAGATATATCTATACAGTGATACCTCGTCTTATGAACTTAATTGGTTCTGGGATGAAGTTTGTAAGGTGAAAAGTTTGTAAGACGAAACAATGTTTCCCATAGGACTCAATAGAGAAGCGATTAATGCGTGCAAGCCCAAAACTCACCCCTTTTGCCAGCCGAAGCTGGGAAACCCCATGGGAAACCCCACCTCCAGACTTCCGTGTTTTTGTGATGCTGCAGGGGAATCCCAGCAGGGGAATCCCAGCAGGGGAAAAATGGGTGCTTCGCTGGCAACGGAATTCCAGAGGTGGGGTTTCCCAGCGAGGGGAGCCTCAGCGAAATTGCAGCATCACAAAAACAAGGAAGTCCTCGAAACCCCACCTCCGGACTTCCGTTGCCAGTGAAGCGCGTGTTTTTGCACTGCTGGAATTCCCCTGCAGCATAGCAAAAACATGAAAGTCTGGAGGTAGTGTTTCCCATGGACGGGAGTCTCAGGGGAATCCCAGCAGCGCAAAACTGGGCGCTTCGCTGGCAACATAAGTCTGAAGGCGGGGCATCCCAGTAGCGGCGGCTTGGGTTTGTAAGGTGAAAATAGTTTGGAAGAAGAGGCAAAAAAATCTTAAACCCCGGGTTTGTATCTCAAAAAGTTTGTATGACAAGGAGTTTGTAAGACGAGGTATCACTGTATTCTATTTCATATCTTTTTAAAACTATGCACTCTTATAGTCACACGTAATTCTACATATCTATGGAAAGGCTTAGATTATTCATTTTTAACTTTTTATTTTGGGACTCAGGGAAAAAAGCAGCAGAAATGAAACTGACAAATACAAGGCTTACTTGTATTAGTTTATCTATAAATGTTTATCTATAAATGTAATATTTGTGGGGATTTTTTTAAAAAAAAAGATATTTGAGATTTTGAAACAGGGCTCCCTTTGACTGCTTGTCAAAACCAAAAAAACAGGAAGCCCCGTCTGAACATAGCTCTTCGTAGAAATGTGATTTAAAGATATTGCTTGTTCATAATATTAATCATGAGATCAAATTCAGCTAAATAGACAAGAATTTCAGCATATTTTCATTATTGCTCCATCAGCTAGAAATAAGGAGATGTAATGGAACTATGGAGTTCCATTTTGCAATAAAATAAAATAAATGAGAAATTGCAAATCTTCCTGTACTGAGGAATTCCCAAATCCTGTAGAAACTGACTCAAACTGACTGTTATGCTTCACCAATCGGACCAACTTCCATTGTTGGCAATTTTAAAGAGCTGGCATACTGAATGGCTGCTTCATAATTTTATTTGTTAAAATTGTCTGGAAAAAGCAAGAAAGTAGCTTTTCAAAACTGGAACCGCATTAATAGAACCTTTCTGCTCTTCAGGAAGCTTGCCTGACTCTTGAGTCTTTTGTTGAAGAGCCTGTTATTTGCCTGAGCCTTTTCATCTATGTTTTGATCTCAAAATGTTACTTATCCTTCTTTTTGCAACACTGCTATGTTATAGAAAACTGCTATGCAAGCCTCCTCAGAAATATATCCCACTGACCTCAGTGGTACTTTTCTGTAGAACATATATCATCAACTGCTCCCTTTAGGGGCTTCCTTTTTAAATTTCCCAAGGTGCTCTGGGGAGAAATTATACTGGCACTGTGGAAATTTAAAATGACAACTGAAACCTTCAGTTATGCAATACAAGGAATTGGCCAAGAATCAAGACATGATATTGAAGCTTTCCATGATTTATCCCTCCGAAAGATCTACTGTATAAGGATGTCTCTTGCCCGCATCTAACCAAATTATGCTATGGGAAACTGACAATACCAAACTGTGAGAATATTAATAGTGATGGGCGAACCCAATGGAGTTCGGGTTCGGCGAGTTCGGCCGAACTTTACGCAAAGTTCGGCCGAACCCGAACCCGAACGGTCCATGGCACCAAAGCTCCGCCCCCGGAGTCCCATCGTTTTTTATTTTTACGGATGTTTTATTTTTTTTTATTTTTTATGAAAAAGGATGCCTCAGTGGCACCGCAAGCAAAGGGAGGTCCTTTAATGTAAAAATATTTTTTTTATTTTTACGTGAAAGGACCTCCCTTTGCTTGCGGCGCTGCTGCAACGTCCTTTCATGTGAAAACAAAAAAAAAATTTTACATGAAAAGACCTCCCTTTGCTTGCAGCGTTGCAAGCAAAAGGAGCTGGGGAATCCCACGAAGAGATTCCGGGGGTGGAGCTTTGACGTCAACTATAGCAGCAGGTTGCTAAGGATGCCAAGGTGATAACTTCCTGGATTCCATCCTCCCTCCATTATTTAGTGCCGCCCCCAGAATCCAGGAAGTGATCACCTTGGTGTCCTTAGCAACCTGCCGGTATACGTGACGTCAAAGCTCTGCCCCCGTAATCCTATCGTTTTTTTATTTTTACGGATGTTTTATTTTTATTTATTTTTATTTTTATGAAAAAGGACACCGCAGTGGTGCCGCAAGCAAAGGGAGGTCCTTTCATATAAAAATATTTTTTTATTTTTACGTGAAAGGACCTCCCGTTGCTTGCAGCGCCACTGCTGCGTCCTTTCACGTAAAAATAAAAAAAATATTTTTACATGAAAAGACCTCCCTTTGCTTGCAGCGTCGCAAGCAAAAGGAGCTGGGGAATCCCACGAAGGACTCCAAGGTGATCACTTCCTGGATTCCGGGGGCGGCACTAGAATAATGGAGGGAGGATGGAATCCAGGAAGTGATCACCTTGGCATCCTTAGCAACCTGACATCAAAGCTCCACCCCCAGAATCTCTTTGTGGGATTCCCCAGCTCCTTTTGTGCCTCCCTCCGAACCTCCGAACCTCCCAACCGGCCAACAGCTCCCCGGTGTTCACCTTCTGCCGCCGCCACCGCCGCCTGGCTCCTCCTCCCCTTCTCAGCAGAGGACAGCCAGGCGGTGGCTTTCGCGGTGTTCAGCACGAACGCCAAACTGGAGCATGAATTTTTTAAAAAATTCGGGTTTGGGTTCGGTATGCTGAACACCACAAAATTCGGTACGGACCAGAATTGTGTGGGTTCGGTTCGCCCAACACTAAATATTAAGCATCTGTTAAAAAATAGCACAATATCAAAAATGATCTTATTATGTCACCTACATTTTGTATTGCATACAGAAAGGCATCCATATCTTCTAAATTAATTAGTAAAGCTAAAGGTACCTATAATTACATATCTATCAAAATTCATTCATTTTTTTCTATTTGATTCTCCCAGCCACACAAATGTTCAGTTACAAGCCACTGTACGAGTGTATAGTGCAGTTTGGGGGTTCTGAGATTAATGGGATTTTTATTGTTTTTACTGTTCTTATTTGACTTCTAATGTATTGTTTTATTCTACTGTTGCAAGCCGCCCCCAGTCCTCTTGGGATTGGGCAGCATATAAATCAAATAAATTAAATTAAATTAAATTAAACTGTGCTGCTGCCAACAATTCTACCTGCATGACATTTTCTCACTCCCGTCCTTAGAAATAACATAAAATGTGCTTAAAACTTGTTTAAACTACCGGTACTTCCTCTGTGTGGCTAAATCTTCAGATGCTTTGATTATAGAAACAATATGGTAGATATTTTGGTGAGGAAAAAAACTGCTTTGAGCTGCTATGTTTTTCTTTGCAGGTATGTGCAAGTTGTATAATATAAAATTCTGCACAGGATTCCTTATTATCAAGCTGAATCACCAAGTAATCACTTTTTAATCTGCAGCCAGGTGCTGTCAAATAATCCAAATCACCTTTGTGACTGAATTATTAAGAACCAATGTCTCCCCCATCAACACCCCTATGCTGCAGCTTTCTGGAGAAAAGCAAAAAAGGAAGCCATGCTTATATTCAATTTATAGGTGGGCATTTCTTCTACATAAGCGATCCTAAAATGGGGGAGAGACATGAATGTACATAGAAGAACTGCCAAAAGGTGCTTTAGGTAGTCCTCAATTAGTGGCTGCTTTGGACAGTGACCATTTCCTCTTCCACTGATGATGAAAAAGTAACTTTACATCCAATTCTTACTTTAGGATTTTCACAGATCTGTAAAGCAAAGGAAAGCTAAAATAAAATTATTCAGGGTCATGTGATTTTTCACATAAGTGCTGAGTTGATAGCACCAACTGTGATCACTAAGTGAGGACAAACTGCAATGTGTTTAATTTACAGAGATCATTATGCAATTTATAGCTGAAAACACAGTATGCTAAGTGATAAGAATACAGATACAGTGGTACCTCAAGATACGAACCCCTCGTCTTACGAACAACCCGAGATACGAACCCGGGGTTCAGAAAAATTTTGCCTCTTCTTACGAACTTTTTTCGTGTTACGAACGGCAAACCCGAACTTCCGGGTTCGGCGTTCGGGAGGCTGCTGGGAAGCCCCGCAGCCCGGCTGTCACCTTTTAAAACAGCCAGGGGGCTTTCCAGTTGCCTCCCGGAGCCAAACCCGGAAGTTCGGGTTTGGCGTTCGGCTTGGAGAGGCTGCTGGGAAGCCACCCGGCTTTTTAAAAATGTGACAGCCGGGCTGCGGGGCTTCTCGGCGGCAGCGTTCTGGAGGCCGCTTTGGGTTTTTGGCTGGGAGGGAGGACAGGAGGTCCGATGCTGGGGGAGGGAGTCAGGAAGGTCCTCTTGCTCCCCCCCTCAGCGAAAAACACAAAGACGGTCTGCCATCGCATGACAGGCAGGGCGGAGCAGCGTGGAGCAAAGGGAGTCTGAAACCGCCAGCAGCTTCAGTTTCCCATTGCTCCGCGGGCGGCGGCAGACCGCCTTTGTATTTTTGGCTGGGGGGGAAAGCAGGAGGCGCAGGATCAGGCCGGCGGCGGGCACGGGAGAGGCAGCAGGTCTGCATCCTGGGCGGGTGGGCGGGCCACAGGCGAGGAGGCGCGACCGAGCGGGCCGGCTCAGGCTCTGGCTAGGACGGGGTGGGGAGCGGCTGGGCGCGGCAGCGAGGGTGCGTCTGACTCGGGGCTTGCGGCGCCTGACGCAGCGGGGAACAACAGCGTGGGAGACAGGAGAGGACCAGGCAACCGGAGCAGCGTTGCCGCTGCTCCCGGCTTGGCTTCCCTGGCCGCCTTGGCTTCCCTGGCCGCCTGGCGCTGCAATCTTCCAATCTTCCCTTGGCGATCTTCTGATCTTCCCTGGCTTCCCTGGCCGCCTGGTGCTGCGATCAGAAGATCGCAGCGCCAGGCGGCCAGGGAAGTGGCCAGGGAAGCGGCCAGGGAAGCCAAGGGAACATCGGAAGATCGCAGCGCCAGGCGGCCAGGGAAGCCAAGGGAAGATCGCCAAGGAAAATGCCCAGCCCAGCCCAGCCCCCCCCCCCCCCCCAGGCGTTTTCCTGGAAGGAATGCCATCCACCACCGAGCTTTTCGTAATCTGTTTAAATTTCCTTCACTCCCCCCCCCAACATTCCCCGCCTTGGCTCGCTTGACTGGCCAGAGGACATGACATTCACCGCCTCCCGTGCCTCCTTTGGCTTTGCGATTGGACGCGCCTCCCGCCGCTCTGCCCAATCGCAAAGCCAAAGCAGGCACGGGAGGCGGTGAATGTCATGTCCTCTGGCCAGTCAAGCGAGGCAAGGCGGGGAATGTTGGGGGGGGGAGTGAAGGAAATTTAAAGAGATTACGAAAAGCTCAGTGTTGGTGATTGCACTCCTTTTAGAAAAACGCCTCCACGGGGGCTGGGCTGCGCATTTTCCTGGAATGAATGCCATCCACCACCGAGCTTTTCGTAATCTGTTTAAATTTCCTTCACTCCCCCCCCCAACATTCCCCGCCTTGGCTCGCTTGACTGGCCAGAGGACATGACATTCACCGCCTCCCGTGCCTCCTTTGGCTTTGCGATTGGACGCGCCTCCCGCCGCTCTGCCCAATCGCAAAGCCAAAGCAGGCACGGGAGGCGGTGAATGTCATGTCCTCTGGCCAGTCAAGCGAGGCAAGGCGGGGAATGTTGGGGGGGGGAGTGAAGGAAATTTAAAGAGATTACGAAAAGCTCAGTGTTGGTGATTGCACTCCTTTTAGAAAAACGCCTCCACGGGGGCTGGGCTGCGCATTTTCCTGGAATGAATGCCATCCACCACCGAGCTTTTCGTAATCTGTTTAAATTTCCTTCACTCCCCCCCCAACATTCCCCGCCTTCCCTCGCTTGACTGGCCAGAGGACATGACATTCACCGCCTCCCGTGCCTGCTTTGGCTTTGCGATTGGACGCGCCTCCCGCCGCTCTGCCCAATCACAAAGCCAAAGCAGGCACGGGAGGCGGTGAATGTCATGTCCTCTGGCCAGTCAAGCGAGGCAAGGCGGGGAATGTTGGGGGGGGAGTGAAGGAAATTTAAAGAGATTACGAAAAGCTCGGTGGTGGTGATTGCACTCCTTTTAGAAAAACGCCTCCACGGGGGCTGGGCTGCGCATTTTCCTGGAAGGAATGCCATCCACCACCGAGCTTTTCGTAATCTGTTTAAATTTCCTTCACTCCCCCCCCAACATTCCCCGCCTTCCCTCGCTTGACTGGCCAGAGGACATGACATTCACCGCCTCCCGTGCCTGCTTTGGCTTTGCGATTGGACGCGCCTCCCGCCGCTCTGCCCAATCGCAAAGCCAAAGCAGGCACGGGAGGCGGTGAATGTCATGTCCTCTGGCCAGTCAAGCGAGGCAAGGCGGGGAATGTTGGGGGGGGAGTGAAGGAAATTTAAAGAGATTACGAAAAGCTCGGTGGTGGTGATTGCACTCCTTTTAGAAAAACGCCTCCACGGGGGCTGGGCTGCGCATTTTCCTGGAAGGAATGCCATCCACCACCGAGCTTTTCGTAATTTGTTTAAATTTCCTTCACTCCCCCCCCAACATTCCCCGCCTTCCCTCGCTTGACTGGCCAGAGGACATGACATTCACCGCCTCCCGTGCCTGCTTTGGCTTTGCGATTGGGCAGAGCGGCGGGAGGCGCGTCCAATCGCAAAGCCAAAGGAGGCACGGGAGGCGGTGAATGTCATGTCCTCTGGCCAGTCAAGCGAGGCAATGCGGGGAATGTTGGGGGGGGGAGTGAAGGAAATTTAAACAGATTACGAAAAGCTCGGTGGTGGATGGCATTCCTTCCAGGAAAATGCGCAGCCCAGCCCCCGTGACTGGCCAGAGGACATGACGTTCACCGCCTCCCGTGCCTCCTTTGGCTTTGCGATTGGGCAGAGCGGCGGGAGGCGCGTCCATAGGCTTGGTCGGGTCGCCGCAGCACCCTCCCTTCGCCAACCCTTTGGCGGTCACCGGTGGGCTTAGTGTGCCTCGGCACCGACTTCGCTGCCCCTTCCCGAGCCCAGCCCAGTGACATTCGCTTTCCTCCCGCCCGCAGCCGAGACTGATCGTGGGCTCCTTCGCAACCTCGGAGAGCTTCCAGGGCATGAAAGCTCACGAAAACCAGGAAGCTCTCCGAGGTTGCGAAGGAGCCCACGATCAGTCGGCTGCGGGTGGGAGGAAGGCGAATCCTCCGTGGGCTCCGTTACATCTTCAGCTGCCAGCCAGGCCATGCTGGCGGCAGCGGAACAATCGCCTTCCTCCCGCCCGCAGCCGACTGACCGTGGGCTCCTTCCCGAGCTCCCTTCCTGAGCCTCCCGTTTTCTCTCCCCCCCTCGCCCCTTCGCCTCCCTGTGTTCCTAGGAGAAGTGCTGGGGATTGAGGCAAGACAGACCTTCTGCTCCTCACCAGCACTTCTCCTAGGAACACAGGGGGGCGAAGGGGCGAGGGGGCGGAGAGAAAACGGGAAGCTCAGCATTCCGTCAGCCGCAGCGCTGGCTGTCAACTTTTCTTTTTAAAACTGGGCAGGAGCTCACTTGCCTCCCCAGTGCTAAAAAGAAAAGTTGACAGCCAGCGCTGCGACTGACGGAATGCTGAGCCTCCCGTTCTCCCCCCCCCCACCTTGCCCCTTCTGGTTTCGGCGTTCGGGAGACCGCTGGGTTCCCAGCTGTCTCCGAACGCCAAACACCAAAGCCGAACTTCCCGTTCGGCTTCAGGAGACAGCTGGGAAGCGGCGCGGCTCTTTTAAAAGATGACAGCCGGCCTGGGGGGCTTCCCAGCACCCCCGAACCCTGTGCTGGGAAGCCCCCCAGGCCGGCTGTCACCTTTTAAAACAGCCGCGCCGCTTCTCAGCAGTTGCGGAAAGCCGTTTTTTTGCGGGGGTTTTTTTGGTTGCACGGATTAATTGACTTTACATTGTTTCCTATGGGAAACAATGTTTCGTCTTACGAACCTTTCGTCTTACGAACCTCCCCCGTGCACCAATTAAGTTCGTATCTTAAGGTACCACTGTAGTCCTAGAAAGTGAGCCAAGCCACATTTCATGAGATACATTTCCAAAAAGTTTGGAAATTGGGATTTCCAAATATTATAATTGCTTTATGAAAACAGTACATGAAAATAATCTCATACATGAAGTAGGTTTTAGACAGTGACTAAAACATTAATCCCTATGTGAATCTCGTGAGTGAAGGGCTCCCCACAGCTGGAGTCTGCCTTTTAACATCTGTATCTATATATAAAAGCGAAAATCACTCACACATTAATCAAGAAATCTTCGAAAACCATAAAACCTACAAACTTGAAATTTGCCACGTATGATTTTCTTGCCTTCTAGGTGCTCACTAAGAAATGATATTTTTAAAATGACCATTGGAACATGAGAATTTCTTATATTATTATTAACAAGCTCTAAGGAGTTCTACTCCCTCTTCCACACCTGAAAAAAAATCTGATCCAAATGCAAAACACAAGCAGATGAGTTTCAGTTTTGCTTTTGCTTTCACAGCAGAAAGTAGCTTTACTACAGAACAGCTGAGCTAAGCCATGCACAGACTCCTTCCTGTCACCTTGCTCACACAGCAAATACAGTAATACCTCATCTTACGAACCTAATTGGTTCCCGGGAGAGGTTCGTAAGACAAAACATTGTTTCCCATAGGAAACAATGTAAAATCAATTAATCCGTGTAACAAAAAAAACGCAAAAAAACACCGCCGCCCGGCTATCACCTTTTAAAACAGCCGGGGGGACTTCTCAGCGTCCTCCTGAACCCAAACGCTAAACCCGAACTTCCGGGTTCGGCGTTCCGGAGGCTGTCGTCATCCTCCAGCCAGCCAGAAAAACCTGAAATGTTATTTACAGGGAAGTCCTGAAGAATTCATCTGAGGGACGAATTGAAAGTCTATGCTGTGCAAATAATAATAATAATAATAACAACAACAACAACAACAATAATAACAATAACAATAACAACAAAAACAAACAACAACAACAATAATAATTTATTAGGCTTGAATGCTGCCCCTCTCCGGAGACACTTCATCCGTAACAGAAACTTAGCTTACCATCTCTAACGAAATAATACAGTCCCTTTTTTAACTACTCATTAATTTTCAAGCTCAAAGTGTCAAATTATCAAGCCCCATAATATAGTTTCGTGGTGAAGCACACGTATTTAGCTAGTCCAACATAAACTGAGGCTGCACTATTTGCAAACCGAGAAATCTGTAAAACCTAAAACATCTGGAGCTGCCCAAAGCCACCCAGAGTCCTCCAGGAATTGGGTGGCATATAAATTAAATAAATAAATAATAAATAAATAAATCTGAGTAAAGCTATGGGTGTAACTACACCCAAAACAGAAAAGCTGGTGTTTTGATCTGATATTCTCTCAATAGTCCTCGGAGAGGGGCAGCATAAAAGTCCAATTAATAAATAAATAGTTTTCAAAATAACAGCTAAAATTATGCCACCTTGTCAATGTTTATTTCTGACCTGCTAATTAAACATAATGCCTCTCTCTTGTCATCATAAAAAGATAATTTTATTTCGATGTAAGAAAAAAATAACTAAATTCAGCTTTAGCAATAATTACATAGTCCTCTTCTAGCTCTAAGACCAACAAAAGAAGTCAATCCAACAGGCAGGCCTGTATCATTCTATTATTTTATATAATAATAATAATAATAATGATAATAATAATAATAATAATAATAATAATAATAATAATAATGCAAGCTGTTCCACTGATTAATTGTTCTGACTGTCAGGAAATTTCTGCTTAGTTCTATGTTATTTTTTCCTTGTTTAGTTTCCACCCATTGCTTCATTCACCCATTAATCACTAAAGAGTACACTTGCAGTCCTGAGTACCATGTAATTAAACAGACAACATCGCTACAATATGTTGTTCGTATATTGGAATAAATGAAAACATAAGCAATCACTAGGAATTATTTATTTATTAATTCCACACTGTCATCACCAGCAACCTCAACTGCCAGGCTTTGAAGTTCACATAAAGATTTTCTCATGTATGTCTATATTTGTAAATTCAGAGCTCTGATTATTTCTGAAATTCAAATGCAGTAAGAAAAAGATTTAATAAAACTAAGTATAGCATCTTGGTCTATCTATCATCATAATACAATTTGTTTGATTTTGGCTTATTATATGACCTCTTGTAATTTAATAGCCTGTAACACAATCCAGACATTACACTAGAATATGTTTTTGTAAGCCAAAACCCTTCTCAATTACAGACAATGATTTATGGCTATCACTAATGTGATAACTTCAATTGTATTGCTTTTATTGTATGTATATTGCACTACATTTTTAATTATCATTTAGCACTTAAAATTGTTACCTCCGATTATATTCTACTTTATTGCAAGTTGCCCTCGGCAAACTCAAATCTAGACAGCAAATGATGTAATTAATTAATTAAAATTAAATCTACAATCGCATCTGTTCAGAATTTGTAATAGCCCCTGGTATAAACTGTTTGCAAAAGGAGTCTGTCAATACATGCCAAGGGCTTTGATGGATGGACAGCCATATAAATATGTAAAATAAATAAATGTAAAAATTAGCAATTAGCAAAACTTAGCACTTCTCTCCAACTTACACTAAATGACCAGAAAAACTTACTACACCACTTTTTTGCTACATTGTACTTTCAGAATTTCAATTGGGGGGGGGGGGGGTTAGGTACTCTTAGAAATGTAATGGCCTATAATTAGGTCAACATTACCAGTGCAAACTAACAAATGCTTCAAGAGATAGATAGAAGCAGACATTCAGGAGATGGTAGTCAACGGCCTCCCCTCTATAAGACAGTCAGGTTATCTAATCACTCCTATATTTCCAAGAAGCATTGCCAACATCATGTTTTATGTTTCATTAAATGCAATAAGTAGTAAGTGACAGTATTATTTTAAAAAGACTGAGTTATAGCAGGCGAAACTTAACTAGAACTAGAGTTAAGGCAGAGCTAAAATGTCTATTATTCTGGAAGGGACAATAATTATTTCAATTTCTCTAGGTAGTAATATAATTAGATCATTCTAAACTGTGAATTTAATTATCTTTATAGCCCCTCTTATGCAGTAACTTAAAAGTATTTTGCTTACCTCAAAATTCAAGTGAGTACCCTCTTCTGAATTAAGTTTGTGCTTCTATCCCAAAGTCTTATCTTGATAACATTACTGTCCTTGGATCATCCCCTAATTAACCAGCATCCCCTAATTAATAAGAATATTAAGGAAAGGATTAAGCTTCTTATGTCACAGCATCTCTGTACTATGAAGAGGAAAATAACGTAATCAGACATATGGGGATTCTGTCCACAGAAGTGGCAGATAATAATTAAAAAATAATCTTATGTATTGTAAAAATAATACACTTTTTAAATTTGAAACTGAAAAGAAAGATTACCACAATTATCACAGAACACAGAAATCAGTCTTCAGTATGAATTTCACATATTTGGAAGACTAAGTTGATCCTAACAAAAAAATTGCCAAAAACCTACATTGCAAAGGGATTGATATAGGTTGTAGATGGCTGCAGACGGGCCGACATTGTTGTGGTCCGTCTGTGTCATGGATCACGAAGATTGAGAGACGGTTGTGGTGCAGTACCATAGGCCCATGCACTTGGCAGCTGAGTCCGATAGTGAGGACGTCGGAGAGGATGTGGTGTCAGAGGCTGAAAGCCAACCAGGGCCTTCTGCAACTCCCAAAGTGCACACAAGTGACTCAGGAGAAGAGGAGGAGCCCCTTCTTGATGCTAGGGCACACAGAGCTACTAGAAGTTAAGCAAGAGGAGGTCTCTGAGTGAATAGATCTGTAGAACAATTGGCCACGCCCTTAGACTATTTAAGGCTTAGTTACGTCATCATTCAGTGCAGAAGTCAACTTTCATTTTGTTCCAGTTGTGCGCTCGGACTTCTCTCTTGGACATTATTGTTTCAATTATGATTTATAAACTGGCAATTTGAACTAATTACATCTGGGCTTCCTGCCAACTCATAGTAAGTCCATGAAGGAAATCTGTGTGATCAAAGAAATGACCTGTTTGTCTAGGTTTATGCTTGCACTCTGGCCTGTTGGTTGAGACACAAATTAGCATCTTGCACCGAATAGACTTATTTGTCTGATTTCCTAAACTTTTAAATAACCCAGCCTCACTACTCAGAAAATGTTAGAAATAAATACTTAAATGTTGTACAATCAGTGCATGTGTACCTAATTCCTGGGGGGACTCATCGCTGGGACAGAAAAGACATCAGAACAGACAATTATTTTTTACTGCCAGTTCTGTGGCTTATTTTGTGGGCATGGTTTGATGGTCATGTGATTGATAGGCATGGCCCACTTGACATCAATCGCATGTCTCCCCACCTAGCCACACCCACAGAACCCGCAAACATTTATGTTTTGCCAACTGGGAGGCTGGCAAAGAAGCCTTGGTTTAACACACACACATACACGCTGTGGCTGATTCTATCTCAACATGAATGTTCCATATCCCCTACACACACACACACAGACCTCTTGCCCTGGCAGCAACCCAGCAGTAGCAGCTGAGCGAGAGGAGAGGGACCGGAGAATGAAGTAGGCATGGCAGTAGCCAAAGCCACCGCTTATTCCAACAGCCAAGGGCAGAAGAGGCACCTCTTTAAGCCTCAGGTGTTCCAAAGAAGAAGCAACTCTGGGTGTGCCACGTTCTGTGTGGGAGCTGCTTTGTACTTTGTTTGCAACCCATTCCAAAGGAAGCACAGATTGTGGCCGTGTTCCAGGTTCTGCTGCCTTGTGGGGTCTGAGGTCTGCCCAGTGAAACAGGCACATTTTGAGGTGCCTAATCCTGCACTGAAGCAAGAGAGGGCTTGTGGGCTGGACCCTGCCAGTCCGCCAGCTTTTTGTTCACTATGGATGAGAAAAACAGAAGCTTCTCACTCCAGGCTGGGCAAAACATCATCCTCCGAAAGTGCCGTCCCTTGGGGAGCAGCAGAGCCTCCGAGTTAAGCAAGAAGAATCAGGGCACCCTGAGGGATTTTCCCCCATCCGGGCACAGGAAAAGGAGAAGGGGCACCGGCAGACCAAGAAACATGTGCTTGGCAATTGTAGGAAGCCTGGAGTGCACGTATCCCAAGAGCAGAGTCTTCCTGCAATGCAGATTCAAGCCCCACTGGAGACCAAGCTGTTGAAGTGATCACCTCATCCCTCACTGTGGGGCTGGGATTCAGGGGAACAGATGTTTTGCAACTCCCAGCCCTTGCACAAGTAAAGAAAAACTTCTCATGTGTGCAAGAAGTTGTTAACTGCTTCACACTCACGAGAAGTTTTTTCTTTACTTTTTAAGGTTTTCCCCTGCACACAACAGCTGAGAGGCACTCACAGTGGGGTGCAATATGGGGATGGCAGGTGGGGCAGGGGATGGAGTGGGATGTTCATGAGATATGCATCTTACAGGAGACGTTTAGCTCCAGATCTTGTGGCTTTTTCAGGATTTTCTTTTAAAAAAACCTGTCCAAACGAGCTTGAAAACTTCCAAGGTTGCTTGGGAGGGAGCAGTTGGGCAACATCCCTCCTGCTGAAAACTCAGAAGCAAAAACAACCAAAGAAAATCCAAAAACACAAAAAAATCCCCAAGCTGCCATGCATGCACAATGCTGGAAACTCAGCTTCTGAGCATGTGCAGAAGCAAAAACCCAGAACCAGAATAATTATAAATAGAAATATTTTTATATTGGTTCAGACTAGAGAGGTAAAAGAGAAAAACAAACTGTATCTTTAAAAAAAAAATCCTACACATTATTGAATTCAGGAACAGCAACTAGCAAATAGAAATATTTTAAAAATTGGTTCAGGCCAGACAGGTAAAGGGGAAAAATGAGCTGTACCTTTAAAAAGAAAAAAAACATGCTACCTATTATTGAATTCAGGGACAGCAACCAGCAACAACAAAACATATGAAAACCAATTTTGCAGACCTCTCACTGTGGCACCAAATGTTTATATATTATTTTTTTTGTACTAAAAAGGTATTTTAAAAATGTGGTGTACTTCCACCTTTGATCTAAAAATCGTAGGTTCTAACTGTTGAGAATATAAAAACTGCTTTTGTGGTTTTGAACAACGTCCTTTATTTATACATTGAATTTGCTATATATTGATTATCGTGAATGCAGTAACAGCAATTTAAAAGATAATATACCAATAAGATAGAACAGATTAGAAAACCTGTCCATCTTGCCCAAATCATTAAAATCTAGGTCTAATTCAAAACAGCTTTAAAAATATGTTTCCTTATCCTGAAAGATTTCTTTGCCAGTAGAAAAACAGGTATTTTTTTAATGTCATATCAATGTACTAAAAATAGTAATGTGTTGACAACTGGCCTGTTTCATTTTTGTGTGCCTACAGTATAGATATGTTGATAATCATAAGCACACTTAACTCAGAAGGAAAAAGCATCTGTCTTACTTATTTGGTTTGATTTAGATGTTGTCCAAATCCTGAACAGCTCACAACATAACAAGTAAAAATACAAAAATGTAAGAGCAGAACAAACACCACAGAGTGGGTCTTCTCCGGGTCCTGTCAACTAAACAATGTCGCTTGGCGGAACCCAGGGGAAGAGCCTTCTCTGTGGCGGCCCTGGCCCTCTGGAACCAACTCACCCCAGAGATTAGAATTGACCCCACCCTCCTTGCCTTTCGTAAGCTGCTTAAAACCCACCTCTGCTGCCAGGCATGGGGGAATTGAGATACTCTTTCCCCCTAGGCCTTTACAATTTTATGCATGGTATGTCTGTATGTATGTTTGGTTTTTATAATAATGGGTTTTTAACTCTTTTTAGTATTGGATTATTATTATATGCTGTTTTATTATTGCTGTTAGCCGCCCCGAGTCTCCAGAGAGGGGTGGCATACAAATCCAATCAATCAATCAATCAATCAATAAACTAGCTTACAAGGGGAAATAAGATGATGATCAATAGCACAAAAACTATGTCCATGAGGGTCTCCTGTCACCCCATCCTGGCCTGGAAGAGCAGCCAGATCTTTAAAGCCCAACAGAAGGGCATCAAGATCTCAGGGGCAACCTCATTCCATAGGGCAGGTACCACAATACAGAAGTTACATTTTCTGGGCTCTGATAAATGACATTGTTTGACAGGAGGGACCCAAGGCATGCCAATCTTTCCAGACTGAATTAATAAATGACTTCTGAATCAATATGCATCAAACCAATAGCCCCATTTTCTGAAGAAGTGGCAATGATTTGTTTAGAAAATCGTGCTGTCCAATCCTAGGGCATTTATGGGAGCAATATTTTCTATGTTTCTAAAGATGGCCCCAAGCTATTCACCAGAGCCTACAAAACTTTTGCCAGACCCATCCTTGAATACAGTTCTTCTGTCTGGAACCCATACCACATTTCTGACATTAACACCCTCGAAAATGTCCAAAGATACTTCACCAGAAGAGCCCTTCACACCTCTACCCGAAACAGAATTCCCTACGAAACTAGACTTACAATCCTGGGTCTTGAAAGCTTAGAACTACGATGCCTTAAACATGATCTAAGTATTGCCCACAATATCATATGCTGCAATGTCCTGCCTATCAAAGACTACTTCAGCTTCAACCACAACAACACAAGAGCACACAACAGATTCAAGCTTAATATTAACCACTTCAAACTTGACTGTAAAAAATATGACTTTAGTAATCGAGTTGTTGAAGCATGGAACTCATTACCAGACTCCGTAGTATCATCCCCTAACCCCCAACATTTTACGCTTAGACTATGCACGGTTGACCTCTCCAGATTCCTAAGAGGTCAGTAAGGGGCGTACATAAGCGCACTAGAGTGCCTTCTGTCCCATGTCCTATAGTCTCTCCTATATCTCATATTTCTTCTCTACTATATCCTCTATAACATTCATTGTGTATTACTGTGTATTGGACAAAATAAATAAATAAATAAAAATAAAATAAAACTGCAAAGGTCTTTTTTTCAGTATCATCACTGGCCTTTTGAGAAAGGGAAGAGACAATTTATCACTTCAACCATAAGTCCAAAACAGTTTGCCAGCCAAGTACAAGGCATCACACAGTGCATGGATGAAAAGAAATCACTTTCTGTATGGATGGTGTATGGATCACCATTGAGCATGGTGATCTGAAGATGCGTGTCCAAAGAACTACCCAAAGTGCTGGTTTCAGGTGTTCCTGTCCAAGGCAATCTTTCAAGTAGAATTATTAAAATTAACGTGGCAGTAGCTAAAAGTAAACAAAAGAAAAAAATGAAAACAATATGCTAATATCAGTAATAAGAACAAGCAGAAAACAAAACTTGACTTCTCTCTTGGCAGATGGCCAATTCTCACTCCATATTCACACAAAAAAGTTTTTCTCTTTTATTACGGTCATATGCTGAAAATGTGGTTTAAGAGAATAATTAAGAAAATCTGATTTTCCTGTAGTATCGGAAATAATATAGAACATTGATGGTGTATGGCTAGCTGATGAGGCCAAAATAAGGCCAAAATAGATCTATCCTAGTCTCCCTTAATTTTCAAATTCAGCAAAAAAAACATGTGACACATACAGATAGAATTGTTGGCTATCAATAAAATTAACTGCCTTGGAAATGGCACTGGGTTGAGCCGAGAGGCAAATAAGGAGCTGTGATGTTCCTTCAATACACCAGGGTGATTCGACACAAAAATATGGAACCCTTCCCTGGTGCAGAGCTGAAGGGATTGGATACTGTAGCCTAGAGAATAATTCTCTGCCTTACAAGGCAAAGGTTGCAGGTTCATGTCCCAGTGGGTATGGCTAGCTGATGAGGCCAAAATAAGGCCGAAATAGATCTATCCTAGTTTCCCTTAATTTTCAAATTCAGCAAAAATATATATATATATATATATTGATTATTTTGCATTCCTTTTTAAAAATCATGTTTGTCATACTGTGAGCCTCTCAAAGTTATTCTAGAGTTGGATGAACAATGAATGAATGAATGAATGAATGAATGAATGAATGAATGAATGAATGATAAACATGCACATTTGGGTCTAGTTTGGCAAAGATTACTATTCATAAATCATACCAATGAAAAGACAGCTGAAAGAAGGAAAATCATTATTTCAATGGCTATGGAAAAACTACAAGCCTAATCTCAGTTCTTAAGAGATCAGCAACTCAAAATACACTTTTAAACATCCTGTCCCTAAATTCTAATTTCACTCTCCTGTTATTATTTATCACCAGATTAAGTATTACCAGATTAAGCTGGTATTAAGTAATATCAATTTTGATAAGGCTGAAATCTGCCCATCGCTGATCACATAAGCTAACAAAAGTAGTACACTTCTGTTGGCTTTCGCTTGATTCACATAGCTCTGGGGATGAAGGAGAGGGCAATTCTGAATAATAAGAGCTATTGCCTTTGATCAGTAATATAACCTGATGACATCCATTGTTTGCAGTTAATACTATTATGAACAAAGTTTTAAGGCAAAAATCTGGGAGGGGATTTTCATATTTTCCCTGGGTTTTTTTAACTGCAACCTTTTATTTACCAGCCATTTTTTTTCAATGGAATTCCAGCTTTAGACTTAAACATAGGTAAAGAAGGGGAGCTTTCGATAATCAATGATTCAGAGAAATGCTTTTTGTTTAGTTAGGCGATATTTCCCTACAAACATCCGACACTGCCACCAGGTATCCCATAAATATGCTTAGGAAATTTTAAGCATCATACAGTACTGTACAACTAAATAATAGGAATAAACTGCACCAACATCATTACTATTGCTTACTCTCTATTTGAATTTGATTAAGTGACTTTAGCGGCAGGGAAAGAAAAGGAGAAGACATCCTAATTGTAGAAACTGGCTACCTGAAGGTTTACCAAGGTATACACTCTTTTTGTCAGGGTTCCAAATAGCATCTGAAATTAAATCAGAGTCCGAGGCATAGCAATCCTCAGGGTTCCAATTTATTAGCAAAGCCTTGTTGGCACATCTGTGAGAAACCTGAATCTGAAGTCCCGTGGTTTTCTCCACCCAGTTTAACGCTCATTCCTTTGTTGTTCCCATATCCACAAGTTCACCACATAGACCAGTCTCCTTCTGCCAACGTGTCCCTTACTCCCATAAGCTTCCAGGCAGGTGTTGAACAAAGGTTGACCTTGAGAATCTAGAAGGAATTTGTTATGGTTACATCTCTCATGCCGCAGCCCTTCCCAAATTCCCACAGCACTCATCCATTCTACATTATAATATGTGGCAGACCAAAGTCTCCACATCAAACGATGGCTTCAGCCTGTCACTTTTATTATTATAAAACGTATACACTAAAACAGTATTTCGCACCTGGATCTCCCCCTCCAGCTCTCTCTCCCCCGCAACACACATTTTGAACAGCGGTGATTCCATATTCTCACAAATAACTTCTTTTCTTGCCACCCCTGCCTCTTTAAACAGCTGCTGTTTCTCTAAAGGATCTCTTCGTTTCCTGATGTATCACACCTCCAGATTGTTGCCAGAGAGTGTTAGTCAGCACTTTTGCTTTTACTCATTAATAACCTCAACAGGGAATGGGAAGCAAACAACAGCCTTTTTATATTTTCCTCAGATGCAAAACAGAAAAGGAAGGGCACTCCCAGACAAGCAAAGGGATTTGTAATAAAATTAGAGAAGGCTTCTTTAAGAGAGTACTGAGGCTATTGATTTTATTTATCGGCAAGAGCATCATCGTATTCAATTGTTGCGAGATAGCACAACTTTTACCAAAGTTGGAGCTATGACTGCAATGTCAAGTACCTGTATTTCCAAACATAATTTTACATGATCCTGGAGAGGCATATAAAGATCTGAAGTGATTTGAAGATGGTATCCAAAAAGAGACCGGAGCTTAAAAAGACAAGTACATACTTACAAATTGTTCCAATCCATCTTTCTAAATATGCCATAATGGATTCAAAGATGGCAATCCCATCCCAAAATTCAATTTTCTTTTCGCTTTCCCCTCTATATCCAATGATGGAAAAACACAGCCCAAATTAGAGAAAAAAAGCTATCAATTTGGATAGGAGCCCACATTCCCAATAACATTTAATTTCTGCCCATACATTTCTAAATGTGATGTAGCCTATAAATAGAAGCTACTCCGTAGTTTCCCCTCACAGGAACTGTAAAGAATGCCCAATCGTCTATGCAAGAAGAAATATAAATATATAAAATGCTTCATTAATCTACAGTATGTTGCAGGATTCCTACACTTGCTGTGATGGTGCCCTTTTTGATGAGTTCCAAACTTGGATTCCATGGATATATTTTCTACTCCATAATATCCTTGTCACAAATAAAGAAAGCAACAGGATTTAGTCATGTAGAGTACATGCATTTTTAACAGTCACTATTCTGGAAGCAATTTTACAAGAAACAGTTTCTAGAGACAATCTATCTTTCCGTCATCATTGCTTATTTGATCCCCATGACAATCATTAAGTGTTGTACCTCATGATTCTTGACATATGTATCTTTTTCTTTTATGTACACTGAGAACATATGCACCAATGAAAAATTCCTTGTGTGTGCAATCACACTTGGCCAATAAAAAAATCTATTCTATTCTATTCTATTCTATTCTATTTGATATACCTGAGAAGCAAACAGATGGAGGGGAATACTGCCCACAATCGTTCTTTTTAGCCATGTAAATCTCTCTCTAAGTTCAACATTGAATAATCATTCAAATCCAAGACGTTTTAGCAGGTATGATTCACACATTCAGTTGCCAGCCATGCAATGTTGAGAAAACTAAGTGAAATGATACCAAGCTGCAAATGTGCATGTGTGAATTAACTATTAATATTTCCCATTAAAAAAAGAGAGAGATGGAACTTTCAAGAAAAAAAATCTAAGGCATAACAAGGGACACAACTTAGAAATAAACCATAACACTGGGAAGACACACCAAATCAAATTGTTAAAGATACCTGGCATAAGGCAAAGTCAGTGGAAGGCAGAAAATAGCAATAGCTTTAATAACAGTAACTGATAACGACCCACAGCCAAGGAAAAGATACACACACACACACACCCCGAAAAACCCCTGCACATTTATCAAAGACATAATAAATAGTAAAAGGGAATTTTGATTACTCTAAAATTCTTTTAGGAGTTATGTATGTGTTCTGTCCAGGGAATCTCTGTTCCTCCTTCTCCTTCAGAAGATGGAGGAAGGCACATAAGCAGCAGCTTTGAACCTAAGCAACAGGGGAAAATCAGTCAATAAACAGCATAGCAGTAGTGAGAACACTGGGAGAAAGTGAAGCATTTCTACCTCCTGCCTCTCAGAAATCTCTGAGATGGTTGAAGCACCAGATGACTAAAAGAGGGCAACGCTTGGTTCTATCAGAAATAAAAACAAAAACAGAAGGTGGGGAACAGAACCCAGAGAATTATCAAATAGTTCAGACATGTCAAATTCAAGGCCCGCAGGCCAGATTCAACTCAGAGGTAGCCCAAGGGACAGGCTCCTTCTGCCTCGGCCCAGATTGGCAGAGATGCTCCCTCTGGGCATGCGCACAGGAGGTGGCATCTGTGTAGGCTTCATTTTGTAAATTAAGAGGGTTATGGATATATAGGCTGTTCAGGGGAACATAAAATTGGCCACTGTGGGCTAATGAACAGAATCCTCACAGATTGTTGCTTTGTCCCGCCTTGTCTCACCCGGCCTCAACTTGAGGTAGCATTGGCAGCAGCCGCAACCCTAAAGAAGTAGTAAGTATGGCTGGGCATCTCTACAAAAAAGCGGAGTTGGGCTGGGCTGGGCTGGGCTACACTGTGGGATCCCAATGCCCAGGAGCTTGAGGGCCAAACTGGGCACTTGCCTCTGCTACCCAGGACTCTGGGCAACTCATGCTGCCATCCAGAGGTTCTCCGCAGGGCCCGAGAGAGACAGCAAGGCTCCTCTGGTGGATGAGGCTTTGGTATCCACCCCAGTCTCACCTTCCTCTGCTGGAGACCTCCAGATCCCCCTTCCAACTTTCCTGGTCCCCCACAGGTGTGGCTAGCTCAATGTGAGCGACATCGAACCAGCCACACCCAACCAGCCATGCCCAACTAGCCCTTTAAGGGCAACCATAATGCTGATAGAACCACAGTGGCCCAATGGTTAGAGTGCAGTACTGCAAGCTACTTCTGCTGATCACCATCTGCCAGCAGTTTGGCAGATCGAATTTCAGTAGGGTCAAGATTGACTCAGCCTTCCATCCTTCCAAGGTCGGTAAAATGAGGATCCAGATTGTTGGGGGCAATATGCTTATTCTCCATAAACTGCTTAGAAGGGCTTTAAAGCACTGTGAAGCGGTATATAAGTGTAAATGCTATTGCTATTAATGCAGCCCTCAATGAAATTGAGTTTGACACCTCTGAACTAGTCAATCCATACCAAATTTGCGGATGGGAGAAACATTGAAGAGAAGGGAGAGGAATAGGGAAGGAACATTAATTTCCTAGAGAACAGAAGTTAACTTCAAAGTAAGATTTGATGGGACAGAAAAGAAGCAGAACCACTGTAACATGCTGCCTCCAACTCTCGCAAGTAGTTTCACATACTTAAACATGGTGAAAGGCATTAAATGCTTCTGTTAAGTTCAAGATGAGTGCAAGTGAAGCTAAACAAATATGGTTTTAAAAGTTAAGGTAAATAAGCAATGGTACACAGACAACAGTCTTGTATCCAATTTGCAGCATTCCAAGCACTCTCAGATTATATCTCTAATAATGGCAAAATAGAATCAAAACTTGCACCCATTTCTAAGTGGTATAAGATGGGAAATTGAACAGCTGAGGCTAGCCATTCTCTTCCTGTCCCAAACATTTAATTTTTTTCCCAAAAAAGAAAAAAAGGCTAAAAGAAATGGTCAATACCACAGCATCACTGGATAACCTCCTGCAGCAGAAAGTTAAGTTCAACTACATTCCCCTAATCATTTAAACTTTACCTTCTCCAGGATTAATGCACTGAAATTGTCAAGTTAATCAGAGAGAAATGTCATAAAATTTGAGATGACATTGATGTAGTTTCAACTAAATCTTTCTTATTAGCTTTGGTAGATTTATATCAAAAAGCTATACTGGTGCTAACAAGATTACAAGCAACCTTTTAATTTTGAATTATAATTTAACACTAGTAAATTTAATACAATTACATTTACATACATTAGAAGCTATTCAATTGATCATGTATCATAATATTAAGTGAAGTTCTTCCAAAGTTCGTAGGAAGCTGCTCAATTCTATCTGAACAAAATTATCATCCATCATCTCCAGTAGCTTACAGTGTCAATCTGTTGAACAATTCATCTCTACCTCCTTCCCTTTCTGACAGTGGAAGGAAATACGCAACACATAAAAATAGTAGATTCAAACACGAATGGATGGATGGATGGATGGATGGATGGATGGATGGATGGATGGATGGATGGATGGATGCATGCATGCATGGATGCATGGATGGATGCATGGATGCATGGATGCATGGATCAAAACAATCTATAGATATTCCTTCCACAATCCGAAATATAACACTTCAACTTTAAATACCTTTATTTTGCTTTTCAATCAGAAAATTATTTATTTTCTCAGCAATGGTGAATCAAAATGTTATTATTGAGATCCTCCAATCCAGCAAGGTCTGTTTGTCATTTGAATCCTTTTTGTTATGGGCCAAAACATTTACAAATAACTGCAGTAATGTTGTGCTAAATAATCATTGAGACCTGCATCTGTTCAACTATATCATAAAGTGATCCATAGTGCCTCTGTAGCCTGGCATAGCCCTTGTCCTGCTCCTTCAAACTATATTTGCATTCTGGAGGAAACTATTCAAATGTCACTTCACCATCACAAATACATTCAAAAAAATAAATGCCAGCAAACCCATTTTTGCTTTGTAAACATTCCCAGAAAAAAAGTAATTAAGCTTACAAGTATACAAATAACAGCCAAACAATACTGCCTATATTTTTTTCTCAAATAAATCTGTACACCCATCTCAAGACAAGAACACTGCATGGCTTTTAGACTAAGGATCATAGAAACTATACCTGTTCTTCTACTCTCTTTTTTTACTGTCAGTTTCCTCTCCATAAGGTCAATAGCTAGACATCCATTTGTCAAGAGCAAAAATAAAGCACATTGTTAAGAAAATTGCCAAATGAGGATAGCAAGATACCTCCAAAAATTTTAATCTGAGAGAAAACCTCTTCCTCAAAGTTATTAAGATTATCAATTAATATCAATATGTCTCATCTGAAACAAACCAAGACCTAAGTATAAAAGAAATAGAACCTAATTAAGAGATGCAAACATTCCCTTACTCTCTTCAAAGTTTTTGCTTGGGAGAGAAGTGGGGGACGGTTTCCTTCATTTCACTCTTATCTCTCCCTTTTAAAGTAAGTCTATGTACTCTCAGATTCTGCACACCAATTTATTTCAATGCCTTGCCATGAAGCTAAAACAATTTTGCAAATGAAACTACTATGCAGCCTATTACAACAACACATCCTTCAATCTCATCTGCATTTTTTCAGAGGGAACAAGTGCAAAAAATAATTCCTGTTTCGTTGTGAACATGCCGCATCCCAAAAGGTGCATTTGTTATGTACCTTTTATGATAACTAGCGCCCGTCATTTAAAAAAATCTCAGTGACTGCCCATAACATCATAATAAATAAATAAATAAACTAAGGAAGACCCACCATTCATCCCATTGTAGAGGCCCCTATGATGGGGTGACAGATCATCTGCGACTTGTCTCCTTAAGGTGCCTTCTCTGCTGCCATTGCCCAAATGTTTGAGGTGCTCAGGACTTCCCCCGTAATGTTGTTTGAGATGCTCAGGACTTGTGCCCCTCACTTTTGGGAGGTGTTCTGAGCTTCCACTCAGAGCATGCTTTTGAAGCAGTTCAGGACTTCCACTGCTGCTGTGCTTCTGATGTTCTGGACTGCTCCCAGGCCTATGCTTTTGAAAGTGTTCTGGGCTCCCGCTCAACATGTGCTTTGGCAGTGTTTCTGGACTGCTACAACTGTGCTTCTGCTGCTCTGAAGTACCTTTGGTTAGGGTTTTATGATGCTCTGGACTTGGTCCTTTCAGATGTTTCTGGTGGTCAGGACTTCCAGAACTTCGAGGTTTGTGGAGGTGGTCAGGGCTAGCACTCCGGTGCTTTTGATGCTCAGGACTTCCCTCACTCCTTGTTTTCTGGAGGTGCTCAGGACTTGAGCTTGAATGGTGCTTATGGTGGTCAGGACTATCAGTGCTCCCAGTACTGGAGGTACTACTCCCATCTCCAACATCCCTTATGAATGTACTTGTGGCATTTAATTGGCAAAGACTGGCTTGACTATCAATTGAATTTCGGCAGCCAGCAACACCCCCCTTTTCTTCATCCAACAGGACACAAAGCTCCTTCAGCTCCAGGTTTTCCTTCACAACTTCTTCCTGTCTTACTTCCAGTTCCTTCAGCTTTTGCAAATATAAGGCAACCTCTTTATGCATCATGCTAGCGCTATACCTCCCAAGCCTCTGCCATTCGCGGGATACTTTTTTGCCTTTCTGCCGGTCATCATCCAAGAAGCAACAAAGATCTCGCAGCTCCTGGTTGTCTTCTTGCAATTTCTGATTTATGTCCTACAAAAACACAAGAAAAAAACAAATCTAATCAATATTTGCATAAGGTAACATTGTAACAGCAGAAACTCCAAAGGACATTATAAATAGTTTATGTTAGCAGTGCTGCATTTATTCAAGGCCTATGCAAAATTGCTGAATATTTAAATTTTTAGGCACCATTCTGTTCTTTTTGGAAATTTTATTTTCTCTCATGAACTATTTTACTTTCTTTCTAAATCATTATTTCTTATCTTTCCTAATTTTAGTACAAAGACAGGGAAGTTATGGTCCTCCAGCCACTCCCAGCAGTGAAACCAGCATGAACGAACCTGGTAGTTTAATAGCATTTGGAGACCCACTTGTTATTGTATAATACTAATATGTGTCGGGGCAGATTAAGGCTCACTGGTGCTCTAAGTACAGTACTGATAAATCTTGGTGCTCCCGCTCCTAATTTTATCTTCTTCTTTTTTTACAAATCTTTATTGGGATTTTTTTTTCTTTATCAACTTTGTGGTGCCCCCTTTGGGCCTGATGCCCTAAACATGTGCTTAGTCTGCTTAATGGTTAATACATTACTGATACACGTCTCACAAGAAACTCTGGGCAGCGTAGAGAAAAATTAAAACAATCAATCAGTCAAGCAATGATCAATTTCTACAGCCACTCATTTCAATCCAATTGACTCTTGCATCTAAGTATCTAAAATCATTATTGTTAACAAGTATTAAAAACATTTTAAAACTATAAAAACAGCTAAAAAAGAATAATATACAAGGGGTGTTAATAGTAATGCAGCCACTTTATTAGGTTTACCCATCCCCTGGGATTCCCAAGCCTTCAAGCCTACAACCCTCAGAGTTTAGCAATGCCATCCACACTTGGGAAAAGAAAATCCCAATAGTTTGGGAGCCACAGGGAGAAATGCCTGCCACCTAGATCCACAAATTTTGGCTCCCTAGATCAGTGATTTTCAACCTTTTTTGAGCCGCGGCACATTTTTTACATTTACAAAATCCTGGGGCACACCACCAACCAAAATGACACAAAATGACACCCTAAGACACTCTCCTCTCTTTTCCCATCCCTGTCTCCTCCCCACCCTTGTGTGTGTGTGTGTGTGTATACACACTCTTGAACCATTTCCAAAAACAGGTGAAGGCTGGGGGTTTTTCTCTCTTATTCTTTGGGTGCTTTTTATCATATGCTTTAAATCAAGAGTCACTTCGCTCTCTCTTTTGTTTCTCTCTCTTTCCTCTCATTCTCTGTCTCAATCATTTTCTCATTTCTTTTTTCCTCCCCTTTTTGCTCATTTCTCTCTCTCCCTTCCTCTCCTTTTCTCTCTTTCTCTCTCTTGCTTTCTTTCTCTCTCTCTCTCTTGCCTTCTTTATCTCTCACACTTGCTTTCTCTCTCTTTCTCTCTTTTCTTTCTCTCTTGCTTTCTTTCTCTCTCTCTCTTTCTCTCTCTCTTGCTTTCTTTCTCTCTCTTTCTCTCTTTCTTTCTTTCTTTCTCTCTTTCTCACTCTCACTCTCTCAGCAAAAAGTTGCGAGACCGGAACCTGAGCTTCCTTCTTCGCGGCACACCTGACCTTGTCTCGCGGCACACTAGTGTGCCACGGCACACTGGTTGAAAAACACTGCCCTAGATGACATAACCTGAAACATTTTATTATTTATTTATTATTTAGATTTGTATGCCGCCCCTCTCCGCGGACATACCTATTCTGTTGGATCTGAGTCAGGAGAATGAAATCAGGGAAAGTCAATCCCTCAAACAATCTGGTGCCATGCCATGTAGGATTTTTTTTAAAAAAATTAATGTATTTATTTTGTCAAGCGTTATACGAATACAAAGTATAAACATTAATATACATATATAAAAGTACAAGCATGGTTTTGAGTAGACGGTATTTTACAAAATGCAATGAGATCATAGTTGGCTTTTTTTGAAATTGTAACTGGGGATCCCATCATTATTATTTTGGTAAGGGTGTATGTTGAGACAAAAGTCTATCATGTTGTGATTATTGTTGAAAAAGGGTTCTTTTATTTGTAATCCATAAATTGAATTTGAGCTGTTGCAGAAGATGAGATCAAGACAGTTGTTGAGTCTATGGGCCGGAGGCTGCCCACGTTAGAAGTGAGGTTAACTTATTCATGTGTTCGATGTCATAGTCAGGGGCTCTGTAATATAGTGGAAATTGTAAGGTGGTGTTTAAAAATAGCTCACAGATTTTAAAAGGTCAATATCAATTTGTTTGCAGGTCCACCTGAATTGGACCTGGAAACAACTTGGTAATCAATGCAGCAAAGATTATCTAATAGACTGCAAGTTCAATTTTTTTTTCTAAAATATTAGCAACAAATGTTTGAATGTAAATGAGCATCTGTGTATGAGAGAGATTCCAAATTTTCTAAAAGGGAATGTTCTGAATCGCATGGTAAAGATAATTTTCTCCTACCAGAAAAAAAAATTTTTGCATAAATTATTATATATATTATTATATAATATATTATGTATATTATATATATTATAATTACATTTAAATGAATATGCTTCATTTCCCCCAGTTCTATTGTTTTCCAAAATCAAAGAAATAAAAAGTGCAGGATGTGCAGAAAGCATAATAGTATTGTATATAAACCAGCCATATGTTGGTGATTAAGGCCCCAGGCTAGAAATTGGGGAAACTGTGAGCTCTGAATAAGACACAAAGTCAGTTGGGTGAGTTTGAACCAGTAACTTTCTGTCCGCCCTAGGAAAAAGACTATAGCAAGCCATTTCTGAAATATTGCCAAGAAAACTGCAGGGAATTTTCCAGGCAGTCACAATATTGAGTCAAAGGCACACCCCACACCCCAAAATACCATATTCAAACTCAACATATATTTTCTTACAATGAAAGAACAAATTCCTATATGAGGATAAATCTGTAATATAGGCTTACTATTATCACCAAAAGTGATCTTTATTCCAATGACGTCCACAATATAGTAGCAGAGATATATCTACTAAATCTATCTATTGTCAATCCTGAAGTTGGCCAAACCATGGCCATTTTCTAATTTGTAGTTCTCTAGGGAGGTTTCTTTTCTCATTGCTTCAGGGCTAACACTACCCGTGGGAAAAAAGGACCAGGGAGAGGGGGTGGAAAGATAGCTTGGATATTATAATCTAAATAACTTTTTTCCCCTGGGAATCAAGGCTGTTGGTGCAGGTGTTCAAATGGTGGAGACTGAGGTCATCTATGAACTGGATTGTATGCTGTTTGGACCATGTGACTGGAGAGGGGACAGTGACAAAGTTTTAATTAGGTGAAAAACCGGAGAGCATTTAGAGCAAATTTTTTCAGCAGGATCATACCAACTTGATATGTCCCAATAAAATGTTATTTGAGGGATTTGCCTGTCTCTGAGTTCTTATTAAATGGGATGTGTTACTTGAAATCCTAATATTATTCCTTCAACATATTCAACAAGATTCTTAAAAAGCATGTGTATATGAAAGGGGGAAGAGAGAACGTGTAGCAGCAGAACTGATCTTAGGATAAAAATCTAGAGGTCTCAAAATTCTACCTGAAGTCCTCTGGATTTACACACCCTAGTTCTATCTTGGTTTATCTTTATGGTAGTAATTGTTACATAATTAATCATTTAATTTCCTTCATTTGGTCTCTTTCTTAACACGAACATTTAAGAGGGAGAGGGCCCCATACCAAACAGGCAGCATTAAAACAAACAGAACTTTTTTATTTATAGAAATAGATTTTTTTATTTTTTTATTTTTGTAATGGAAAATATACAGTAAAAGATAAGCTTCTGAAAGACCTGATGTCAGGTCCTGGCCACCTTCCAGTTTACAGGCCATTCTGATCTGCATAAAAATATTATCAGTGATCTTGTACAGAATTGTTGCCAGAGACAACACAGCATTAACTAGCAGATACAGAAGAAGAAACAAACTCAGTACAGTGGTACCTCTACTTACGAACTTAATTGGTTCCGTGACCATGTTCTTAAGTAGAAAAGTTTGTAAGTAGAAGCAATTTTTCCCATAGGAATCAATGTAAAAGCAAATAATGCGTGCAAATCTATTAGGAAAGAAATGAAAACTCAGAATTTGGGTGGGAGGAGGACAGTCAATGCTGAAGGAAGATGAGGTGAGGGGAATTTTTAAAAATCCAAAACTTTAAGGCTTTTTAAAAGAGAGAGAGACTCTGAGGCGGCGAGGAGGAGCACATGCCTCCCATACACCCGGTGTGAGGCTGCCTCCCATACCCTGCTCCAGAGAGAGAAACCCAGGCAGGTGACAGAGGGAACCTCCTGCTCCTTTGACTGAAAGGTGGTGGCGGCTGCTACCTGTTTCCTTTCCATGCTGAAGGGCTCCCCTCTCGTCTCGTCGCTCGCTTTGTAGCCGGTGCCTTTCCTTCACTGTGATGACTCCTCAGTTTGGCTAAAGCCGAGTTGATCCGGCCGGGGCGAAGTGCCACCTTTTGCCTTTCCGCGCTCAGATGCTCTGGGAGGCAACCTTGCGCCAGGTGTATGGGAGGTGACGCAAGGGAGTCACCACAGCAAAGTGGTTTATTCCCTCTCCAAGCGCCCAAAGAAAGGAAAACACTCCGTTCACTCTGGGCTGTCAAAGCCTCCTTAAGCACCATTGAAAGGCTCTTCTGGCAGCCGAGAAAAGCCCGAGATGCCCGGGATTAAAGGGGGAATGGCAAGAAACTGGCCAGGCGTTTGTGCCGCTCTCAAATTTCCTGAGAAATTTTTCCAGGCTTGGGTTCTTAAATAGAAAAGGGTTTTTGAGAAGAGGCAAAAAAATTTTGAACACCTGGTTCTTATCTAGAAAACTTCTTAAGTAGAGACGTTCTTAGGTAGAGGTACCACTGTACTGTATTTACTTTTTTCCTATTCCTCTAGAGAAAAAAACTCTTGAACAGATGTTATCTCTGTGCAATTTGTGGGAAAATCCTTCTTTCTGCAAAACCCAACTTTAACTAAAGTTAGAGAAGAATCTTAGTGCTCTTTTTCTCCCCAAAGCCTTGGCACAGATTTTCCACTTTTTCCCAGAGTTCTGACTGCACTTCCCAAAAGAACAAAAGAGGAGGGACCCGGGAAATCTCATTTTGCTATACAGCAAAGTAAACCTCTCTCCCTCGGGAAAATGTTGTTTCAAATCTTTGAAGTATTTATTTATTTATTTATATATTTGTCATACAAGTATAAAATTATAGTTTGTATTAACTTAACAAAGTATAAAGAGGTAATAAAAGGAATAATAGGACCTCTTAGAAAGGGGGAGAGGTCAATGGTAGATAATTTAAGGTTGAAGATCTTGGGGTTAGGGGAAGAAACAACAGAGTCATGTAGTGAGTTCCAGGCATTGATCACTCTGTTGCTGAAGTCATATTTTCTGCAGTCAAGTTTGGAGTGATTTACATTTCATTTGTATCTACAAACTGCTCTTGTGTTGTTGTTGTTAAAGGTGAAGTAGTCACTAACAGGAAGGAAGTTGTGGTGTATGATTTTATGAACAACAATTAAATCAGTTCGGAGGCGACGTAGTTGTAGATTGTCTAGCCATAGTATTCGAAGTCTGGAGGAGTACGGTAATTTGTTTCGAGAGGAGGAGTGAAGGACTCTTCTTGTGAAGTATTTCTGGACTCTCTCAATTGTGTCAATGTCAGTTATGCAATGTGGGTTATGCAATGTACCAATAGCAACTGGCACCAGAGGCAGATTGAAAGGAGGATTATAGTTTATAGATTACCCATTCAGTACTGCATTTAAAACTAGAAATCATAAGGCTGGAACATCTGTTTAGAATGGCATTTACTTTGCCAGCTGGCAACAGATATGAGATTCTCATTTTACAACCATTCATTTAGCAACTGATTGAAGTTATGATGGTAAACTGACTTACCACGATCCTTACACTTTGCAGATAGAAGCATTCATGATATCAAAACCTGGGCATTTGACAACCAGTGTGCCTTTTACAATGGAAACAGCATCCCAAGTTTATGTAATTATCATCTGCAACCTTCCCACGTAGCTTCTGACAAGCAAAGTCAATGGAGGAAGCCTGATTCATTTAATGACTGTGAAATTAACTGTATAATTACACATTGAGTTAATGACTGTGTAATTAATAGCTATGATGGCTATTAACAGCTGTGACAAAAAAGTATAAAATTGGGCACGGTTTATTTAATGACCACATCACTTGGCAAAAGACGTTCCAGTCCTAACTGTGGCTGTAGGTAGAGGACTATTGTAGTAGGCAGATCGTGGGTGTAGCAACAAAGACCTCTAAATTGAAATTTTAATATTATAGAGGAAAATAGGCGTTGATTGCTTACCTGAACGCCTCTTCTCGTACGGTGAGCGGGTACAGCAGTCACATGGGTTGCTCATGTCCAATCCGGTGGAACTGAGCCTAGTGTTAAAAAAGCTTGCTGGATCCGCCCCTTCCCCAGAATTCGCGAATCCGTAGACTAGGCTCAGATGTGAAGCTCTTTAGTGTTCAACTCTCATTGTTAGAGGAAAGAAAGTTATAGAAGGTATAGAAGACACATACAAGGGCGGGAAGTGACTGCTGTACCCGCTCACCGTACGAGAAGAGGCGTTCAGGTAAGCAATCAACGCCTATTCTCCGTACTGAAGGAGCGGGTCCAGCAGTCACATGGGACATACCCAATAGATTGGTCCCTAGGGTGGGATTAGATTGCTATCGTGAGAGATAACGGATTGGAGTACCCTTCTGCCGAAGGCAGCGTCCGCTGAGGCGTAAGAGTCAATCTTGTAGTGCCTGATGAAGGAGTTTGGCGAGGCCCAAGTGGCTGCTTTGCAGACCTCCTCCAACGGGGCTTGAGTCGCCCAAGCGGCCGAAGTGGCTGCGCTCCTGGTGGAATGCGCTGTGATGTTCTTTGGAACTGAGAGGGAGGCCGACTCGTAGGCCTTAGAGATAGTCCCTCTGATCCAACGGCCTATCACTGTTGAAGACACTTTGGTACCCATGACTCTGGGGTGATAGGCTACAAAAAGTGCTTCCGACCTCCGAAAGGGTCCTGTGCGTTGGATATAGATCCTCAGCGCTCTAATGAGGTCCAGGGTGTGCCATCTAATTGCCAAGGGATGGTCCCGTTGGAGACAGAAAGAAGGTAAGACGATATCTTGGGTTCTGTGGAACAGGGAACTGACCTTAGGTAAGAAGGTGGGGTCCAGTCGTAAGACTACTTTGTCCTGATGGAATTGGCAGAGGTCCTGCCTGATTGAAAGGGCAGCCAACTCCGAAATGCGTCGGGCAGAGGTAATTGCCACCAGGAATGCTACCTTAAAGGATAGGTACCTGAGGGACGCAGATTTTAGGGGTTCGTAGGGTGCCTGCGTGAGGGAATGGAGAACCCGTGGCAAATCCCAGGATGGATATCTGTGGACCTTAGAAGGTCTGAGGTTGGATATACCCTTGAGGAATTCCTGAACTTCTGGGAAGGAATGGAGAGGCTGTCTGCGGGGCCCTGCCAGGACAGAGGAAATGGCCGCCAGATGACGACGGAGAGTACTGGTGGAAAGGCCTTGATGGAAACCTTGCATAAGGAAGGAAATGATCCTGTGTATGGGAATGCACAGGGGGGGGAAACCTTCCTCTAGACACCACTGGTGAAACTTGGACCATGTATGGTCGTAGATTCGATTGGTCGAACCTCTTCTGGCCTTTAAGATGACCTCCACTGTGTCGGGGTCGTGTCCACGCAGTTCTAAGTCTCTCCTGATAACAGCCAGGCGGTGAGGTGGAACCACTCCGGATCTGGATGGAATGAGGCCCCCTGCCGTAGCATATCCCCCGAAACGGGGAGTCGCCAGGGGTCCTGGACGGACAGCTGTTGGAGATCCGCGAACCAGGGCCGGCGGGGCCAATGAGGGGCGATTAGGATTACTCGGGCCCTCTCGATGAGGACCTTGTGAATCACGTCCGGAAGAATTGGAATTGGAGGGAATGCATACAGGAGTCCTGGGGGCCAGGGGCTCCTGAGGGCATTGGTTGCTTCTGCTCCCGGGGATGGAAACCTGGAGAAGAATCGAGGGAGTTGGGCATTCGCTTCGGTCGCAAAGAGATCCAGCACTGGTAGGCCGAATCTGAGGCTGATTTGATGGAACAGGTCTTGATGTAGATTCCACTCTCCTGGGTCTATCGTTGCTCGAGAGAGCCAATCCGCCTGGACGTTGAGGCTCCCCGAGATGTGATCGGCTAGAAGCGACTGAAGGTGTTTTTCTGCCCAAAGGCCTAACTTGAGGGCCTCCCTCATGAGAGCCTTGGATCTCGTGCCCCCCTGTCTGCAGATGTGGCTTTTTGTGGCTATGTTGTCGGTGAGAATGAGAACGTGCCGGTTGGGGATGCGAGGCTTGAACTGTTTTAGAGCCAGGGATACGGCTCTTAACTCTAGCCAATTGATTGGCCTGGAAGCTTCCTCCGGTGACCACGTGCCCTGGGCTATCATCCCCTGGGCATGGGCACCCCATCCTGATAGACTGGCATCTGTGGTGATGACGAATTGGTCCGGGGACCTGAAAGGGGATCCTTTGTCCATGGCCGGAGACATCCACCAACTGAGAGATCTGCGAACCATCGATGGAATGGCAATGCGGCGACTTGAGTTGCTGAGCCCCGATCTCTGAAAGGGTAATAGGAGCCACTGTAGTTCCCTGGCATGGGGACGAGCCCAGGGAATGATGCCTATGCACGACACCATTTTACCCAAAAGGGAGGACAAGGTGACTATGGAGACTGATTGCAGGGGTAAAATGCGAGAAATCAACTCCCCTATATTATGTTTCCTCTCAGGGGAGAGGAAAACTTGGGAGGATTCTGAATTAATGATAGATCCCAGATGCAATATGGAAGTAGAAGGCTGAAGGTGGCTTTTATCAAAGTTAATAGAAAAGCCATGGGACTGTAAAACTGACATGGTGACAGAAAAGTTTACCTTTACTTCCTCTAGAGAATTCCCATGAACTAAAATGTCATCTAAATAACATAAAATGTGGATGGGCTTGGCCCGGATATAGGCCGCCAAGGACCCCAAAAGCTTGGTGAAGACTCTAGGGGCCGAGGAGAGACCAAATGGCATAGCCCTATACTGGAAATGTCTGCCCTGGAAGGAGAAACGTAAGAATTTTCTGTGGCATTTGGCAATGGGAATATGGAGGTAGGCCTCAGTGAGGTCTAAGGAAGCCATGAAGTCCCCCGGATGAATAGCTGCTAAGATAGATGACAGGGAATGCATCTTGAACTTTCTATATTTGATGAATAAATTCAGCCTTTTGAGGTCCAAGATAGCTCTCCAACCTCCGGAGGTTTTAGGGACCATAAAGAGGATGGAGTAAAAACCCCGGCCTCTCTGACCGGAGGGGACCGGCTGGATGGCTCTAATGGATAATAAATGGGAGATGGCTTCCTCCATCCGGGTATGAGCAGAGGGAGTACTAGGAGAAGGGCAGGAAATAAAACGTTTGGGGGGGGGAGAAATAAACTCTAAAAGGAGACCTTTTTGAACTGTATCAATGACCCAGGGGTCCTTGGATGATTGGCGCCAGCTAGAGGAGAAGTAAGCCAGGCGCCCCCCTATGGGGACCGAAGGGGAATTACCATCTGGGCTTTTTAGAAGCCCTGTTAGAGGACGCTCCTCTCTGGTAGCGGTATCCCTTACCCCTGGGGTTCCTACCTTGGGAACGAAAACGAGGGGAGTACTGACCTGGATTCCTCTGGTAAGTGGGCGCCTGATCTTGTTGGCGCCCCGGTCGACGAAAGGACTGCGTTTTAGTGGTCTTTTTGGTAGTCGGGCCCAATACTTTTTTCTTGTCCGTGGTTTCAGTTAGGAGTGGGTCTAGTAGATCTCCAAATAGGAGGTCGCGTTTTAATGGACCTAAAGCTAACTGCCACTTCTGACGTACTCCTGCCTGCCATGGGCGAAGCCAGAGGAGTCTTCTGGCCGTTGTGGAGGCCGCAATGGACTTGGCTGCGAATCTGGTGGATTGCAGTGTGGCATCAGCCACGTATTGGGCGGCCGCAAATACCTTGTTGAAGTCCTGTTGACCTCTTAAGTCATCGGGAGGAATATGTTGTTGAAGTTGACGAAGCCATAGGAGCATGGCTCTAGAAAAAAAGGAAGCAGATGCGGAGCTTTTAATAGCCCAGGAATCTGCGGTGAACCCTCTCTTGAGCATCTGTTCAATCCTCTTGTCCTCTGGGCGGAGAACCTCTTCTGCTTCGCCTGGAACTGCAGCCGCAGAGTGTAGGGTTTTGACCGGTTCATCAGGCTTAGGGCAGGATAAGAGATCCTCATAAGAGGGGGATAATTTATACAATCTTTTGTCTTTGGTGGTGGGGTTAAGCCCTGATGCTGGAAACTCCCACTGCTTAAGCAAAGCATCTTTAAACAATTTTGGCATAGGGATTACCTCGTTATCCTCCTGTTCCTCTGTGAAGTAGGGTAAGTTCTCCTCCGGAGGGTCAGTGGAAGTAGAGGCCTGCTTCTCTTGTGCCGCTAGCCCTGTGGAAACTCTAGCCTTGAGAAGGAGAGATTTGAACAATTGAGAGGGAAAAATAGTAACTGGAGAAGGAACCTTGATTTGGGATTCCTCATCGTCCGAGAGGCCTTGACATGGATCCTCATCCTCTTCCATATCCTGATCATAATCATCCTGAGAAGAATCTGATTCTTCCTGAATAGGAGCTCTGACTGCAGAAGGAGAATTCAAGGGACGGAGGGGACGAGGAGGAGGAAGAGGTAAAGAGGGCACATTGATGGCAGAGAGCTTGGCATCAATGGCCTTGGACAACACAGAGAAAATAGATTGGAACTCTGGAGGGAGGCTAGAAATATCAGCAGGAGTGACAGAAGAATCTCTGATGGCCTGAGAGGTTCCTGGCTGGGAAGATTCTTCAATGATATCTGGTTCCTCTGGACCTAAGCCCCATAGATTAGGTTGGGGTCTGTCTAGGTTTGGCTCATCCAGAGATAACACAGTGACACCAGAGAGAGGCAGGATAGGAGCCTCTGGGGGTTCAAGACTGCTGAGCACTTGGGCCTGCACTTTCAAGCGTTTAGCAGATTTATCATGAATTTTTTGTAGGGCTTGGTCCCTTCTCTTCTCAGCCTTGGTGGTTCTGGTCAAGGGGCGAGCTATGGCAGAAGAGGGGGCCGAGGCCTGGGGGATACTGGTTATCTCATCACCTGTAGGCCTGGCCTCTCTGGGACCCTGAGTGGTGCCTCTCTTGGGAAAGGAAGCCATAGTCTGACAATTTACAGAAGACAAGGCTTGAGCCAAAAGAAATCTGATTTATAGGGGGGAGAAGAATTCCAAGCTTTCCCAAGAGGAGTGGGATCCTGCTCCTAGGCCTCGGAGCTGCTGCGACTTGAGAGCAATCTGGGCAAACCCAGAGTTCGTGTTCCCAAATACAGTGTGGCCAGCCTCCCTAAACTTCTATTAAAGTAACCAAGGCACCCTGGTTGGAGGTCTGGCCGGTGGAGAATTAAGCCTGAGCGTCTCAAAGCCCACTCCAAGGATCCAGGCGGTGGACTGAAGCACCAACGGCCGGCAGGAGGCCAACACGAGGTACTAAATTACAGGGCGCGAAGGCCTTCGCGCCAAAAACGAAACCGTTCCGTAAAAGATTTAAAAGAAACGGCCGGCTAAGTCCAGGAGACTGAGAAGGAAGCGTCTCACACCGCGGGAGGTAAAGCCCTTAAAAGATAATAAATAGACTTGCCTAATGACCTCCAGGCCGAAGGATTGTAAATAACCCAAAACGGCAGCAGGAATAGCCAGCGGCGAGAGGAGCCGCGGGAGGCTAAACCGCTACTTCTCCCCTGAGAGAAAAGCCGAGCCGCCGATGGCTGGCGTTAATTAGCAAGTCTCGAAATTCAATAGAAAGGATTTCTTACTGTTTGGAAGGATAGAACGAAGGGAAGGTGTTAGTGATGAACGAGCTATTCACATATATTCCGCTGGATGCGAGAACTGAGCGAATTCTGGGGAAGGGGCGGATCCAGCAAGCTTTTTTAACACTAGGCTCAGTTCCACCGGATTGGACATGAGCAACCCATGTGACTGCTGGACCCACTCCTTCAGTACGGAGAATGTTATGTCCATGGAACAATCATGTTACGTAACACATGATATGAAGACTATTTAACTATATGAGAGAGGAAATCCAAGAGATAAATGTAATCATCAGAAATAAGAGGCAGAGATCATACTGAAAAATTGCTTGCAGGCCATCAAACATGAAGTAGGCTCTAATCACTTGAGGGAAGATAAGAGGACTTTGATGACCATATGGTAGGACAATGAAGGGCAGAGGGCAGGTAACAGCATATTTCAAGGAGATAAACAGAAGAGTCATGGACTGAAATGCATATGGGATGTAAAAAAAATTGTTTTTTTGCTAAACCACAACAGAGTTGACCAGCTTTACCTAGACTCTATAGGTGGGTGAAAACAAAAAAATAAATATAGACCTCAAATAAAGACATGAGCACTGTTGAGAATGGGCTGTAATGGGTCCCATTAACCCATTCAATAAAAAGCAGAAAGAATACTGGCTCATAAAGTTTATGGCCTCTATTATCATACGCCATAGTCCAGTATGTATAATTTTTAAAGAAGAGGTTTAATTCCTTGTAGAGGAAGACTAAAACATTTAATGAGCATAGTAACAGAGGTCTGGTGAGATGACTTCAATCATCTCAGATTGAAGATGATTGAGGTGTGGTGGTTAGAGTGCAGCACTGCAGGCTACTTCAGCTACTTCAGAAGAAATGGAAGACCTAGAAGGAGGTAGGAAGTGCACTCTTGGCTAAAAGTATCTATATCGGATGAGAAATCCAAATAAATCAACTTGGTGATACTCTAGAAATAATCTGGGTTAAAATGAATGGAAGTACAAATAAAACTAAAGACACTGTTGATAGCAAATATTGCCTACAAATACAAGCTGCAGCTCTTTCAGAGACATTTAACAGTAGTGATAGGAGGGATGGGAAAGGGGTAATTATTCTGTTGGGAGACAAATTCTGTGAAGTAGCATTTCTAAAAATTGTAAACAAATATTTCTGAAAATTTTCTCCCTCAGAAAGTGGAAGAAAGCATAAAAGCTTTAATTATCCTTTCCTCATTATTTACCCACAGAGAAAATGTACATGAAGACTTGTGAAAGCAGGAACTCTAGGAGAAGAGGACTAAGAATCAGCAAACATGGATCACCTAATCCTGACCATAATGGATCACCAAGAGCCTCCCTTGGAAACAGCATGACACTTCCGCAGTCAAACTAAGTTTTATCAATAAACTCCTTTGAGAGACATAAAGAACTAAAGTTACATTCAACTGCCTATCTTCAGGAAGAAAAATCCGTGTAGCTTTCCCATCTTCCTCATATAACAGGTATTTAATTTTCCTTCCAGCTATGAAGTTGATAAAAATCTCAATCCTTTTCTCCCTCCCTCTTCAGTATAATAGTAGGTATTAAGAGAACAGAAAATAGAACTGGGATCAATTCCTTCTTTTATTGTTCCTTCTGAAGTTTATACCATGGCTGGTTTTGAAAGTAAAAGAAGGGGAAGAAGGCTGGGGAGACAATTGATTTTTTAAGAAAACATACATCTTAGTTTCTCTTTTATTCCTGAGACTTAGTTCTGATGTTAAATAAATATTTTGCTTTAGTGTGTAGGATTATTTTCTAAATACATATAGCATCAGTTCTACAGGGACATGCAAGCTATTTTCTGTACTAAAGAAGGAATTTAACCTGCAAGCTATTTTCTGTATTGTAGGAAGAATTTAATCTTTACCATCATTGCTTCATTCTGGTAAAATAGTGCATGGCACTATTTTCATTATGACCTATTAGCACTCACAGGTGATTTAAAAAAAACCAAGAAGCTTCAGAGGAAAACGCCTATTTCTAAGCCTCCAAATTCTACCACATATTCCTCCAAACAAAAGTTGAATATTATATTCAAATCATTCCTATTTAGTATGTACCTAATACTTCACTATAGTCTTCAAGATGTGTTAGGCTACATAGTATTTAGTCAGTACAGTGATCCCTCGATTATCGCGAGGGTTCCGTTCCAAGACCCCTCGCGATAATCGATTTTTCACGATGTAGGGTTGCGGAAGTAAAATCTGCGCATGCGCGCCCTTTTTTCATGGCCGCGCATGCGCAGATGGTGGAGTTTGCGTGGGCGGCGGGGAAGACCCAGGGAAGGTTCCTTCGGCCGCCCAGCAGCTGATCTGCTTGGCAGCGCAGCTAGGAGCCGAATCGGGGTTTCCCCTTTGCGTGGGCGGCGGGGAAACCCCGATCTTCGTCCGCTCACTGCTGCTGTGGCCGCCCAGCAGCTGATCTGCTTGGCAGCGCAGCAGCAGCTTCCCTGGGTCTTCCCTGGGTCTTCCTCGCTGATGCCCCCGCTCGCCCGCCCGCCCGCCGCCCGCCAGCAAGAGGGGGAGAGATAGAGAAAGAGAGAGAAGGAAAGAAAGAGATGAGAGAGGGAGGAAGAGAGTGTGAGAGAGGAAGAAGCAAGATAGAGAAAGAGAGAGAGAAAGAAAGATGAGAAAGGAAGGAAGAGAGTGGCGTCATCGGGTGGGAAAAATCACGATATAGCGTTTCGCGAAGAACGAGATCGCGAAAATCGAGGGATCACTGTATTCTAAATCTAATATACATCTGATTGGGGAAAGCTACTTATCTAGGTTTTTATACCTTGTGCAAAACATAACAGAACATTCCCAAGCAGAATAAAAATGAAGTATTTCTTTCTTTTCCTTTCTTTTTATATCTTTCTGCTCAAATTGCCCTTCTTGAGTTGCATTTTCACTCTCCATTAGTTCTCTCACCCCCAACTTCCAATTAAAAACAGGGCCAAAACAGGTTAGCAATTTTTTTAGCAGAGAATCTAACTTTTCTTTCTCAGCCTTCTTCACATTTTCAAGCCTGATTGTTTTAGTTTAAGAAAAAAGGAAAGGAACGGAAGTCGATACATATTTGAACTTTCTGTGATTTCATCATGGATTAAATTTCAGAATTTCATGGGTCTCCTGCATCAATAGACCATAGAAGCCAAAGAGAAGGTGGGAGGATGGATGGATAATCTTTGATGATGGGTGGGTGGGTGGATGGATGGATGATCTTTGATGGATGGATGGATGGACAGATGGACACCTACCCTGTTTCCCCAATAGTAAGACACCCCCGATTGTAAGACATATCGGGGGTTTCAGGGGGGTTGGCTAATATAAGCCGTACCCCGAAAGTAAGACATATGTCTTACTTTCGGGGAAACACGGGGGTATTGCCGCCTCCTGCCCACTTCCGCACCGCCCCCCCTCCATACGTCACCGCCGCCTCCGTCTGATCCAAATGTTGCTGTTCCTGCTGCTCCCGCTGCTCCTGCCGGCGTCTCAAGCGGATGCCGTGTTGCCCGTCCCGGCTAAGCCGGCCGGACGTTGTCCGTCGTCAGGGAACAAGCAGCGAAGCAGCCCGGCGAAGGCTTCTCCTGCCGAAAGGCGCCCGCCAGAGACCAGTAAGCTTCGGAGACGCCGGGTGGGCGGACACGTGTCAGGGCCGATGTGTGCACCGGACGCGGCTGCCACGTCATGGCGGGGCCCGGACGGGGCAGGCAGGCGGGGATGCGGATGTGTCTCCATGTGTTTGTGTGTGGGGGGGGAGGGTGCTTCGGGCTCTTTGTCTCCCCCAGTGGGTAAAAATGAAGACCCAGATTTTTCAAGAAGATTTTTTAAAATACTACTTTTTACCGGACATGGGTGTTGCGGGTTCGGGTAGGTGGGTTGGCCGGGTGGGTCTTATTTTTTCCAATATAAGACATACCCCGAAAGTAAGACATAGTGGGGCTTTTGGGGATAAAAAGAAAGTAAGACACTGTCTTACTTTGGGGAAACACGGTAGCAAAATCAGCTGTTTCTCACTGATACTTTTTATTAGATAAAAACTAAATAATCTACCTCCTTAGTTCATTAGATTAAAACTAAATAATCTGCCACATCAGAACCTGGGAGTCAATGTAACAAGAAGAAGAATAGAAGAGTTTTACAGACTTTTAGAAGCTGTTAAAAAGAACTGAATTAAGACATAAATCGGGCATGGAGAGGCCTAAAGAGCAGCACAGAAGGTGTATTATAAAAGAGGAAAGAGCCACAGCTCAGGAGCAGAATGAAGTTCTATTCATTCCCTGACATACTGTAGTGTGGCTGAAAGACCTCCAGCTGAAGCCCGAAAAGGCTTTCTCCACCAAGAGTCTATTCTTAAAGATCTGCACACTGAGGATCAGCCAGAACTGTACTTACTTGCATTTCATTTTGCCTCCAGGTAACCAGGCAGGAAAATTTTACTAAAAGTTGTAACAGAGGCATTTTGTTACTTTCTAAGAAAAAAAAATTATTCTGACTAGGGGGTATGAAAGCATAATGTGAAGAAAGCTTTTAAAATTGATTGTCCTATTCACTTTGGGGGGATGTATTTATAACAAGCTTTATCGGCAGAAAAGCTAACCCTTTACCAAGTTCACAATCTTTCCCAGATTATTCATTTATTACTAAATATAATTATATAGTATAAGCCACAGGGAGATCCTAGATCAGTGCTGGCAAACCTTTTTCCCCCTTGGGTGCCGAAAGCGCATGTGTGTGTGCTATCGCGCATGCGCAAGTGCCCACACCCATAATTCAATGCCTCACCATAGGACCTCTGGAGGCCTGAAACAGCCCATTTCCTAACCTCTGGTGGGCTCAGTAGATCCGTTTTTTGCCCTCCCCAGGCTCCATAGGCTTCTATGGGGCTTAAGGAGGACAGAGACTCTCTGGAAGTCAAAAATGCCCTTCCATAGTCTCCGGGTGAGCCGAAAATCAGCTGGCTGCACGCACATATACACTGGGGCTGAACTAGGGTAACGGCTCGCCTGCCAGTAGACATGGCTCCGCGTGCCGCCATAGGTTCACCATCACTCTCCTAGATGGATATTCTCAAAGAAAAATATGAAAATACTAGACTTTATTAGTATTACTACTAAAATAAGGTTACATTACATACTTCTTGCAAATAGTCCAGTATGGCAAGCATAATTCCCTGACCCCATTTAATTTTCATTTATAAAATTTATAAAATAGGTTAGGCAAAAAAGGAGATTGGCCCTGTAAGAGAATGTGGGAAAGACCCTGGGGGGCTGAGCAAAGGGAGCAAAGACAACAAAGCCCACAACTGGATGGTGAGCTTTCAAGGGACACATAAGAGACCTTCTCTAATTTTTCAAGCTATGAAGGAGAGGAGGGAAGAATTGTATGAGGGTCGCCCAGAAAGTAATGCAGCACATTTTTTTTCTTCAACAATTATTTATTGAACACAATGAAACTTAGATTCAAGAAAGAATTACGTTTCTTCTACACTCCCTCTTTTTCAATGTAATATCCGTCCCGTTCTATGGCCTTCCTCCAGTGAGTCACAAGGATGTGTATGCCCTGTGGGTACCACTCCTTGTTCTGGTCACGAAGCCATTTCTGCACTATGTGAATCACCTCTTCGTCTCCCTCAAAATGTCTTCCATGACTAACTGTACTTCTGTCGAATGCAGATTCTCCATAAACTGTACACAAACATTTGTGAATGTTCCCAACAGTTTCTTTCTCCACAGTGAGAAATTCAATAATGGCACGCTGCTTGTAACCTATATCACTTACAGATGCCATTTTGAAACACTGCTGCAGCTATGCTATCTGTCTGAAGAAACGCAAAAAACTCCTGACAATTCCAATAATGTATATCTAAAGTTTTGCATTCGTGCCATTACTGTAGACTGAGGGGAAAAATGTGGTGCATTGCTTTCTGGGCAACCCTCGTACTTCCAGACTTGCAAGATTCTGTCTATGTAGCTTTACAATAAAGTAGTACAGTGATCCCCCGTTTATTGCGTCCCCAACCATTGCGAACAGGGTACTTCGTGAGTTTTCAACCCGGAAGTCAAAATACCATCTACGCATGCGTGCGTTTTTTTTCTATGGGCACGCATGCGTAGATGGCAACCGGGAGATCAGCTGCTAGGTGGCTTTCCTGGGTCTTCCCCCTCTTGCTGGCGTCAGCGAGGAGTTTCCCCACCGCCCACGCAAACTCCTCGCTGCCGCCCGCCCTTCGCCCGCCCACGCCGTTCATTCTCGCCGCTTTCGAGCTGAGTCCTGAAGCGAATTCGCTCCCGGACTCAGCTCGAAAGCGCCCAGAGACAGCGCCAAGGAACGGGCCTGTCCACGCTGTCTCTGGGCGCTTTCGAGGAGCGAAAGCGCCCAGAGACAGCGCCAAGGAACGGGCCTGTCCACGCTGTCTCTGGGCGCTTTCGAGGAGCGAAAGCGCCCAGAGACAGCGCCAAGGAACGGGCCTGTCCACGCTGTCTCTGGGCGCTTTCGAGGAGCGAAAGCGCCCAGAGACAGCGCCAAGGAACGGGCCTGTCCACGCTGTCTCTGGGCGCTTTCGAGGAGCGAAAGCGCCCAGAGACAGCGCCAAGGAACGGGCCTGTCCACGCTGTCTCTGGGCGCTTTCGAGGAGCGAAAGCGCCGAGAGACAGCGCCAAGGAACGGGCCTGTCCACGCTGTCTCTCGGCGCTTTCGAGCCGAGTCCGGGAGCGAATTCGCTCCCGGACTCAGCTCGAAAGCGCCGAGAGACAGCGCCCCCTGGACCCCCAACCCGGGTTTGGGGGGCTGCTAGGAAGCCCCCCATGCCGGCGGCAAACAGCCGCGCCGCCCCCAATCTTCGGCTCCTCGCTAGCGCTGTGGGAGTAAAAACACCATCTGCACATGCGCAGATGGTGTTTTTACTTCCGCATCGCTACTTCGCGAAAACCCGCTCGTTGCGGGGGCTCCTGGAACGGAACCCTCGCAACGAGCGGGGGATCACTGTACAGTCATACCTCGTCTTACGAACCTAATTGGTTCCAGGGGGAGGTTCGTAAGACGAAAGGTTCATAAGACGAAACATTGTTTCCCATAGGAAACAATGTAAAGTCAATTAATCCGTGCAACCAAAAAAAAAAACCCCGCAGAAAAATGCTGCCGCCCGGCTGTCACCTTTTAAAACAGCCTGGGGGCTTCTCAGCGACCTCCCGAACGCCGAATGCCAAACCCGAACTTCCGGTTTCGGCGTTCGGGAGGCCGGGCGGTGGGGCTTCCCAGCAACCTCCCAAACCCCGAACTTTTGCCGAACTTCCGGGTTCGGGGTTCGGGAGGTTGCTGGGAAGCCCCCCAGCCTGGCTGTCACCTTTTAAAACAGCCGGGCGGCTTCCCAGCAGCCTCCGAACGCCGAACGCGGAAGTTCGGGTTTGGCGTTCGGCTTCGGAAGGCTGCTGGAAAGTTGCCCGGCTGTTTTAAAAGGTGACAGCCGGGCTGGGGGGCTTCCCAGCAACCTCCCGAACCCCAAACTTTTGCCGAACGCCAAACCCGAACTTCCGCATTCAGTGTTCGGAGGCTGCTGGAAAGCCGCCCGGCTGTTTTAAAAGGTGACAGCCGGGCTGGGGGGCTTCCCAGCAACCTCCCGAATCCCGAACCCGGAAGTTTGGCAGCCTCCCGAAGCCGAATGCCAAACCCGAACTTCCGCGTTCAGCGTTCGTAGGCTGCTGGGAAGCCCCGCCGCCCGGCTGTCATCTTTTAAAACAGCCGGGGGGCTTCCCAGCAGCTTCCCGAACGCCGAACCCGGAAGTTCGGGTTTGGCGTTCGTAACACGAAAAAAGTTCGTAAGAAGAGGCAAATTTTTTCTGAACCCTGGGTTCGTATCTTGAGTTGTTCGTAAGACGAGGGGTTCGTATCTTGAGGTACCACTGTATTAGCTATCTGATTGTGATTCCTATCTGAATTACCCCATCAGGCCAACAAGGCTGACATCTTGTAAATCTCCTATTCTCTTCCAAAGGCAGAAATTTCAGGAATGGTCTTCAAGTCTCAAGGAATTCTGCTATCTGCAGAGCACCTGGCAGAAATTTTGTTGCAACACTAGAAGCATGGAGATGAAGAGATGACCAAATTTCAGAATGCCACCATATAACTAACACAGCAGCCAAGGCAGAACTTACTCCAACCCATGTTAGTGCAACAACTTGTAGATTTGCTCTGTCTTCCCACGCTGGAGAACTTTGGAGAGGACCAGGGTGAGTTCCATACCTTAACAACTCAATGTGATCTATTTATAGCAGGCAAGCCAATGGCATTTCCCACTTACATTTGTGCTGAAATTGTGCTGAAAAGGAAGCAACAGTGTGCTGTGATGTGGCGAGGATATAGTCTGGACTGATACTCATAGGCCAACGCAATGCGGGCCTGCCGCCAATGACCAATGGTAGATGGTGATACTTTCTTGCCCACTGTCCTGGGTAAATAAGGTATTGCCTTCGGTAAAATCGTAGGGTCAGCATGAAAATACATAAGTCCTGGCATACGGACAGGGCAGCAAATTCTGAAATCTTGCACACTGAAGCTATTGCAACTAGAAAGGTGAACTTGAAAGTCAACAATCTAATACTAGCATCATGGAGAGGCTCAAACAGAGAGGTCATGAGCGCCTACAGAACAACTGACAGGTCCCAGGTAGGGTACCTGTGAACAGGTGTCAGTCATAAATTGTAAACTTCTTTCAAAAAATGATGCACTCTCAGATGATGCAAGAGAGGGTTGGTGCCCTCACCTTGAAAAACGGTGGCTAAGGTGGCCACCTGTCTGCAAAAGGTACTGGTGGATAGTCCTTTGACTAACCCCACCTGTAGAAAATCCAAAACCTGTAGTACCGTAGGTAGCAAGCTCCAAGTGGCTCACCAACAAATAAAGGCCCTCCAGGTAGCCTCGTATATCCTAGTCGTTGATGCCCTTCTGGAGGCCAGAATGGTAGTAATCACATTCCCTGAATAGTGTCCTCTCCTGAGCATTTCACATTCAATCGCCACATGGTTAGCTTGAGCCATTGTGGCTCCAGATGTTGCACAGCTCCTTGGTAAAGGAAGATCTCATGACGTACATCCTCCAAGGATGTGCAACGGACAACACTTATGCTTCCTCCTCCATGATTTTCTGGATGACCCACTGGATCAGAGAGGTGGGAGGGAAGGCATACAACAGTTCCCCCAGGCAAGGAAGTCACAACGCATTGGTCCCCTCTACCACAAGATTGTGAAATCAGGAAAAAATCACAGAAATTGTATAGTCTGCTGGCAAATAGGTCTAGATGCGGATGGCCAAATCTGTCCATAAGTTGATTGAAAAGAAATGGGTGGACTTGCTATTCAGACTGTTGTGCATTGTTCTAGTCAACCATTCCGCTTGGGTGTTGGCCACACCCAAAATATGGTCTGCTTGTAAGGAGCTCAGATGAGATTCTGCCCAGGCATGCAAGTTCTGAGCCTCACACATCAACACTCTGGAGCATGTGTACACCCTGCCTGTTCACATTTGTTTGTTTGTTTGTTGGAGTTGAAAGGGACCTTGCATGTCATCAAGTCCATCCTCTGCTTAAGCAGGAAATCCTACAGCACCCCAGCCAAATGACAGTTCAATCTCCTCTTGAAAATGTCCAAAGTTGCAGAGTTCACAACCTCCGCTGGCAGGCCGTTCCACTGGTTGATCGCTCTGACCATCAGGAAGTTCTTCCTTATTTCTAGGTTGAATCTCTCCTTGGTCAGCTTCCAACCGTTACTCCTCGTCTGGCCCTCTGGTGCCCTGGAAAACAGTGTGACCCCCTCCTCTCTGTGCATCTTTGTTGTGGCATTGTCCATCAGTAGAAGTATGTGTCAGTCTGAGAGATCTCATTGGATGTGATGGAGTGCCAGATAGGCCACTCTCAGTTCCAGCCAGTTGAGGAGGTCCTGTCGTGACCAACGACCCTGAGCAACCTGAGCGACCCTGAGCACACAATCAAACTCCTGTAACCTGCCCCCAATGGGAATGAACGGCTTCAAGTTCCATCTGTATGGTGGTTGTTCTTCCCATGGAAGAGTCTCCTAAATTGAGGTTGACAAGCCCTGACCCAAAAGAATGACATGTCCTGGGATCTGTTCTGGTAAGAGGAATACTGACATCGATAGGACTGCATGATCCAGTTGTAAGTTGAGCACAAGAGATGTTCTCATTCCTTTCCACAGCGTCACTTTATAAGCAGTGCAAGTTTACCCTGCCAACAACACCTCAAATACAGGTAGAGTTGTAATGAAGCCTGTCTATTACAGTCATAAGTCATGAGGGTGACAGACAAGATTTTACAACCTCTTTTGTGATGTTCATTAAGCAAACGGTGCAGTCATCAAATAAACACATTGTTTGCTCTGCGGCAAATTTATATGGAAAAGAAAAGTTAACTGCCTGTTTTGACAAAAACATTGCAGATTTTGGTCACACTTATGATGGAATACTGCAAACAGCCACAAATAATGTGCTGGTTGCCAAGTACCCAAAATGTGGATACGGAACTTGGAGGAGAGTGGAATTTTGAAACCAGGTCATTAAGTACCTCTTGGAGGATCTATCATAACATAGGAAGGATTTACTTTATGCATATATTGAGGAAGAAGAGGCAGTTATCTTACAACAAAGACCTCAACAGAGTGACAATTAGACTTTATCCACTCCTACTTATCACAGATCTATTAAACCAGCTACAAAAGGCACACATCTTTACAAAACCAGAGTTGCGAATTGCTTATAACATAATCAAAATTAAAGGACATGTGTATTTAATTCATAGTAGTTATAGCAAATTCAAATACACAGGGATGCCTTTCAGATTAGTTAATTGTGGAGCTGTTTTTCTAGGCTCATAAACAACATGTTTTCAAACATTTTAGACAAGTAGGTGATGATGTAGTTAGCTGACCTATTCATTTATTCCTAAGATCCCTCCCCAAGTGTCACATGTATCAGAACCCTACTGTAATAAATATGAGATAAGTTGTCAAACTAGAGAAGTGTGCATTAACCTGCCTCAACTAAACTATCTGGGCAACAAAATTTCCACAAAAAGGATCTAGCAAAGTCTATGTTATCATGGTACATACACACACACACACACACACACAGAGAGAGAGAGAGAGAGTAATATGAAAGATGTACAATGCTTTCTGAAATTTGCTAAATTCTACAGGAAATTCAGCTGAAATGTTGCTGTCCATATAAAACCACTGTCCCAACACTTAAAAGATCAGCAATTCTTCTTGGTCTTCAGCTACCCTGACCGACCCTTTGTGATGAAGACAGATACTTCAGATGTGGCCATAGGAGCAATTCTGATCCAGTGGAGAAAGAAGGCGCAAGGAGAGAGATTTACTTTAGTTTACTCCAGAATTCTCCTTCCAACATAAACTATGACATTTTCCATAAGGAGTTCCTGGAAATAAAAAATATTATTGTTCAATAATGGAGACACTTACTGGAAGGAGCAGCCCACGCTAACCAAAATCCATTCAGACCGAAAGAATTTAGAGGTCTTCCAAGAAACTAGATTCACAATTTATGGGCCTTGTCCTAGTGATTATAAGAAATAAACCAAGTAGCGTTTCATTTGCAACTGCCAGCATCAATGAAGACTTCGCCCTATTTTCTATCAATCTTTTCTAGTGAAAGAGGCATCCCCCTGACTCTGCTGTACAGGAGGGGGGGGAATAAGAAGTGAAAGCAGTGCTAGACTTTAGGTGCTAGACTGTAGACAAAGAGGAAAAATATTTGGTACACTGAAAAAGCTACCCAGAACCAGAAAGGTCACGGAGGCAGCAAGAGTCTGCATGAGCTATAACTGGTGCACTGCTTTCTCAACCAATATCTTAATTAATCCATGCTTGCCAACTACCAGACTTGCAGAGTTTGGCACTAACCAAAATGAACAGAAGGGATTCTTGGATAGGATGGAGAGTGCCTTGGGGGTAGGAGGCAGGAAATACTGTATATATACAGACAAGAGATGGAAAGGCCAACACGTTTGTTTGTTTGTTTGTTTGTTTGTTTGTTTGTTTGTTTGTTTGTTTGTGTTTGTTTGTTTGTTTGTGTGTGTTTGTTTGTTTGTTTGTTTGCTTGCTTGTTTGTTGATTGGATTTATATGCCACTCCTCTCCGAGAACTCAGAGCTGGAAATCTGACTGCCTTAGTCTGAGACCTGAGTTCCACGTGATAGAAATTCCCAATGGCGAGGAGGCTCTACTGGTGCACCTGATTTAGGGGATGCGTCCTGTGGTCTTGGAGAGTTATCAGCAGATGAGAAGAGCCACACATAGCTACACTTTGTTTTCACAGCCCACAATCTGGGGACTTCAAGAGGGGAGGATGATCTGAAGGGGGAAATGATATAATAGTATGTGAAATGACCTTGGTAGTCTGGGCAAAAAAGTGCTGCCAAGGGATGTGTCAGATAAGAGACAGCATCGCCTGCACCTGGAGAGTAGGTAGTACCAAATGCTCAGAAGAGATTCTCCGTAGTTTATTGGGCTATAAAGAAGATAGGTAGAGAATTGTACTTACAGGCTTGCAGGATTCTATCAATGTAACTTTACAAGTTACATTAGAATTAGTTCATCTAATGTAAGTGAGGACAAATCAAGGGAAATATTTCTTCACCCAGAGGGTCGTTGGTTTATGGAATTCACTTCCAGAAGAGGTCGTGACAGCTGTCAGCCTTGATAGCTTCAAGGCAAGATTAGACAGATTCATGGATACCAAATGTATCGGTGGTTATTGAAACGGATGTCCATGTGCCGCCTCTATGTTGCTTGAGGCAGGCAGGATTCCCTTGAGTATCGTTTGTTGCGGGTCAGGGGAAAGGGAGGGTCTTGCCTTCTCCTTTTGCTCAAGATCCCCATGGACAATTGGTGGGCCACTGTGTGATGCAGAATGCTGGACTCGATGGGCTTTGGCCTGATTCAGCATGGCTCTTCTTATGTTCTTAACTAATTCTATAAGGAGAGGAACATTAGGACAGGGGACGGTAGGCACGCTGGTGCACTTATGCATGCCCCTTAATGACTTCTTAGGAATCGGGAGAGGTCAACAGTGGATAGTGTAAGGGTAAAGTTTTGGGGGTTAGGAGATGATACCACAGAGTCAGGTAGTGAGTTCCATGCATTAACTACTCGGTTACTAAAGTCGTATTTCCTGCAGTCGAGTTTGGAGCGGTTTACTTTAAGTTTGTATCTATTGTGTGCTCATGTGTTGTTGTGGTTGAAACTGAAGTAGTCATTGACAGGAAGGACGTTGTAGCAGGTGATTTTGTTGGCTATGCTTAGGTCATGTTTAAGGCAATGTAGTTCTAAGCTTTCTATACCTAGGATCGTAAGTCTAGTTGCGTAGAGTATTCTGTTGCGAGTGGAGGAATGAAGGACTCTTCTAGTAAAGTATCTCTGGACATTTTCTAAAGTGTTGTTCTAAAGGAGTAATTTATAGAAAAGGTAATTCTAAAGGCAAATTACCACAGATCAGGGGAGTGAAACTCCAGATTCGCGACCCACAGGTTGCTTAGATCTGGCCTGCAGGTCCATTCTGGAAACAGTGAGGGACCAATCTGTGGTGCCTCTGCCAGCAAAAACGGAGCTCGGAAGAGCAGTAAATGGTGCTCCTGAGCCTTATTTTTGCTGGAAGAGTGCTCTGGCCACCACAGACCCCCTCAACATGAGTGACATCAAGCTGGCCATCCCGGCCCCCAACATCAAGCACAACCCTGATGCGGCCTTCAATGAAACCAAATTTGACATCCCAGGCGTAGATCATCTGGCTTTGATTCTTACCTGGTTTATCACACAAGGTTGACAAGCTGCTTAATGATCCATCACCTCCTACCTCCAACAGAACACATTTCTCTAGTAGATAGGAAGGCATTTCTCTAGAGTCCCATGAAATTGCTACTCATTGAGATAGGTAACTTCACATTTTCTAGGAAGTTTATTTTCAAGTGTAGGTCACTTACTGCATTAAAGCACCTCTTCAACTGACTCAGCAAGTGCTTAAGGAAAGGCCTGGAGGAGGCAAAGCCAAGCCACTTACCACATGGCCAATTCTTACAAAAAGGATAGCCATGCAGGTTTGAAAAAAATCATTTACAGTTTAATACCTGTCATTCCACAGGTTTTGCTTGCTAATTAACACCACCTCTTGAACTTTAAGGTATCAGTCCATTTTCAAAGAGGAGGGGAGATAGGTCTCATTCCTGCGCAGTTTACAAAATAAATTTTAACCATGAAAAATCATGTAGATACACAAGGGGGGGAGAGTTCCTGAAACAAATTTCAACTCCCAGATATATCCTTTTGCTACAGGTTCTTCTGGGATGTTCTTTCGAACCCCCCCCCCCAGTCAAAGCTATCCCCATGGAATGTATTACTAGTCTCCCAACTAAGATTTAACAAGATCAGGCCTATCTTACCTTTCCTAAGATTAGTTAAAACTGGTTTTGGTGCTTACTCACCAGACTAAAGTGAAAATACTTCCTTGACTCAAGCTTAGATTTTATCTCCACATCTGTACTTTTTGCACCAATTTCAGAAAACTCTTGTTGCTGCATTTTCAACATAGCCTTGAGATTTCCCTGTGATCTTCCTTCCAAATACTAATCATCTCCAATCCTGCTTAACTTTTTCGAACCAGTCAAGATCAGCGAATGGTATTCAAAGAGTACTATCGCCATTACAGACTTTTAGGGAGCTGTTTAATGTTATTTCTAGGTTAGTCTTTTATAGCATGGTTTATCTAACAGGACATTCAGGAAGATAATGAGGACGGGGTTAATATTGCTGTATCAGTGGCTGCAAGGTGTTAGAAGCCTTTATAAATCAGTACTGCAGAAATGGTCTAAAACAAAATCTAACTATATGTGTATTAGTGAGGACTGTTGAGGGGGTAGTTAAGATCAGGTCAATTGCCTGCTCCTACTGGACTGGACTGACCTTTCCAGATGCAGGACTATTTAACAGCAATCACTGTATAAAAGACTCAGGGGATAAATTAGCACTCAGGGAGGGTATTATTAAAGAGCTGCCTTCTGTTCTTTCCACAGGGCTTTTTACATCAACTTTCCAGTTGGAAGGACCCTTCATTATTTGAATACATTAATTAAAACAGCCAAGAATATGTTTCTGCTAATTGTAAGATACTTTGGAAGACAGTATCCTGGAAAGTATGATATAAACAATTGTCAGTAAGTCGGTAAACTATTTCACTTTGCCTAGTTGCAACAGGGCAACTTTCCAAGCTATGCTGTCCAAATATTTTTGGATGGGATAAGCTACAAATTGAAACTAGTACTTTACACCAACAGAAGCATTTCACTGTAGTACATAACAGTCACAATGATATACATTTCACTGTGTAATATGTACACACACACACACACACACACACACACATAAAGAAATTTGTCTTTTATCTTGATTTTAGGTTTGTCATGTTTTTAGGATGTAAACCTCCAAGGAAGCATCTTTTTAATCTGACAGTATACAATTACAGTAATCCAAATAAATAAAACTAGGTATAGGTTTTCAAGCAAGAACTACTCACTCCACTCCTTACACTGATCAATCAATGAAATATCTGCATCTATATTCAACACATGTAATAATTAAAATGTAGGTTACCAGTCTGGCTGGGAAATTGTGAGAGTTGAAGTCTACGCATCTTAAAGTGCTGCTGAGATTGAGAAACACTAAAATATACCTTGCAAACACACAAGAGACCTTCTGATACAGTATTATGTTTCCTATCTGTGTCTGGATCCAAAGAAATCTTTTCTGGCAAGGGCATAGTAACAATGGTGAGTTATCTAAGGTTGTATTTTTACATATAATTAAGGGTGAGGGAGTGGAAGAAGATACCCTCTGAGACTAAAGCAACAGGGAAGTTCTCCTGCACAATATCCACCAACTTTTGATCTGTCTTTGTGTAGGGGTAGGCAGTTTGCACGGCCCACTTGCTTTTTATTAGAATCCCAAGATCTAACACTCAGAAAGTTACAAAGGGCATTCAGCAATTTTTCCTAACCTAATCCTGTGGCTATTCTTTCTAGCATGCTGGCTGGGAATTCTGGATGCTTTAAGTCGCAGTGACCTGGGGGAACTTAAATCGAGGAATTTGTTTTGAGGACCAGAACAAAAGCACACACAACAATCTTTCACAATAAAATCTCTACCTGGTTTGCCCATCCCTGCCCTTTTTTCATTATAGCAGTCTATATGGTCCTGAATTTTCTGCAAGGCGCTACACAGCTGCATAGTGATTTGCAAGGACCAGAACCTGCCTTTGCTTTCCCCCCACCCCTCCCCTTTCCATTTTTCCTCCCCTGCAAGCATCCTTTTACCTTAAGTCCCCGGATCTCGCCCAGGTGGAGCTGCAAGCGGCGGTTGACCTCTCGGATGAGGTTGCTGTGATCCAGCATGGCACTCACTTTCTCTGACTCAGCTTTACGGAGGCTACGAATGAGGTCTTCTTTGCTCCATTTCAGCAGGTCCTCATCCGACACCTTAGAGAGGTCTTCGGCCAGCCCTGCCCCACAACCCTCTGATGCTGCCGCTGAGGTTCCAGCTCCGCCAGAAGCCGCCACTTTGGACATTTTTGTGGGCAAAGTTTCTTCCCAATGTCACAGCAAAGAAAGATGCAGCTTCCAAGTAAACGGGGGGGGTCCTCGAGCTTGCTCTGAGCACCTCTGCAGGTGAAATGAGGCAAGGGTACCCTTGGAAGTCTCTTCTTTAAGCAGGACTTGTCCCCCAATCCCTGAGGGTCCTTAAATAACCTCTTTCCTCGGTCAATACTGTGCTCCGGCAGGTAGGCAACTGAGTCTCCAAGGAATTCAAACAGCTTTCAAAATCTAGCAACAAGAGATTTTGTGTAAAGAGGAAAAAAAAGCCCTTCCTTCTTCCAAAGTTTCAGAAGAAAGGAGAGTCTCCCAAGAAGGAGTGGGACATTCTGAGGTCAACAAAACCCTTTTACTCACTTTCTCTGGAGATATTTTTCCCCCGGAGAGGCAGCAACGCAAGGCAGGGAGTGGAGGGGAATTCCAGTAGTTTTAATCACCCAGCAAAACAGCGACGATCTTCAGGCTTTGGTTCAACCTTAAGTCAACTTGGAGTTTTCACAGAGGTACCTTCAGGGCAAAGCGGTCTTCCTTTCAGAGGATCGGGGAGACGGCGTCCTTCTTACGTGGACCAACAAACACGCGTGTGACGGGGGCAAAGGATAGAAAGTGACATCGGAGCTTGTAAAAAAGGCGGCTTTGGAGGCACCCTCACAGCCGTCCAGCCAAATCCAACGGGACCGGCGGCTGCTGCCTTGCTCCACCAAGAACCGGCTGCAAAAGCGCCCGTCGCAAAAAAGATCCCATCGGCCGCGGTTGTTGTGGATACACCCGTCTCCTTTGGAGGAAGGCAGGGCAGTCGGGACGAGAGAAGAAAGTGCAACTGTCTGAAGGATGACGCACCCAGGGCGAGGACACACACACACGCTGAGAGCAACGGGTGGGGTGCAGCGGAGGGGCAATGAAGTGTCTTCACCAAACCTCCAGGATAAACAGACCGGGTGGATCCCGGAGCAGATGCAGAGAAGCGCGCAGCTGGGTTGGTGCAGGCATCTCCAGGCGCCCCACCACCCAAGGGTGGGGGAACCCCACAAAACCTTCTCCAGCAACAGCTCAGGAACAACGGGGCATCCCCTCCGACGCCTTGTTTCCCCCCCCCGCTCAACTGGGCTCATCCCTTGCAGCCATCCTCCGCCCTCCTACCGTTTCCACTTGTTCCTCGGCAGGGCGCCTCGCCTCGCCCCCTGCAGCCCGTCACCGACGGCTCCTTCCAGCGGCGTCGGGAGCTCTGGCTGAAACCGACGTTGCCCCGAAGTGCCCGGAGCGTGCATTGGAGTCTACGGTAGCCCCGCACCCGCAGTGCACGTCGGCTCACTTTGCAAAAAAAGAGAAGGAGGAGGAGGAGGAGGGGTGGTGGAAAGGGGGCGAGTGGAGCGAGCGCAAGGAGGCTGCCGCTTTTCACCCGGGAGGCGGCGGGCCACGTGCGAGCCTGGAGGGAGGGAATAAAACCAAGTCGCTCGGAGCGGCTCGACGGCGCCACCTCCCAGCGACCGCTGGTAATATTTTTCAAACGGTGATGCTTTTTAATAACGATGGAGGAGTTGGGGGGAGAGTTGTTATGGTGGGGGTTTTTTAATATGCAATGTTACATAAAGCGATGGGTCGAGGTTGATGTTCATGGCGGCCGCCGGTCTGGGCTTCTCCTCTGCGGAATGAGGAGGAGGAAGACGCGCAGCAAAGCGGGCTTCCACAACGTTGCGAAGTCAGTGAAGTCTTGCACAAGACCCGCCGGGAGGATGGGATAAGGCTTTTAAACTCCCTCTTTTTTTAAAAAAAAATGACCGAATATGGCAGCTTGCGTAGCGCCCAAACTTGATGCCTCTGTGATTCCCCGCCAGTTATTCTGGCACTCCAAGCGATGATGTCATTGTTTCTTGCCGTGGAAGAAGAAGAAGAGTCCTGGAGTTGCGCTCTCCTGCGTTCCATCTTTTGTGCCTTGGAGGTGGCTTTTCCACAGGCGTCTCTGCTAAATTTCCCTGCAAAGGTGCGAGACGCCGCTGTTGCATTAAATGCCTTATTACTCCAGCAAAATTATATGCCTTTTTAAAATACGTTTTAAAATGTCTCCCCGCCCCACCAAAAAAAGATGCAAATGCAAAACTCGGCAATACCCACTCCTCTGTACTTTAAAGTGTCAAATCTTTCATTGGTTTGCACGAATGACCTTAAGTGTTGCTATTTTGTTAGGTATGGGGATGTCTTGGGGTGTCTTTCCATTACCCTGACTGAAGGAGATGCATAATATCTTGGTAGCGTCACTCAGACATTTGGAAATGAAGATAAAACCTATCCACATTGCTTTTAGGTCGGTAACATTGTTAGTTGAATGACTGTAGAAGATGCTACAAATCACATGTGCCGAAATGAACTAACCCACCAGACTCCTGAACAATTGCTAGATTTGGTGACAAAACTGCAGACCTGTTTTAGGCATTAATATATGTATTTTGGGGCAATGAAAGCTCTGTTGATAATTTGAGAATGTGAGGAAGCAGTTTAAATGACTTGAAAGCAACAGAATAGAAGCACTTAAGGGCAAATGGAGCAGAGTTAGAGAAAGGAAAGGCGTAGAAGCATGAAAATGAGAAGCTCTTCTTTCCCCCCAGTGCCTCTACAACACTTAATCACAAATGGGTCACACAGGACAGTCAGAAAACAGTTCTGAAAACCATCCTCCTCTTGCCTGCGAAGAAGAGTTAAAAGAAGCTGGGAGTCATCCCATTTTTAAAAGGTGTCTTTCTCCCATTTAAGGGTGTCTTAATTCAAAATGCAAAGTAGTTTTATGGTTTCATTGCAAGGACAGACTGAAGGGGATTAAGTTCTGGTGCAGTAGAAATGCAGGTGAAGAGCCAATGAGCTCACCTCAAAGTAGAGAAGGTGTTGGAAGCCGCCCCGAGTCCTTGGAGAAGGGCGGCATACAAATCTAATAAATAAATAAATAAAATGAGGGGGAAAACAGTCATACAGAGTTGGGGGTTTTCAGCTGTCCCTGCAAGTTGCTGAAATTTACCATCTCATTTTTAGACGGAGGATTCCTAGGATGGCTGGTCCCTGCAGGTTGCATTTACCTATCTATCTATCTATCTATCTATCCCTCCCTCCCTCCCTCCATCCATTTATCTATCTATCTATCTATTTATTTATCTATTTATCTATTTATTTCATATGCCACTCACTCCAAACAAACTCTGAGCAGCTAACAACGGGTATAAATACAATATAAGTAAAAAAAAACAATTAAAAACATCACTAAAATCACATGTATTCTAAAACTATACTTGCAACAATCAGTCTTAATTCCAGGCCTGCCGGAAAAGCCAGGTTTTAACAGCTTTCCAGAAAATCAGTAGGGAGGGTATAATGCGAGTCTCTTGGGCAGTTGATTCCATAGGGTCAGAGCGGCCACAGAGAAGCCTCTTCCCTGAGGTCCTGCCAACTGACATTGTTTGGTGGACGGGACCTGGAGAAGGCCGACTCTGTGGGCCCTTACTGGCCACAATGAGGTATGAAGGAAGAAGCGGTCACCATAAATTTATCCTTGCATAAGAAGCAAAAGGCTTTCTGATTTAAATGGCTATAATGCATGTGATTTTACAATAAATGGAGCAATTGATGCTAGGCATAGCCGGGGAGAATGACCTGTGTGACTGTCCACTGGCTTTACCTTGGTCTTCCATCACAATGAGAAATCTTCAGCAATTCATGCATAACATGCTGCCTGCTCCATTTTGTTGTGGTTAGCTCTGGCCCAGCTCCTGCCCCAAGGACTGTGGATGTGGGGGAGACATCCACATGCTGCAGGCCTGTTTTGCCCCAGGTGAAATCTGCTGATGAAGGCTCCTCTGACCAAGAAGACATGAGTGACAGGGAGGAGGAGAGTGTGGCAGACAGCTCAGAAGGAGATCAATTATCTAGCTCCTCCTTGGATTCAGAACAAGAGTTAATGATACAGCCATGCATGCGGAGAGCGATGCATAGGCAACAACAACTGAGAGATTATTATCAAAGAAAATGAGGACACCTGTGGTTGGGTGGGGCTGTGGTAATTAGTGAGGCTGCTATAAATAGCAGCCTGTGGGTTTGGCCATTGTGGAGGATTATCTGATCGTTGTGTTTCGTGACTGCTTTACTGACTTTGACTTTTTGTGTGCTGATTTTTCCCCGCTTTGAAACTAAAGCAGAGCAAAGTGTGTTTCACTTTGTGAAAGAAGAAGGATTGTGAATTGCCTCACAGCTGCAAGCTAAGTATCACAGAACTGATAAGGGACTTGTATAAATTACCAGTTTGTTTGGAGACGAGTGCTCTTTGCTATACCAAAAGAGGGCTTTGTTTAAGTGAATTTTCATTATAAAGAATTTTCGAACGTGTGTGTGTCTGAAATTTGTACCTGTGAATTTTTGGGAGGATTCTACCAGAGAGCCCAACAGAACACATTAGCAGTCCTGGGGCAGAATGACAGTCCTTAAGATAAGCAGGCTGGAAGCCAGTGCAATAGTGGCCTGGTTAGGATTGGCAAAAGAAGCTGGTATTGTCAAACGATTGTCAGGCTATAAGATTTGAGTGAATTCTGTGTTTGATCCTGATGGAAATCTGTAAGAATTTACCTAAGCAAACAATCTTAAGTCCAAAGCAACAAGGCAATGCTTGAAAGCAACTCGGGCCAAAGAACAGTAGAAAGAGGGGGGTACAGCAGAATTTTGCCAAATTCTGTTGTTGTGATTATTGTAGTTACACTGAATAAATATAGTTTTAGCCTTTCTATGGAATTGATTTTCTGATCTGATCTACCTAGTGGAATATGTCACAGACCAGAGATGGATTTCAGCAGGTTCTGACCAGTCCTGGAGAATTGATAGCAGAAATTTCCAGTCATTTGTAGAATCAGTAGTGGAAACTTTGAGTAGTTTGGAGAACTGGTAAATACCACTTCTGACTGCTCTGCCCCCATTTATTCTTTGCCTCCCGAGTCCCAGCTGATCAGGAGGAAATGAGGATTTTGAGTAACTTTCCCCTGGAGTGGGGTTGGAATGGCTATGTTACAGTATCCTTCCCCTCGTGCCCATCAAGCCACACCCCGCCCACCAAGCCACACCCACAGAACCGGTAGTAAAAAAAGAATCCCACCACTATCACAGACATGTCAA